>NC_087066.1:16405274-16670274 GCF_963678635.1 Symsagittifera roscoffensis | reverse complement strand
AAAAAACTTTGTCGAGAATTGTCGGTTTGAGATTTTTGATTTGTGGTCTTATTTCGAGGTAATAAGGTGACCGTATATGCTTACAATGGCTTATCTAAGCCTAATTTCTGCCGTCAAAATTTAGTTCTTTTCAAATAAAAGTAGTTTTTTGATTTTTTAGCGATTTTGGCAAAAAAAATCTGAAAAGTTTTTTTTTTGAATTTATTGAATTTTTTAAAATATATATATTTTTTCGTTTTTCTAGTGATTTTTTTTCGAAAACTGTTTTTCAATTGGCTTATTTTACGATGACTTAAACATGCTTATCTTCTAATTTTATTTTCAATTTTTTATCACAACATGCAGAAAAAGACGACACCAACTTGTAAAAAGAAACTTTTTTGGATTTTTTTAAGACTGTGGCCGGAACATTCTGTACTACTATCCTTGTTTGCTATTTTGTAGTTTATAAAAAATTTTCCTGAGTGCTGTGTTTGTGATAACTGGCGAAACATAAATTGAAACAAGACTGCTCGTATCAGGGCGAAGCCCTGAATGTTCCGGCTGCCTTTTAAGGACGCCATATAAAGTACAAAAGGGTAGATTTCGCTCCTTGTGACAAACGAATTATGGCAAATAAGCTTCTTTTAAACAATTTGGAACAATTTCTAAGACGGATTAACTCTCCGCTTACGCGTTAATAGCGCGAAATATATCGCGCGTTAATTGTCCCAAATTGGCCAAAATGGCAATCTTTAAACCCCCGTAACTTTACGAAAAATGATCGCAGGTGAAAAATATTTTTAAAATTGAGCTTAAAACAACAAAACCTTTCGAATGATTTTTAAAAATTCCGTCAAAAATGGCTAGTTAAAAAGTCAAAATTTGTCTGAAGAAAAAAACCCACCCCGAGCACAAATATTTCGTTACTTTCGTATCGAAAGTCGGAACAATAAAAACATTCCTTAGAAAACAAATTATGAAAATGAAAATGTAAATGGAAGGACTATTTTTTTGACACGAACAATTTGAAATGTTAGTGGCGTTCAGTCACTATCTTCGTAGATAATAAACATTTCAATAAAATTTTTGTTTCGAAATACTGAAGATAAGGAATATAATTGCTCAGACTCGATTTTCGAAATAATATCAGCGCCCCCTCAAGTACTTTGTTGTTCCACCTTTCAGAGAAAACGGAGTATTTATACTCGGTGTGGTTTTTTATTCAGTCAGTTTTCGCCGATCGAAATAATACTTTTCAACAAGAAAGTTTTATACCCCCGGAAAGATGACGACTTCCTGAGTTCAAATTCAAAAAGACAGTTTACCTTCAATTTTTTTTGCAAAGTTCTGGGGGTTTGAAATTGCCAAATTGGCCTTGTTCTGGACCAAATTACGCGCGCTTTGAAGAGTTTATTCATAATGCTGTGAGCGTAAGGCGAATTATTTATGCGTGGCGGATTATCCCGAACAACAAAATCGTTCCAAAATAAATTGAGGCTAGCTAATTGGTCGTATATATAATTTCGTACGACTCAAAACTTTACACTTCGATTTTGTCCAAAATTTATAGGTTTTCAATATTTTCTTTTCCCAAAAACTAATTGATATGAATTAAGGGACAGTCGGAACAATCAGGGCTTTGCCCTGATTTACGAGCAGTCTCGTTGACTACTAAGGTAGCTTGAATAATTTAACGCTGAACTTAATCAGGTATATAATTTTTGTTTGCGTGTATTAAACTTCGCATGAGATTCATATTAAAAATAGTGTTTGCAACTTGATTCATAATTAACTACGGCTGTAATTTCAAGTTTTTAAAAACAATTGGAATTACTCAGAATCCCCTGCCTATCTCCAAGGGCTTTCAAAGTGTCCAACTATCAAAATTTTGCATTTTAACGGTTTTTTGTAAGAAACAAAAAAATTGCCCGAGTTGACGAATCTTCTTACTATGAAAACAATTTTCAAAAAATGGTCAGTTATCACAATAGGCAGCCAACCCAAGTTTCGATCAATGCTGCGAGACGTACGGGAATTATGCGTTCAAGGGAACAAAAGAGATCCACGAATATCAAAAAGCGGACAAAATGTTATTTCTAGAATTGAGTCAAGAAGTGTCTAATGTATTGAAAGTTCGCGAACAGCAAATGGAAACTTGCTTGGAGTCGACGAAATTCGACAAGCAGGTGCTTAACTATGGTGACATAGTTTCACCTACTTTGTTTTGGCGGATTAATCTACTGTTAATTGTGAAAGGAAGCCAAACTTCTAGTAGTGGCGTTTGACGACTCTATGAATTATTCAACGACGATGATCTTTTCAGGTTTAAGAACCAGTATGAAGAAGCATATATAAGTTCGCTTGAAAAAGCTATCATTATTAGTAATGGAGCCCATTTTCATCAATTGAAAGACAAGGAAAATTCATCCTCTTGGCATCTTATCAATGTTGTCGATCTTCACCAGATGACTTATCAGTGAGATTAATCACCACTGGCATCATGTTTGAGCTGAACCCGATTGACAGGCTGGTTGGAAGGTAACGTCAGTGATTGCTTGCGTTTACTGATTTAACGAAGTTTTGATAAAAACGAGAAATTGTTGAAAGCAAAGCTGTCATGGGAGTTCAAACTGAAAAGTATCATGAGCACATGAGCAGAAATCAGCTAGCAAGGTTCAAGTACTTCATTGAACATCAGTATGGCAGAAAACTTACCATTTAAAACATTCAGCTTAAGAAAACTGCAATTTATTATAGTTAGTTTGCTGCTATGACAATTACTAGAGAGAACCAAGAGTTAATAAATTTTTCATTGCTTCACCATTTTGCGCACAATCCTTCGAATTTTTTATGGCTTTCGACTTTTACGGAGTGCCTTAAAAACACGTTTTTTATTAACCATCTCTGATTTTGCCAATAATTAAGCTATTGAAGCCGTTGTTTTTGCGATATGCAGTAAGACTTCAACGAACGCTGATGATAGATTTGATTAAGTTTGATTTACGCTTTGCTTGCGCATTTTTTGCCGTTAATAGAATTTTCACTGCATTAGGAGATGAATAATCTTATACAGTGCTGAGTTACAATAGCCGGGTTTTCCACATTTGGGTACAAAAGTAAAGCCTTCAGCTAAATAAAAATGTTTGGTTGAAGATAAGCAAAACAAAAGAACAACTCAAGCAAAAATAACATCATTCGACCCTTTAATTTAGCCTAATCTTGAACCAAACTTGTTTCAATAAAAATAACGTTGGGCACAAGTTTTGCAAAAAAAAATTGCCTCATAGAAATTTTAATTAAAGTTAACTCAGTTTTAAAGAAAAGTTTTTTTTTAGAAAAATCCGTTTTATTTGTTCTACATGTTTATTTTAACCAAGTACTTCATCAGCTTGTTGAACTGAAAAACACAGTAAAAACACAAAAATTGCAAAAGTATGCGTCAACAAAAACTTAATGCAACTCAATCTAGAGTAACATCCAAATTTTTCATGACCAAGTTTTGCTTACTATTTCAAAAATAAAAGCAATTTTTTGCTGATTGTTTCAAAAATAGTAGCTATATAAATATCTATCGGTGAATTGAAACACCAATCATAAAAAAAATCACACTTTTATTAACCTCTTCAAATAACCTAACTATACTTTTCACAAAGATTGAGCTTCAAATTTGATTACACATGGATTCAATTGTTAAGCTCTCAGTGGAATAAAAAAATTATTAGCCAGTTATTATAATTTATTTGCTGAATTTGTTTTTGTTAAGTGTACAAGAACGAAGTAATTTTTTTTTCAAATGTTTTTTCTAGTTTTTTTTGTTTGTTCAAGTAAAAGTATAAATTGGTCTACAGAAAATCATTCATTCATAATAAACCATTTATAATTCCAACTTGCTAAATATGCACAGTTGAGTTCAAATCAAATTCATCTGCTAGATAAATTGCGCTCACCAAATACGAAAGCTTTCTATTTCTTATCATCTCAAGTTTTCTTAAATGGTTTATTTTTGGAAAAAGGGTCACCAAAGTTTTTTCATGAAATTCGTTATTTGAAACCTGATATATTGCTTATTTGAACAAACTCGAAAAAAAAATTCAAAATAACCAATCATTTTTTCAGTTCTCTCCGTTTTTTAAAATTTTTCCAAGCTTCTGTTGACTATGTTGTAAAAACGAATGCCGGGTAATGTTCAATGGAAACTAGAGTAAGTTGCTCTGAAGAATTTGTGCTACACAAAAATTGAATTAAGATAATTAACAAAAAAGGCGGTCTTAAAATCTTGCGTTTATTATCTGTTTTTAAATTGTCTACAAAATTTGTTATAGAAGGATAACCAGCTTTCATTGAACAAGCAAAAATTAGAAATCGTTTGATGCTTATTTCAATCTTTGCTTATATGTTTGTGCTGCCAGTAAGTTTTGAAACAATTATCGTCAACAAAAACTTTCCTGTAACAAATAATTGAAGCAGTTTTGGATATTTGTAGGTAGCCAAATTACTCCTTGCCACTCATAAGCTCAGTTAGATTCAGTTGAATGCATGCATAAGAGCAAAAAAAAAATTGGTTTTGTGCGTTTCAACTACGTTATCGACAAAAAAGTTTGATGTCTCTTATCGATGTATATTCAAATATGTGAAAAGAAGCGAATAAAATTTTCAAATTTTTGTGTGGTAGCTAAGAAAAAATGTATTAACCAGCATCTACATATTTAGATCATTTTTCACGTACAACCCAAATATGTAATTTCATGAATCTCAATTTCGGTTGATGCAGGACAAATCAAGTAAGTTTTTGAATTTGTTAATTTGAACTGGAAACTAAATTTGCCTTTAATCTATTGTACGCGGTGTTTTCTTTTCAACCCAAAAAACACACGGTCAAAAAGAAGATGCCGAAAAATTAACCAATCGTGTTGAAAAATAAGAATAAAATAAAACGTGCAAATTTAGTTCATTTAGTTTTTGTGAAAGGTTTTTTATTCACAAAAAAACTGCAAATAGTACCAATCATCAATCTTAGGATCAATTGAGGAATGAAAAAATGTTTTCTCTAGAAATTCTTTGGGTCGCGAAAACCTTAGGGTAATTAGGAGTAGGAGAGAATTGTCATTAAAAAAAGACTAGACATTTTTAAACTACCCGGATTGACAAAAAATGCTTATCATACAATTCCATACTATGGAAAAAATGCTTATCATACGAATCCAAACAATTCCATAGGATAAAAAAAATCGTATGAAAATCAAATGATAGCCATTTTTTCCATACATTGGAATTGTATGGTAGCCATGTTTTCCATTAAATAGAATTGTATGATAACGATTTTTTCCATTCAATGGAATGGTATGATAAAAAGTTTTTACGGACGAATTTTGCATAAGACTCAGTTTACAATTGAGCAAAACAAAGAAATAAAATGAGGCAAAAACTAAATTTTAACCCAGCCCAACGTGTCAGTCTCTCAACAGAAGATAGAAACTACAGAAAACGTTAGAGGTTTGAAACTCTGTTACTGTGTTTCCTGTAAGTTTCTCGCCCCAAATTTGAGACAGCAGAGAGTTACTCTTAGTGGGAACCAACACCAGGGGAAAGGTTGCCTCGCGCTAAAAATTACTGACAAGAAATTGAAGGAGCCATTCCGAAGCCCAAGTCTGCAGATCTAAAGAATACTCCATGTCAGCTCCGAGAAAACATTACATATTATCATCTAAAAACAAACTAAGAATGTGTGAAATTGCCCATGAATATAGAATACCCATGTAGCATAACTTCTATCTGTGCGACAAAAATCAAATTTTAAGACCACCATCGGAACCATGTATGAGAAGATCCATTGGAATGTAATCCAAGCGATGGCGCTCAGAAACATAGTGTTGCACTGATTTACAAGGCAAAACGGAACAGTAATGTGTTTCTCCGCGCCATCGGTTGGGTGACTTTCAAATGGATTTTCTCATATATGATTCCTATGATGACCTTAGAAACTAGTTTGAACCACTGGGCTCTGATAAAAAAAAATTTTTCATATCGAAACAACAAAACAGCGCCCATCCCAATTTATTTCAGTCCCATTGCGAAACAACCAAAAAACAAAAGTCCACCCTAATTAAAAAAAGGCGAAGCGGAGCTTCGAATCATTTGCAATACAACACAATCACAAAAAGTACATGTCAAAAAATGAAAAAGTTTGAACAAGCTAGGTGAGTTAATTTTTAACCACTAAACTCTGTGAACCAATTAGGTCACTTGTCTCGATGAAGGATACCTAGGGCCCAGCTAAAGATGCAGGTATATGTTTGATACTTTTTGAATTTTCTTATGCGGCGCAACTTAAGAAAAGAATTAAGCGGTGCGACTTAAGAAAAGTATGAAAATCATCTTTTATCCAAAAAACATAATCAATAAAATTGATAATCAAAGTGATTTCAATTATTAAAAAACCAATTTGGGCTCACTTGAACTTGCGTAAAAGCTTTTTTGAAAAGTGTTTGGACAAAAATTTTGTTTATCGAAAAAATGCTTATCATACCTTTTTCATAGAATGGAAATCGTATGATAAATTTTGTCAAAAAAAAAAAGAAGAAAAAAATGGGTTAACTTGATTTAACTTAATCAGAAAACGAATCAAGCTCATTTAATCTTACAAAAAATTCTTTTCAAAGGTTTTCCTGAAAAAAAATTCACTGAAAAAAAAATTATCATACAATTTTCATAAATAGAAATCCAGTGATTCACATTTTTCTATAGAACCCAATCTTGGAATTGTATGATGAGAATTTTTTTCTATGGAATTTATGACAAGCATTTTTTTTTATGGAGTTCAACCCGGGTATGTAAATTATTAAGTTTTTGATGTCTAATCGCAAGTTTCTAAGTTATCAATCTAAATTGTAGTTATTATTGACTACCTACTTGGTTTTTGCCTGTTTGGTCACTAGCATTACAAACAGTTATTGGAAACGGACTGAATTTCGGTTACAACTGTTGTTCTACTTGAACAGCACTGATAACCTCTGTGACTTCAACCCGGGTACTTTCAAGTCCGTTTTTTAACGTCTCAAGTTTTTCAAGCTTCATTAATATTTAGATACTGGTAGCTTATTTCTGCCTGGCAATGCAATGTTCTATAAGTTGAATCAATAAGAATGCAGTACATTTTCAAATGCTTGCACTGAACTTTTTTTTCAGTTTTGACCACAAACTGAGCTGAGAAGAGCGGTGGTGCTTTCAACAAAAAATTTGTTGCGTTTAGTGCAATTACAAACTTTAACAAAAACTTCATGAATTAAAAACCATTACTGTTGCAGTAGTGTAACAGTGATAAAACAGCACCGTTTCAAAACTGCAGCAGTGTCAATAAAACCGCTTATCTGAGATAAAATCTGCGTTTGAAAACTACACTACTGCTGAGGAGGTTAATCAGTTTGCGCACCGAGCGCCCATGGATTCGTATCGATGACAATGGATTCTAGAGACAAAATAATCCGTTATAATCCCATACAGATGTAAAATGCAAACCACAAAATCGATTTTAAAAATAATAACGATAATCGATTACAAAATGATAAAAAAACATCCATTATAATCGATTTGAACCCATTATTTTTGGCAAAAAAAATCGATTAATTTTGCCAAGATTACTTATTATGATCGATTATTTATGAAATGAAAATCCACTATAATCCAATATTATCGATTATAATTCATTTTATTTCAAGAACTAAGTTCGACTTAATTTACAAAAAGTTTGCAAATTGTATGCCATGTCTTTTACAAAATGCCAAGTCTCAATGTCACCCCCTTAAGTTTTTTAACCTCCTCCCCAACTAAAGAGAGGGAGGGTAAACAGGGGGGACTAGGAGGAGGGGAGTAAACTGGCGGGGGTGTTAGTTATTAACCCTCCTCCCCCAAAGTGTACGAAAAATAATCCCCCATGTGACAACCATAAGGGGGCGAATGGAGATTGTGGTTAACTGGCAGGGAGGGGAGGGCTAAATTGAACGGGGCAGCAATGGGGTGGGGGGGGGGGTTGCATAAACAAATCACAGCCTTTTCAGATGTCTTCAAGGGTGTCTGCTTTTATTATGGCCATAAGGCTATTGCTAAGTTAGACTATTTTTACCAAAAGGTTTCATTAAACCCTGTTGAATAAAATCAAGGACAGTCGTTGTTTTTGAATATTTTTTTTCTGATTTCTTTTTTCTCAAGTACCAATACTTGTTTCAAACTGGTATCGAATAGCAAATTAGAGCAGTTTTAATAATAGTTCACTAAATTCAAATGCTGAGACAGTGCTACTTCAAATTTAATCAGACATGAAATCAGAGATGAAAATCGCAGTACTGTAAAAATTTTGATTCAGTAGTAGCCCAGTGCTGTTTTTAAAAACTTTTTTCTAGAGTGATTATAGCAAATTCAGTGAAAATGAAGAAAAAATTCGTTTTATGCAGTCTTTTTTTCTAAAGCTATGTTACCGCCTGCATTCCTGATTTTTGCTGTAAAAATGATGGGTCATTACGGATTATCTTATGCGGCGCGACTTAAGAAAAGAATTAAGCGGCGCGACTTAAGAAAAGTATGATAATCATCTTTTATCCAAAAAACATAATCAATAAAATTGATAATCAAAGTGATTTCAATTATTAAAAAACCAATTTGGGCTCACTTGAACTTGCGTAAAAGCTTTTTTGAAAAGTGTTTGAACAAAAATTTTGTTTATCCAAAAAATGCTTGTCATACCTTTTTTATAGAATGGAAATCGTATGATAAATGTTGTCAAAAAAAAGAAAAAAAAATGGGTTAACTTGATCTAATTTAATCAGAAAACGAATCAAGCTCATTTAATCTTACAAAAAATTCTTTTCAAAGATTTTCCTGAAAAAAAATTCATTGAAAAAGAAAATAATCATACAATTTTCATAAATAGAAATCCAGTGATACACATTTTTTTATAGAACCCCTTCTTGGAATTGTATGATGAGCATTTTTTTCTATGGAATTTATGACAAGCATTTTTTTCTATTTAGTTCAACCCGGGTATTTAAATTACTAAGTTTTTGATGTCTAAGCGCAAGTTTCTAAGTTATCAATCTAAATTGTAGTTATTATTGACTACCTGCTTGGATTTTGCCTGTTTGGTCACTAGCACTACAAACAATTATTGGATACGGACTGAATTTCGGTTACAACTGTTGTTCTATTTGAACACCACTGATAACCTCTGTGACTTCAACCCGGGTACTTTCAAGTCCGTTTCTTAACGTCTCTAGTTTTTCAAGCTTCATTAATATTTAATTTGTATGCCATGTCTTTTACAAAATGCCAAGTCTCAATGTCACCCCCTTAAGTTTTTTAACCTCCTCTCCAATTAAAGAGAGGGAGGGTAAACAGGGGGGACTAGGAGGAGGGGAGTAAACTGGCGGGGGTGTTAGTTATTAACCCTCCTCCCCCAAAGTCTACGAAAAATAATCCCCCATGTGACAACCATAAGGGGGCGAATGGAGGTTGTGGTTAACTGGCAGGGAGGTGAGGGCTAAATTGAACGGGGCATCAATGGGGGGGGGGGGTTGCATAAACAAATCACAGCCTTTTCAGAGGTCTTCAAGGGTGTCTGCTTTTATTATGGCAAAGACCATAAGGCTATTGCTAAGTTAGACTATTTTTACCAAAAGGTTTCATTAAACCCTGTTGAATAAAATCAAGGACAGTCGTTGTTTTTGAATTTTTTTTTTCTGATTATTTTTTTCCCAAGTACCAATACTTGTTTCAAACTGGTATCGAATAGCAAATTAGAGCAGTTTTAATAATAGTTCACTAAATTCAAATGCTGTGACAGTGCCACTTCAAATTTAATCAGACATGAAATCAGAGATGAAAATCGCAGTAAAAGTTTTGATTCAGTAGTAGCCCAGTGCTGTTTTTAAAAACTTTTTTCTAAAGTGATTATAGCAAATTCAGTGAAAATGAAGAAAGAATTCGTTTTATGCAATTTTCTGAAATCAAATCCTGCTCAGTTTCGAACACCTTGTCTATTGCACTCATTTACTTTTGTTACATCCAGACTACATACCCAAAGAAGTTTGGCTATTGCGAATACATGTAGGCAATCTCATGAACCGCATAATAAAATCACAAGTTATATCTGAAAAGGAAAAGCAAAGTTTTTCTCTGCTATTGCGCGCTATAGCATTGATGATAAACTCTTACTATCACTGACCCCCTGCTGAAAAATTAATTTATCTTGGAATCTATGAACAATACAGATAACGACCGACCACATAAATTTCTATGTTTGAGCTATGTTACCGCCTGCATTCCTGATTTTTGCTGTAAAAATGATGGGTCATTACGGATTTGCTCTGTAACATCAACCCGGGTTGCAGCTTTCAGTGATGTTTTTTTGGCATCAGCATTCACTAATTCTGTTTTAGTAGCAGATAATTATGAGAAAAATTTATTGCATGAAAATAAAACTGCGAGTAATTTTTTAACTGAGAGAGAAACATTTGGTCAGAGTGGTCAGGTCTGGTCCTATTGTCTTGATCAACATAATTTTTACGCGACGATTTCGATTGCAAAAATTGTAAACAAAATTTTTTTCTTATGAATCAAATTTAACGAAAATAGGGATGTTAACAATCTAGGCCGACTTCATCAGATTGAAATTATGCTTAATATGCTACAATAAAAAAACATATTGATGTCTGAGAAAAAAATTTGTATGCTTTCTTTTTTAAAGTTTTGGGTGTTTCATCTTATTTTTGGTGGACCCAACTATCATGTTTGCGGTATACTATCGACTGTTTTGCAAATATGTTTTCACAATTTTGATCTAATCTAGTCACCTTTTTTAAGAAAACACCAAAAAAAAAAGAAAAATATAAACATTCTGGCAATTTGCATCTAGTCCAGGCGTTTTTTACATGAAATAACCAAAAATAATTAATTAGAAATCATAATAGTTAATTTTTAGGGGGAAGAAGCTGGTTTTTTTCCAATTTTGGAAGAAAACGGAATATTTAGCAAATACTGAAAAGGAATAATCTACCTTTTTCTCTGCTTTTGCCTTGAAGCATTGATGATAAACGTGATAAACTATTACTATCACTGATCAAATACTGCTCAAAATTTTTGTGTCAAATTTGGTGTCATTTTGATGTAATTGTGCAAAATTGTCATTCAAATGTTTCAACAGTTTAATTAGCTATAAACAAATTTTTGTAGAAAAGAAAACAATTTTCTGGGGTTTTTGTGGCCTAAAAATCTATTATACTGTCAAAATAATCGGTTATCATGGATTTTTGAATATTAAAAAAACGATTTTATTCCCTTAAAAATCCATTTTCATGGTTAGACGAAACATGAAAATCGATTATATGGGTCATGCTTCTTGCCGATATAATCCATAAGGATCGATTATTTCCCACAAAACTCCATTGCAGGTAGCTAATTGGTGGTAATAATTTCGTAAGACTCAAAATTTCACGATTGTTAGTTTTTTTTTGAAATTCGCTGTTACGTTTTAGGTGATGAAACTGGGATGATGTGATGATTTATATATACTAATGATGTATGAATTATACTAACTAATTTTTCTAATTTTATATTCTAAAATATTTTTTCAAGATGTTACTTAGTTTACAGCTGATTTAAGGAAAACGACAAGTGTTGTTTTTATCAGTCGTTATTGTATAATTATTAGGTTTAGCGCCATGAAAGGTTATTGAAGATGATTCTTCAAAAAAAATTTTAGGTCAGTAAATGAAAAATTAAATTTACTGCTGATAGTATCCTAAATACAAAAGTTTGATCTCGTTTTTGTCGTACTATCATGAAATCAATTGGTAGATTTCTTCCTAATCGTATGTCGTCTCTTGTTCGACGTCTTCTTCCAATACTGGGTAGTTCTCGTATTGTTCGGAATATTGGATCTGATCTATTGAGGCGTAGAGACATATCTACTAAGTTTTGTCATATAACATTTTTAAAATGTTGTATTTGCCTAATTCTAATCTAATTTTTGTCTAATTCTAGGTTAGTTAAGGTCTGTTCGAGACTTTTGGTCGCACCAGATGAGTTATGTATGGATTACTATACTCATAGAGTAATTTCAGATAAGGTACACCGTCTGCTCGTCACGCTATCTTATTTTCGGCCGGATAGATTCGTGCAACTTCTTAGTCTAATACCAATCTTAATCTTACTCTTATATCTCCTAGTCTCATTAGATCTAGTGTACACCGGTTTGTGCGAGTTAGTTCCAGAAAGAGAACAACTGTATTCTAAGTTAAATTCAAATTGTTCTGGTAGTTTCAACACTTACAAATAAATATGTTGTTAGTTTGATGGAGTATGATTGGTTAGTATTTAATATTTCATAGAGATAAGATATCATAATAATAACCAATGATAAATACTAGTTTAGATCTGGTTCCAGTACTGATGAATGGAACTCAATTCCTTGTTTTTATTTAAACGAAACTTGGCTAACTTCACAAATAGCTCTTTAGCTCTTTGCAAAAAATAAATGAAAAGTCACAAAATTAGAACATTTTCAAACTGAAAGAACGATTCCAGCCTTTGCAGATGATTATATTACACTAGTGGACAAAACCAAACGCAAAATTAAGTTTTTACCCTCTAAAATGCCGCTGTGGACAAAATTTACATCAATCTTGAAAAGTTTGTACATCAAATGACAGCAAATCATCTGAACTACTCTCTCCACATTCTCTCAAAGTCTCAGTATTTGATTTGAAGCACATCTCATTTTATCCCGATCCAAAAATTCCAAGTTTCAACATTTGTAATAATATTTTTCATTGGTGTGAAGTCAAAAAAATCAACAGAGTGAGAAAAATTGTCACTCATGTAACCTCCTTGTTGAAAATTTTTCATATCATATGTACGATTTTTTCTTCGCTAGTATATTACAAATTAACTTCTGATAATTTCTGATCAACTTCTAGCCAATTATAAATGATGAAGTTTGTGTTTTTCAGACCTGTAAAAACTGGCAACTACTTTAAATCGCAATTTGACATTTTCAGAGAAAATACTTCAGCTCATTTCCTGCCGGTCAGTCTAGAAATGTTGTCTCAATACCTTGTAAAAAATATCCGCAAAGCTCCTGGAAGCAAGGAAGTTAAAAAAAAAATTCTTGCGTTTTATTTTGTTAACTAGTGTAGACATGGAGCTGCAACTAACGATGCTGCTTGTAAGTTCTGCTGCACTCTATTCTGTACAACCGAAACCATTTGCGAGGTTTCACAGAAGCGGCTTTGATAGTGCAGCTTCAGGTAAAAGTCGTTCCTTTTTTTCATGAACGGCCAAATAACTCACTTTTTGTCATAACATCGAACCAAAAATGCTGAAAAGCCAGGAGCGCTGAGGATATTTCCGAGAGCGGGTTTTTCAAAATTAGAGATGATCAACTAATTAGATTTTCCGAGCTCTCTTAAAACACTATCAAGACTCTTTTTGACAAATTTTGCTGCACCGCAGGCAAATGTTTCGACCAGAAAACCATCTTAAAGGCTCCTTAGAAAACCTTTAGGGTTAGTTGGCCGAAAATGGAAGTTGTAAAATAGCACCGAATAGGGAGATTATTCGGATGTAAGAATAACGTACTACGATACAAAATATTTCAGGCAATTACGTTTTTTTTGGATATCAACGTTTTAGTGATTACAAGTAACTTTCAGCCTATGTTATCTGAAATTTTACTCCAAATTGCCATAAAAATTGATCTCTGGCGTTTGGTTATCATTTATTGATGACCAAACTCAACAAAAGGAACAAAAGGTTGAAAATCATGGCCTGTTGTTTGACAGATTAAAAATTGTCTAAAACTGTCTTACTATAAAAAACATGATCAACACAAAAAAAATCGTGGTTTTTTTGGTTTGTTTGTATGAAAAAATGCGTTTTGGTATCCGTTAGAGACAAAACACACAATATTTTGTTATAAGCAAAGCGCAAAATAAACACTCTTTTCAAGCAGTCATTCTACGGAATTGTATGAAAACGCATTTTTTTATTTGGAATTTAAAAAAGATATTATTTTTATGTACGGAGTTCTAACCCTGGCTTATCTGCATCTTACGTTGGAAAAACAGTGTGAAAAGTCTATGACAACCAATTTTCTTAGTGCCATATAATTGTATAAGAGCGTGATTGTTCCATAAAATGTTTCGCACTGAAGTTGCATGAAGAATAATTCACTGTTCTTGAAAAAAACAATGCAACTAGGTAACTTAAAAAGTCAAACAGAACAAATATAGCCACCAAAAGTAACAAATGAAAAGATACACAGCTGAACAACGATGAACTTAGTAATTTTAAAAATTTGCTCTTGGTGTTGCTCAAAAGTCAAATAGTATTCACAAAATCACAAAAAATGCAGATCGGAATCAAAATTTTTCAGTTATTTTCAAGTTTTGGCACTCTTGCACACATTTTTGGTTTCGAAGCTGTTACTCTTCGACATTTGAACGCGTACATCAAAATAGATTTGAGAAACGTCGGTAAGCATTCAGTGCACCAAAAGGCTCTTTCCTTTTATCCCACCTGCGAATTAGTACAAGTAATTTTGCGTTCACGCTGTCGGTTTGTTAGGCTATGAGAAATATTTTTAACCTGTAACATTCCTCGTTATAACATAAAGTTGGTTCAGATGAGAGGTGAGGGAAATTAAAAAGAGCCGATTAATGTATCAGTGCTTCCCAAACCAGAGAATCGATTTATGTAAGAAATACATCAACTGTGGAATCAAAGATTTAAATTTATTAACAGTAATGAATAGGTCTGTTATAAGTCTTGCTAATTTTTTGTTTGTTTTTTTTTCAGGAAAAGACTTAAAAGTCTCTATAAACTACAGATAAGCATTCATACGTATTGATGCATTTATGATTTCATTTAGGTATACGTGCACTTTTTAGTTCAATTGAAGTTCATCTGCTGAAAGTGACGTTAATAGCACTGTCCAAATAAAACCGTGACATGGCGCAAAAAACGTGAACAATTTCTAGTGGAATTTATTATTTTTTTAGATTTCCAGCGGAATAAAAACTTTACCTTTTCATCCAGTTTTCTCTAGTTGATTTCATGTTATCAAAAATGCGCCAATTGTAAAATTTTCTAGAAATTCAAGAGCTTAAAGGGCATCTATTTTTTCTTTGAAGTTCGAAAAATGAGATTTTTTCAAGAAAGGGTTTTTTATATTTACTTGCATTCATTACTCTTTTCCAATATTTGATTGACTATGTTTTTTTTCTAGAACAAAATTATCACAATAGGGTTGACACTATTTAACTAAATTAGCACATCGATATCGATGTTTGTAACTACTACATCAATTAATGGATCAAATTATCAAAATTTTTAAAACAAACATAGAGCATTAAATCTAAACTTGTGTGGCTCATATTATTATTACTTTGATGTTTTTTTTTCAATTTTTTTTTTGAGGAATTATTAATCATATTGTACAAATCTCTGTTTTCATTCCAACTGATAACGTAATTGAATAAAGCATTTTCGGTTTACTGATCAGGTTTGCTCGTACTACCAAACTCTTTTCTTTATGAATACTATGGCTTAGAAGAAACAAAAAGACCGCAAAAAGTGTGTTTTTGAACAGTTTTGGTTCAACTAAATAAAATCAACTTGAATTAATAAAACCTATAGTATATTTTTTTGTTTATTAAAGTTGTTTAAGAAAAATTTTGATGTTTTTTGAGCCATTTTGCAACTTTTAAACCTAGTTTTGCATGGAAGGAACATTTATTCTGCGGACAAATGGTCGGAACATAAATATGTCCTGGCTGTCACGGGTCGTTGCATGGTTTTTTAAAAAACCATTTAGTGTTTTCTTCTTTACCATCTGTGACGCGAAGTAATATTTTCGGTTTGTCGTCAATAATTTGTCCAGTGACTCTTCGGAATTCGCAAAAACCTCAGGTCTGCCCCCGCTGTAGAATTTTCGAGAATATTCCAGCAGGTTGTCTCGGGTTGACAAAAAATGTTTATCATATTATTTCATAAAACAAAAATTAAGAAGAAAATAGCATGAGAAGCTTTTTTTCCATGCAATGATGTTTTATGACAAGCATTTATTCCGCAAAGGCAAATACAAAAAAAATTGTGTTATGAAGTTTTGTGTTTCATCCAAAACACACTAATCCAAGGATTTTCTGCTATTACAAAACCAAGAATGTAATTGGCAGTTACCACGCAAAAGAACAGCATTTGTGGATATTAGCCATGAAGTTAATGTTAGCATTTTCACAGAATTTATTCACTAAAAACGTAACTTTTTGGATATGGCTAGAAAATTTTTACTTTGAAACTATTGGTGGTTGAAGTTTCCTTTTTTACAAGCCTAAGTTTAGGTTAGCTTTTAAAACAAAAACAACAAATGTGTTTATAAAAAAGCACTTGCTTGCTGTTTTTGATTCCATCGGTCAAAAAGCCTGGAATTACGTTATGGACACAAAATCAAAATTTGCATGCAATTTTTTTCGTAAAATGTATATTTAAGCGGAAGCAAGTTTGCAGCCAAAAAAGGTTATTTTTTTTTAAAAATTCAATTGTGTATTCGTGTATTTTTTCTAAGGAAAAATGGATATCATACCATTTTCACAAATAAAGTTTTATGATCAGCACCTTTTGTTCAAAATTGTTTGATGCCAAACTTGTTCTCATTTAACTAAATTACCATCAATTTGTTCTGTTTGAGTTTAAAATCAATAAAGGGTACTTTTTGGAAAAAAAACAATTGAAAAGTCACTTGTCATACAATTTTTTTCGTGGAAACTGTATGACAAGCATTTTTCCACAGACTCCATCTATGAAAGTGTATGCTCTGCATTGTTCTTGTTTGGAAATCAAGCAGGGGTATTCGCATTATTGGTAGCGTTTTTCCGGCCCTTCAAAACACTTTGTTTAGCAATGATATGTCAGAATCAACATTGAAGTGTCCATCAGTGTTGATAAAACATAAGCTTTTAAAAATCTAGCCAAAATCTATAAATAACTTAAGAGATAAATCATATGAAATCATATCCTATAAATTAGTCCCAAACATTTTGAAATGTCAGCTTCTAAAAATTTGACTTTTCTAATATCCACTTCACCCACATTTTCAGATACAGAAGTGTCAATTCTGGGAAAATCGGATTCCACATCTTCTGCAATGACTTATGTGGAAGTGTCGACTCTTGTAAAGAACAATTCCACAACTTCTGCAATGCCAGATACGGAAGTAGTGACTTTCGAATAGTCTGATTCCACGTTCTCCACAATGTCAGATACGGAAGTGTCAACTCTGGAAAATTTGGACTACGGACGTTTGGACTACAAAATTGTCAACTGAATCTCAATCAATTTCCCTTGATTCAACAAGTTAAACTTCGAGTTCTGAAATACCAGAAAGCGTCACAAACACAACGGTGACCAGTTTACTCGATGTTATCAAAAGTATTGTTGAGGAAAATCAGGCGGCTGAAATCGCATCTTTCTTAAACCGCCTTATAGGAGAAGCGAAGACGTGCACTGGTACAATTTCGGTGGCTAGGTTTAAAAGTGTATTTTAAACAAACAAAAGCAATCAACTTGAAAAATTTTTGTCGACTGTCGTAAGCTTGGCCAACTGTTTTTCAGAGCCCTCTCGCAATAACATATAAGGACAAATTTCGGGATAGGATCATTCGGTTGTTCAGTGATTGCCTAGCCCACTACTGGTTTTTGACACGAAATTTTCGCCAGACAAAAGCTGATTTTTTAGGCGACGCGTATGAACGAAAGATTTTTTTCCCTCAAACTCGATTTACGCGAACATCTTCAAAATGACTTTTGAAATTCTAAGCTAAAACGCTTCAGCGTGAACAAAAAAAAACAAGTGAATGAAGTATTGCATGATTTCTTAGGTGCGTAGTTTAAATCTTAATCAATTCTGGAAAAAAACTTACAAAAGATCCTGTTTTTGATACAAATCTTTAAAAAAAGGCTCCCTTGCGGAAAAGTTCCGATAAGAAAAAATTCCGATAAAATGCACGAATAAATGTACCATTGCACCGTGCACAGATATTTTTGACCTAAATTCGACGGATAGCAAAGTTCAATCTCAGATGTACTGCCATTGCTCCAAAAAACACCACTTGATCAAGGTAAGCTTTTTTGCTTAGTTATTTTTCGTTCTAAGTTGGAAAGATTTTAGGTGCAATCTAAGAATCAAGATATGTACTGTACAAAAAGAGCTGTTGTCTCGTTTTATACTGATGTGATAAAAAAATTGGTCAGGGTGTTCAACCAGCTAACACGTAAAAAATGTCCACCATCAATCAAAACTTATGCGGGCATAAAAACCAGCTGGTTCAACCATTTTTAACGTGAGTAGCTGGTTGCAGATTCGCGATTCCAGATTTTTTATTCAAAAAAAAAGAAAAAATACAAAACAAATGAAACGTAAAATTTGAAAAATTTTAAAAATTAATCAATTTTCTAAGTTCAATGCTATTAGTAGTGAAGAAACTTCACTATAGGTTGCGTTACTTTTAAATTTTTGTTTTAAGGAAAGTTTTTCGAAAGTTTCTTTCGCTTAAGTGTAAACTTTGATGGTTTGAGTTTTGATTTTTTTCAAGTTCAATTCAAATTAATTTTTTGGGGAAAAAACTAAAATTTACACGCTCTCTCAGTTGCAAACCTGCAAAGCTTGATAAAAATATGATTAACTTTAGTTTGAAAAAATGATAAATAACTCCAAATTTTCCGGAAGACAAAAATTCGAAATTCAAAAAACCTGCTATGAAATTTAACGATTTACTGAATGTGTATAAAAACATTTCAACGACAAAAAATTGCTTTTAGTGAAAAACTAAAATAAACTCCATTTTTCTCTCTGTGAAAAATAGCAAGAATCAAAAGCGGCTATCTTGTCAACAAAAAATTATAATTTGACTTTTAGTATCAATCAAATCAAACACGAAAAATTTAAAATATCACTCCACAAATTATAAAGTTTTTGTTGCAGTTGTTTTTTTTTGAATTAGCAAAAGCAACTGAGTGCTCAAAATATTTCTTTTTTCATAGAACAGAACAAGGAAAAAAATTGACTCATTTTTGAACTTGGACATTTTAGTTTTTCGAACAAGTTAAGTTTTGCTTTAATTAGGCCGTGAAAAATTCATTAAAAATATTCTCTCATGTAATCAATTTCACTAAACAGATTGAAGTCAATTATAAATTTTGAGAAGCCGTTTTTCCGGAAACAACTTTAGCTTTATTCACGTTCATGTTTAGTTTTTCGCACTTTCACCTTAAAGTTTTCGTCGTTAATGTGAAATTTGTTTGTAAAATAAGAGACTAATAATGCTTCCAATTGGCATGAAAAAAATATGGTTCAAAATTTTTTTCAAAACTGTTAACGATTTTTTTGAATTTTGTAAGATAAAAAAGTTACAATTCAGAAAATGTAAAGGATAAAGAACCAAAATATTTTCAAAACTTTGATGAAAAATTGTTGCGTCTTCAGTCTTATGCACGAACACTGGATATACTTTTTGTAAGCAGTCTGACTTTATTGCAAGATTGCCGAGCATAAATCAAATAACACTCAGCTTGAAATTGTTTTTGATTATTTGTAGTTCTAACTTAAGCCAAATGTTCAGTTGGAAAAACATGATACTATTAAATCCGGTTATCTTACAAAGTGTAATTTACCAGAAACACTCACTTAGGGACCTAATAACCAATCAATACTATTTTTAACGTGAGTTCGCTAACATAAAAAACTGTGTCGATAATTGTCGTTTTTTTCTGCAAGTTTGTATTAGATAAAGTTTTTTGTTTAGGTAGATAAAAACTTTTTTTGCCTATTTTTACAGCCTTGGGAAAACTCGAAACTGAAAAACTGGTCCAGCTAAAGTTTAAAAGCTGTTTTTTGATAACCAGACGAATTTCTTAAACTCATCTTGGTTCCTAATCTCAAGAAAAGTTGAAGGGGGTATTGTTTGGTATCAAAATAAAGCTCGTCTGGTAGTGATAGTTATTCCCAAAAAAATGCGTCGAGAAAAACAGGTCTGAATTTAGACGAGGTATGACAAAAGGTTAATAAAACAGGTTGTTAGTTTTTTTTTGTAAAATTTATTTTTATGTTTCTTTTAAAAAAAAACAGATTTTCCCTGTTGTCTCAAGTTTTGTTGATTTTCTCGAAAAAATAACAAGAATAAAGATTTCTACAAACTTTAAAAAATTTTGTGGTTATTATATTTTCCTCTAAGCTTTTGGCCTTTTTTCCGCTTCATTGAAATCAGTAACACTTTTCGAATTGTGTGTCTTAGTGATTATATTTTTTTGTTCTGGGATTTTATTGAAAATGGGCTAAAAAGTTTTAACAATGATTTTATTTGGGGGGGATTTGGGATTTGTTTGATTTTGGGCTATACATATAGAACAATGTTTTCAGGGTGCAAGTCCAAACTTTCTAAAATGTTGTTAGCCGTATGGAGAAGAACAGTACAACGGCCGAAAAGCAATTCAAAACGTTCACGAAAAATTGGATGAAAACATCACACAAGCTAAAATGCTTATGCTAGCGGGATTTTCTATCCAATTACATAATAATTGGCAAGGACTTTTTTCACTTGTTGGTTAGCGTTTCTCATTAGATACGTCAACTCTGGTTTCAAAATTTTAAAATTTTAAATACAAATGACTTAGAGAGACGGATACTTTTTCCTGCTTCAATGTCGTAAAATGTTAAATGAAATAGGTTATTTATTCAATTTAAATTAGAGATTATGTCGTAAGTTAAATTCGAGAAGATTATGTTGCTGTTTTGGTTTCATTGAAAAAAACCTACGTTACAAAAAAAATAGAGCGAGTTGTGTTTTTTAGAGATGAAAGTCTCAAAACAATCAACAGCTGATTCGAAAGGCTTACAATTTTATTGTTATCAGCTGCATACAACTTATTCTATTTGTGACTTTAAGTTGTTCTGGGCAACCGTTTGTGGGTGATTTGCGGGAGATTTTTCCTTGCCATAAGATTCATAATATAAAACCACTCGTTAAGACTTCAATTTAAGTTGTTCTGGACGACCGTTTGCGGGCAATTTGGGGGAGATTTTTCCTCACCATAAAATTCATAATATAAAATCACTCGTTTTGGATTGAACAACCTTGAAATTTTTATAAAGACGTCTTTGGTCCCAAGAATCGTGCCTCAAATGTATTTTTTGGTCAAACTGTTTTTTAAAATTATGCCCTCAACCCTAAATTATGGGCTCTACGAATCTAAAAAAAATTTTTCCTCTGCCCAGGCTGAATCTTTTGAAAATTTATTTGACAGAAACGGTCAAATGATGTCCGAGTTTCGTCGTAATTGATGACGGTTCGGTCAATTCCCGGTAAGATCGAGCAATGACGATAAAGTCAAACCAATTCGAATAATGTCGAACAATGTCCGGTAACGTAGAACAAAGTCAAACAAAGTCTAACAATGTCCGGTAAAGTCGAACAAAGTCGAAAACGGAGATCATTTGACTCAAAAAGTCAAAAACGGGCTTCGTTCGACCGTTTTGGTCAAATCATGAGTTGAGCACCTCAGCTCGGGAAGGGGCCTTTTCCAAAAATCTTGCTTGCCAAATCAGAGTGCTTATCTGAAGCTCATCAAAATTTTGAAAAAGTCTTAGAGCTTTTGGATTAAATTCTGATGCAGGTAAATATGACGTGGTTCTAGTAACAGATTTGGAGAGGAGGAAGGATGCCCACTCCTTCTGTGATTTTGCTGGGAGGAATGCGGACAGATTGCTTTTACGAGCTCTCCAAAAACACATTAAACAAAATCAAGTTTTCTTGCGCCCCAAAACAACAGGCAAAAAAGTACGATTTTAAGAAACTCTGTGGAATCTTTTCAGCGCAAGCTCCCATTAAAGTTGCGATATAAAAAACACTGCCCATCTGTTAAAAAATTCTTTGATCCGCGCCTGTTTATTTGGCTGACAAGAGATTTTAGAGCTGTCTGTTCAACAATATGTCTTTTTTTTTAAATGATAATGATTCTTCTATATAGCATATATAGAGTTGGTTCAGGTTAACCGGAAAATCGAACAAAACTGGAAACCTCAAACGATTCTTCTCAAATTTGGTTAAGATTAGACCAAAAAAGAACAGAACAAATGTTGCTTAGAACTTCACCAGACTTAATATGATGTAATTTTTTTTCGAAACTGTCAACCAAAGTTTTATCCAAAAATGGGTCATTTTGGATTTTTTTAATGAATCAAGAATTACGCTGAAGCTGATAATAAGTAAATTATATGAAAAGAAGTCACTTATGAAGCTTATTAAAGTTTTAGAAAGATTAAATCTCCAAAAAAATGCGCAAGTTGTTTAAAATTAGTTTTAAAGCAATTATGTTAGGTTTCTTATAGTAAAAAGCTCTTTTACTGACTAACAAGCAAAATTTTTTGTCTTATTCAGGTTTTTAGAGATTTAACCCTCCTAAAAGTTTATTAGGCTGTGCAAGAGGAGGCTTTTTTTTTCGTTTCATTTTTTTCATCAAATAAAAAAATAGCTGCAGCGTAATTCTTGATTCATTGAAAAAAGTCCAAAATGACCCATTTTAGGGTTAAAAGTTTGGTTGACAATTTCGAAAAAAGTTACACCATATTAATTCTGGTGAAGTACTAAGCAATTTTTGTTGTGTTCTTTTTTGTCTTGTTTTAACCCAACTTGAAAAAAAAACGCTTTTGAAATTTCAAACTTCGTTCGTTTTGTCCGGTTTCTTTAAATCAGCACTGTCTATCTCCGCTACTGAGCTTTGAAATGATCGTAACAGATTAACATTTTCTTTTCAAATCTCACAAAACTGGCCAAAATGACAATTATTTGAGAAAACAAACTTGAATGAGTTCTTTCAAATTCGTTATTAAACAAATCATATTCGACGCATATTTTGATAAACAGTCATGCTTCACGTCAATCGTACCATTATTTGGATTATACTTTCTCTAATGATTTTAAAACTCACTACAAGTCGTTTCCCGTTAAGAACGCTAATCCAGAGCCATGACCTCAGACAAGATTCCAGTGTGTTTCAATCGACTGCCAATTTCTTGGTGTGGAAAGCGGGACCCTTAACTTCGAAAGGTGAAAGCTGTCTGGGTACCTGTTTCAAAGGCAGGCCCGCGTATCTGTACCATCAGAAATGCAAACCAATTGGATTCCCTATTAAGAATAACATGTGCTCGTGTCAGTGTACCTCGATTAGCTGAACGATTAATACCAGGAGATGAACAAAAACCAGCTTCTTAATCAAACTTGAAGGTTGCATTTTAGCAAAAATTGATATTATTTTCGTTACATGGTTCCTCATGTGACTTTTGAAATCATACTCATCTTTCATACACCCCAATGCGTATGTGTTATAGATTTTTGAAAGAAAATATAACATTGAGCAAATGTGAAACCATTTTTCAAGTTCGGAAGAACTACATTTCTTCTACCTAGTGCAGAATGAAAAACAAATTTTTACCGCTAACTTCTAAATAATTTGAGATGTGGGAACTTGTTTTATCTCGGCTCTCAGATTTTGATGTCTATTTAACATACAGGGAAAAGTCGGGGTTTTTCAATTCAACCCAATTTATTTTCTGAGCTTTCTACAACCTTATAAATACCTTTGACAGAAAAAACAAGCTGAAAGTGCTAAATAAAGGGGAACAAAAAGTGGCGTTTTTTCGGCGCGCTCCCTCCTCAAAGTTAGTCTTTCCTGCGCCAACAAGTCTCTAAATTTTTTTTGCATAATTTCATAAAATTGTAAGAAGAGGACACTTTCGGTTACCAAGTGGTCAAATATCTGATCGAGAGTGGGGGCGTTCCAACCCATCGAAATGCACTGCTGATCCTAGTAGTAGGAAAAGCATTATAAAAACCAAAGTTTCGATAAAACTGTTTAACTCCTAACTGAGAACCACTGTTCTGAGAACCACTCCTAACTGAGAACCACTGGATTTTTTGCAAGTTTTTTGCAAGTTTTTGCTTTAGTTTCGCAAGAAAATTCCAGGATGTGCAATGCATAAGTAAGTAATAAGGTAGATTTTGCATTCATCTTTAAAAAAAATGTTTACGACTTTTTTATAGAAATTTAAAAAACCTGAATATACAAATTAGTCCGTTTTTCATACGTCAGAATAATTTGTAAATTTGACTAATTTTTTTAACTTATACTTTTTATTTTTAACTTATACGTTATATTTTTAACTAGAAAACCGTAACTTGAATTTCTCACAATAATAAATATCAGTGATTGAAGTGAAGACATTTAAACAAGCTATGCTTCCAAAGTTTCAAAACTTTAATTTTTGTACAATTCTGAGCGTATTGAAAAAAAAATTCCAGAAAAACTAAACGTTACGAAACCGAACTAATTTTTTGTTAAATTTTGCGGATTCCGCAACAAAGACGCTCCCTTTGTTTTTTTTTGTTATATGGTTTTCCGTGATCAGTCCGGAAAACTTGTTAAAATACTTGTCTCTGGACAACATGTTAAAAGACTTGTCTCTGGATTCCATAGACTTACACACACCAATTTAAGGAACTATCCAGTACACAGTTGGTCTCGTAACGAAAATAAACAAAATCGATTTATTTTTGAAAATTTGATCAATACTTGCTTAGTCGTTGCTTTTTGAGTCACATGCACAGCCACTGGATATACTTTTTCTAAAGAGTATAAGTGTTGTGTTTAGAAGGTTGCTTCTCAAAACTGATTACGTCTTGGAGATCAAATTTTACTCAGCATCAATCAAAGTAGAAATGTGTCTTAGTAAAAGGAATATTCAATTATAAATAAATTAAAATGCAAACTGTTTCCTCAATTTCGACTTCGTCAGGCATTGATTAGAATCTTAACTACGCTTTGTTTTTTTTCTTATTTTGCTCTTATTTTTTTTTCCATAATTTTCACCATTTGTACAATTTATATTGTCTAGTTGTTTTTTATCAGATTCTAATCAATATCAGAAGAAGTCGAAATTGATGAAAGTGGTTGCATTTTAATTTGATATTCGTTTTGCTATGATCCGGAGATTCAGCACATTAGGCACATTATGTAGTAGAAATGTATTTGTTTAGTTCTAATTTTAACTAAGCTGTTTTTTCAACAGGATAAACATATTACAACTAAAAATTTTTTCTAGCAAAATGTGATGTTGCAACAACAAATGCATTTAGGAAACTACAAAACTATCCTTTACCGTGAGTTCGCTAACAATTTGAAACTATATGGCTCGATATTTGGCGTTTTGCCTTTAAATTTTTACCAAAATTTGTATTCGATAAAATTTTTTGTTTGTCCGAATGAAAAATATTCAACTTTTTTTTACAATATTGCTTTTCAAAACTTGGAGTTGAAAATATAGTCAAGCTGAATTTTCGTTATCGGCAAGTTTAGATGCTTTTTCTGATAACAAAACAAATTAGAGCTTGTTCTGTTCTGACCAAAGGAATTGTGGCGAAGGGTCCTTTTTTATTATTATCTCAAGGAAAACTTCAAAGGGGTCATGTGTGATTTTATATTGAAGCCCTTCTGGGAGTGATATGTGTTCTCAAAAACTCGAAAAAACCTCTGTCGCGAAAAACTGGCCTGAATACTTCTCAGACTAATTGAAACGAAGCTTATTGACAGGTTGAGATTCCACTTAAATTTTTACTAGAATTTGAACGTTGCTTTTTAAGGTTTATTCGGCTCATAGCATAGAGCTCTCCAAAAACAAAATGAAAACACACAAAAAATGGTTTTTTGTTTCAAAGTGAAACATAATTTTATATCTCATTTGAAGAAAAGAAAACATTTGTATCAGATTTTGTTAATTTCATCAAAAAAATGTAACAAAAATTTTACTATGAATTTATATGTATGTACGAGTGTTGAGGTTATCCTATTTTTTTCAAATTTCAGAGGTTTGGCAATTTTTTCCAATTTCCTTGAAATCACTTACACTTTTCCAACTGTCTGTCTGTTGTCCATGTTTTGTTTTTTTTTATTCTAATAATTTTGGGCTCAAAAATATGGAACAATGTTTTCAGGGAGCAAACCTGAACTTTTTAAAAGGTTGTGAAGCTTACGGAGAAGAACAGAATAACCGCTGAAAGTCAACTCAAAGCGTTCACAAAGAATCGGGCGCACAATATCACCCTAAGAAAGTGGAGGTTT
Source organism: Symsagittifera roscoffensis (assembly GCF_963678635.1). Lineage (NCBI taxonomy): Eukaryota > Metazoa > Xenacoelomorpha > Acoela > Convolutidae > Symsagittifera > Symsagittifera roscoffensis. The sequence goes on along the minus strand of NC_087066.1, from coordinate 16,644,078 downwards.
CTGTAGCGCTGAAAGTTGCAAAAGTTGAAATGGATATTTCTATGGACATGACAGGCTTTGAAGACCAAATAATAAATGTCCACCTAAAAATTATTTTCTCAAATTCATGATAGCGTGATTTGCTATGCAATTACATAACGACTGGCAAAGCCATGTATTAACAGGTTGGGCAGCATTTCTTTTAAAAAATGTCAGTTTTAAAGTTTAATTTCAAATGACTTAGAGAGACACGAGGAGAGTTTTTTATACCTCGCTATCGTGAATGAAATAGATTATAAAGGAAACATAAGTCAGAGGTTATGTCATAAGTTAAATTTATGTTGCTGCTTAAGTTTCATTGAAACAAAAACTAAGTTAGAAAGCAAATCTAAACAGTGTGTGTTTTTTCAGTTTAGAAAATTCCAAAAAAAATCATGTGCTGATTCTAAGTTTTTTACTCGAATTTACAGTTATTAGCTGCAAACAAATCAATCTATTTGTGGCTGAATCTTACAGGTTTATGATGTTCCGGCAAATTTTCGGGACGACCAGTTGCGAGCTCAGGTTTGTTCCTCGATATAATGTTCTAGACGATTATTAATTTTGGCTCACGCATCCTTAAAAACTTTTTTGAAAAAACTTAGAATGCGAATCGAGTTACTTTACGACGGTGTTCGAGTTACTCTTCCACGTTGGGTGACTATCTTTACAGATCAGTTGGGGGCGTTTTTTTCAGTTTGACTTCTATCCCTAACTTTGGTAGGCTGTCGCTTCCCAGAAGGTATCGTTTGTGGCTTCATGTCATGAAAAAGGGTGTTTCCTTGCAAATTCACCCGTTAGATTGGATCCGGATGATAATTTTTCCGTGATAGTGATTGTGTAAAATGTAATATGCTTTGTTTGATAAAACTGAGTGGCATTGTCAATTCTACAGGAATGTTTATATATACAATCAGCTTCCAACCTAATCCTATCTTAAGAACTTTCTTGGTTTCAAGTCCGTTTTTGTCGTAGATTGTTCTTACGCTTTATACCGAATAATCGTCATAGTCAAAATTCGAAATTCAAAAAACCTGCTATGAAATTTAACGATTTACTGAATGTGTATAAAAACATTTCAACGACAAAAAATTGCTTTTAGTGAAAAACTAAAATAAACTCCATTTTTCTCTCTGTGAAAAATAGCAAGAATCAAAAGCGGCTATCTTGTCAACAAAAAATTATAATTTGACTTTTAGTATCAATCAAATCAAACACGAAAAATTTAAAATATCACTCCACAAATTATAAAGTTTTTGTTGCAGTTGTTTTTTTTTGAATTAGCAAAAGCAACTGAGTGCTCAAAATATTTCTTTTTTCATAGAACAGAACAAGGAAAAAAATTGACTCATTTTTGAACTTGGACATTTTAGTTTTTCGAACAAGTTAAGTTTTGCTTTAATTAGGCCGTGAAAAATTCATTAAAAATATTCTCTCATGTAATCAATTTCACTAAACAGATTGAAGTCAATTATAAATTTTGAGAAGCCGTTTTTCCGGAAACAACTTTAGCTTTATTCACGTTCATGTTTAGTTTTTCGCACTTTCACCTTAAAGTTTTCGTCGTTAATGTGAAATTTGTTTGTAAAATAAGAGACTAATAATGCTTCCAATTGGCATGAAAAAAATATGGTTCAAAATTTTTTTCAAAACTGTTAACGATTTTTTTGAATTTTGTAAGATAAAAAAGTTACAATTCAGAAAATGTAAAGGATAAAGAACCAAAATATTTTCAATATCCAGTCGGGACGAATGTACAGTTATCGAATTGAAAATTATCCTTTACAATATTTACATTGGGCCAATTGTTTTTTGACTTAAAGAGTTTTGCGAAGTGTCCTTTATAGTTTCAATTTTTACAAATAATCTCCTTTGTCGGGCAGATGTTCAGGTGTCCCGTAATTTAAGCGTTCCCGCATTTCATGTTTGAATTACTCGTTTCAATTTTGTCTCGGTGCCCTCTTGATATAATTATGTACATTAAAATCAAAAAATTCACCCAACTGGTCAATGATTCCATAATTTTTGTTATTTTTGGTGGTTGAAGGTCCCCTTTTGCCGATGAGTGCCTAACTTAGATCTTCCGATGGACTAATGGTGCTGACAAAAGTTTCCGTTGGGTTTCACTGTTATTCGTAATACAATTGAAGACGTCCCCAATCTCTTCCGCTTACTCGGTCTCTCTGATATTGCAAGTACTGGCTACATCTTTCCTTGCCCCCCAAAATTGTTTTATTTAGTATCGTTCTCCGTGTTTGCAACTTAAGAGCTTACACCTCTCTGGAATAGTATTTGGAGGTTGGTTGAAAGCTATGTCTAATAGCTAACAAATGTCTTTAAAAAAGTAAGACAAGATTTTCACTCGAGAGTTTTTCTGAGCGAACTTTTTTTTCCTCCTTGCCGAGTGCCAGAAAGTAGATAGAGTGTCATTTGTTCTCGGCTTCTGCTCTTTCCAATCCGTTAAACTTTTTTTCTTCGTTGATTCGGCGGCTTCGCATAACTTCATAGCGTTCTTATTCCTTGTTTCCCGAATGGCTCCTTCTGTGTCCTGCTCACTTCTTGTTGCTTGTTCCAAGATGGGAATCTGGGTTTCCTAGACCTCCGGTTTGCTAAGGCTATCGATGAATTAAAATGTCTGTTCTAAAACTAACACGAACTGTCAATGGTCGACCGATGGCCGATTCATGCAGTAAATCTACTGTTATCTAATCAATACCGAAGGTCTTAAAATGAGAAACACGAAACAAACGACAATATAGGCAGTTACGGATTTGGAGAGGAGGAAGGACGCCACCACTGTCTGTCATTTTGCAAAAACAATTATTTTTTGGGAAAAAAATTGCCCGCTTCTTAAGAATTATGGATCAGCATCTGTAAAAAATGTTGTCAAGAGATTACAGCGTTGCTTATTCTAAATTATGTCCTAAAATTTTTGTTTCTTTAAATACCTACTGGCCTGAGTTGACCATGACACAAAAGTTTAATAATAAATCTCACTAAACTGGCCGAGATGACAAATATCTCTGCAAACAAATTAAATAGATCCTTTCTTTCAAATTTGATATTTAAGAAATCATACTTGTCGCACAATTTGACAAACAGTCATGATTTACGTCGATCGTACCATCATTTGGATTATACTTTTTGTAACAATTTTGAAACTCACTCTAAGTCGTTTTCCGTCAAAAACGCTAATCCAGAGCCATGAACTCACAGAAGATTCCAGTGTGTTTCATTCGACTGCCAATTTCTTCTTGTGGAGAGCGGGACCCTTGACGTCGAAAGGTGACAGTTGTCTGGGTTTATGTTTCAAAGACAGGCCCTCGTATCTTTACTTTCAGAAATGCAAACCAATTGGGTTTCCTACTAAAAATGACATGTGCTGGTGTCAGTGTCTGCCAGACTATAGTTATTGACCACGTGATGGACAAGAATTAGACTATCGCTGAACTTTCTAATATTAACTTACGCCAATGCAAAAAACCAGATTGAGAGAACCCTGGATGTTCAGTTCTGAAAAAAATAATTTAAGTGTGAAGTTTTTGTTGTAAATTTGTTCCTGCTGTGATTTTTCAATAACTACTTTTTTTCGTACGTCATTCACAAACTTAATTTAATTAAGGGTGTTGATTCTTTAAAAAAATGTCGAACAATTGTGAAAACATTTTTCAAATTGGAAAGGCAACGAACTTTTACCTAGTGATGATTGCAAAAAAAAAATTGACGCTTATATCTAAAAAATTGCGATATTTGTGACTTGCATTAGCTTCGTGCTCTGATTCATGAGAACTGCAAGAATTGTCTCAATCGTTTCAACCATTCAATGTAGTTTTTTTGTCCTTTTTAATCGGTAGAATCTCTTTTTTTCTGGTCGGTTTACCGCCTTTATTTAAACTATTTGTATGTTTTTTGAAGAAAGAAAGAAAGAATGAAAGAACGAATTTTATTCTCATTGTTAATGGTAAAAATGCATATAAGGAGAATTTAAACATGAAGTACCAGAAACAAAGAGGGGACAGTTAATGAACCCATTTATCAAATGAAATTCGAAATTTGAGATCTTCAAAGAAAAGGAAAAATATATAAATCTGAAAACATAAAAGAAAATATTGGAGAAAAAATTGGGAAAAAAAAAATTTTTTTTCTTGGTTTAATATTGGGATCTGTTACAAGAAATGGTTCTTTCTAATGTTTCAGGAGACTTGTGTATTGGGATATTAAGGGTCAAATCTTTGGTCAAAACATTTAAGCTATGGTGATTCATAATCAATCTTTGTGACTCATATGAAACTACATATGGTATCTCAAGGAATATTTTCACAACGTTGAAATAATTTGAAACCTGTAACAGCTTCTGTTTTCCTAGAAGGTCACAAGAAACATTATTGAGATAGAAAAACTTTGGGAGCTTGCCAGGTGCGGATCTAGGATTTTCTCGAGGGGGCGGTTTTTCAAAAAAATTTCGAAAAATTTGTGGATCATTTTTTTGGTCAATCAAATTCATTTTCCTAGCTCTCCCAAACCACTTAAAAAACCGTTTTGACCAAAAATTCTGCGCCGCAGTCAAAATTTTGGAACAACAGGCCAAAAAGGCGTTTTAGGCCTTTTTGGAAAACTATAACCAAAAATATGCGTTTTTCTGGCGCGGGCTCCTCCCTCAAAAATAGTATATATTGGCGCCTAAGGCGCCTTTAGAAACATTTTATGGTCCCTAAGCCAAAAATGGATATCTTAAAACGGGACTCTTTGGGTCGGCGTGGGGTCGAATCCCTGAGAGGTAAATCCCCCTTCTCCCCGCCCCCTATCCCTAAATTCGACCCGGGATCTTGCTAATTTTTCCGTCCTTATAATCTCTAGCAAAGATCCTTGTTACAAATCTTCTATTATCTCGCTTATGATCTCTAGCTCATCTACTTGTAACGAATCTTCCCCCCCTCCTTGCTTTACAAGATGGAAAACTGTTAATAAGATACACATTTGTTCGATTATTATCAATTTCAAGAAACGTTAAATTTTGCACAGATTTTCGACTTTTTGATTAAAAAGCTGTGTACAATCAGTTTCCAACTAAATACTTTTTTACAGTACAAAACGGACAAAACAAACAAAAATGGGAACTTGAAACGCGTTTTCTTCAGTTTTTTTTCGAAATCGGACCCAAAAGTTTAACATACAAAAAATGGACTCAGAGTACGATGCCAACTGATAATCACTTTCTGTCAAAATGAGCCCCTGGTTCAATCAATTATTAAAAAGGTTTTTTTTTCTGTAAGCGAAAGTACTTTTGCTCTATAGTCAAAAAATGTCATTGTTTTAAAAAGTATCAAATGTCAAACTTTGAATTTAAAAATTTTTTAAAAAGTGTTTTTGCTTATTTTTGGGAGATTATACTCTCCATAAAGTTTGTCGGGGTTAATTAGAAGCTCACTCACTTTGATTTAGTTTGCGTATCTGTTAACCCCTTACTTTTGACACAATTTTTGATTGACTAAAAGAGACAAAAGTGAACCTTTCTAAGGGTATATTTTTGGGCCCAGTTACAATTTTTATTAACTTTAATTCCAATCATTTTTTTAAACTTAACCGGACTTGAGAGAAGGATAGCCGTTTAATCCGCAAGTAACACAGAATGTTTCAACCATATTCTAAAAAATACAATTTTTTTTATTTATGTGTCATTTTTTCAGCGCATGTACTTAAAAAGCGTGATGCATAGGCAGTTATTGACCAACCTTCTGGAGTTTCCTGTTCTAATGCCTACCCTAAATTGTCAGTGCTTGCGTCAGAAACCACCCTTGTTTCGCGATCGCTTACAAAATGGCGGTTTTCTGTGATATTGTGAACCGTATCAAGAATATTTTTAAAAGCTTTTTCATGAGCAGACTCCCATGTAAAGTGGTACTTATTAGCGGTTGACAATAATGGACAAAGTCGTGAACATAGCTGGGCAAGAATTGGGATAAATTTTTTCAGATGGTGAATTGACGCCATAAAAATGTTTTTAAAATGTTTTTGTGTGTTGTAGTTTTAAGATTGCATCTGTTTTTCCTTGCATCGGAATGGTGCCGTACTCGTGTACTACACAGCATAACCATTCTATTTGCTTACATCCGAGTTTGCTTTCATCGATTGATGCTTCCAAGTTTTCGTTGTCTACTTTGTGTATAATTTTTTTTCAGATTGTGGGATAGAATCAGGAAATCGCCTAAGATGGCAAATTTATCCTTTTTGTTATTCAGCGTCAAGTCTATGGCTTTTTCGAATTCTGCGGGCAAATCAGTTACCCCGTAGAATCCCGTTTGGTAAAGATAAATTCCTCTTGCTTGACATCCGATTATACTGAAATAGCATTTCGCTTTTGTAATTTCATCTTGTTTTAGTTGGCTATATGCATATTCTACATCAATTGAAGAGAAGAATGTTGTACCAGAATTTTTGCTGCTCTCTTGTGCTGACTGTGCCATATCTTCCGTGAAACGTCGATATTTGGCATTTGATACTTGTTTTTGTGTTCTTCTTACTAATTTGTTTCGAGTCCATTGCAAGCCTATTGGATTGGTCTTTTTTGACCGTAAATACGATTGGGCTAATAAACTTTTGATCACTGCATTCACCAAGTTTCATGGTTCCTTGGTCTATTAAAGATCTGATTTCAATCTCCACGTTTTATTAATATGAATAGGGATTCTCCTACCTTTTTGCTGGAGTCGCTTGAAATTTTCGTGAGGACCATTCTTTTACATAGTCCTTGTTATGTTTTTTTACCCAGTTGTTAATCGAAAATCGGGACTTATATCTTCAGAAATAAGGTTTATGGTTTTTCCAGCTGGTTTTTTGAAGCAGATGTACTCCTATCAAGGGTAGACTGTTTCTTCCAAGAGTGTGGTAGCGTTGGTCGTCCACTACAAGGAATGACGCCGTGTTAAATGTCCATCCCCCCATTCTATTATTGCGATGACCCTTCTGAAAGGCAGGATTTTGTATTCGTTGTAACAAACCATTCTCTTGGCCTCGTCGTTTTTGTTGACTTTGATACGTTTTTTTGTAGTAGGTTCGCTAGTTTGATGTTAACAAAGACGCTGGTGAGCCGTTGTCCAAGATAAAAACGAGATTGTTAGTGCCCGCTCTTACTCTTAATAAATGACCCTAATGACCCGTCTCATTCATTTTTCCAGCTGGCTTGTCCTCAAATTGAAATGAATTTGTTGTTGTATCATCCAGGTGGATGAGATCCTATCCTGGGATGAGTTCGCCCGCTTGCAATTAATTAACGTACGCTGCCATGTCTGTATCTTGGTTGAATTGCTCTTAGTTTTCTTCGTCATGGATGACGTTCACATCCGATGATTTGCATAGTATCGCAAAACAGCCGCGTTTTGTGCGTTTATTGCATATTTTTCCTTTCGCCGGGCCTTGTTGTAGATGCCCTGGTGAGAAAGTTAACCACACTTAAAACGCGTTGTTTTCTGTGGAGATTGTTGTTGGTAGTTTTTTCGTTGTTGCGGTTTTCTGCCTCATCCACCTCGTTGAGTAATTGTTTGCGGATGAGTAATTGATTTCCCAGACTTTTTTCCTGCCAAATCACGTTTTAAAACGCTTGTACGGGTGTTTTGGTTTCAGCTAATAAGTCTTTTTGGACTTCGTCGTTTGATATATTTGCGGCAAAGAGGCCCGATATATTTCGGTTTCGAGTACACCATCGGGGCAGTTGGGGCATTTGAAATTTTTTTACCCATATTTCTGTCAGTCCACAGTGGAATTGCTCCAAGGTTTTTGTTTTACCCTGCTTTTTTGTGAAAGCTTCGTATCTGTCGAAGGTTACGTTTCGTTCTTTCACGAATAATAAATTCCATTTTTCCCAAAACTTTCCAGTTGCTGTTTCCTGTATTAATAAATCAGGGTAACTTTGAGTAAGACTTCGTTGTCCTTCGGAGATCGGCTTTTTATGTCCGATTCTCCCCATGAAATACCATCGACTGTTGGTTATAGATTGTCCAAATGTGCGCATTGGTTCTCGCTTAACACTCTCTTTTCTTGGTTTTTGAGGTTTTTATCCCTGACTTGTGTTTTTGTTTTCCTGTCAATGGAGAATTCTTAACCTGGTTCTTGAGGTTTTCTGATAGGTGGTGGTCCTTGCAATATTTTTTAGAGATTTATCTTATCTTTAGCTGTTATGCTTAAGAAAAGTTGCGGGTTCGACGTTTCCCACACGACTGGGGTCTCAGCCAGGGTTTTTCGTAGCTGGTGGCTGCGCCATGTTACACCAACGGAGATGTTAACTAATAACAACTCTAGGTTGAGACGTTCATGTCAGGCATTAGAAATAAGAAGAGTTCATTCAACTTATGTTGTTTTTGTTAACATTAAGTCTGATATGTTGGATCTGACCTCGAACGTATGCGAGTGGCAGTATGAACGGAACCAAGCAAGTCAAATTTTTCAATTTTTCCCCCTCCCTGCCGCAAAAAAATGAATGTACGCAGGATTTTTTTTTGGAAAAACAAAACACCTGGGATGGAATTTTTATGATAAGCATTTTTATGGAGATTATGACAGGCAATTTTTGAGTTTGAAGATCAACCCGGGTGTTCTATTTTTTCAAAAAAAAATTCTGCGTACGTTCCTCTTTTTGAGGCAGAAAAGAACAAAAAACGAGAATATCGACTTGCCTGGTTCCGTACATACTACATATAGATAGGTTCAAAACACTTTCAAACGCAAACTATTTCAACCTACTTTTTTGAGCTTATAACATTACATCTATCAAATGAAGACTGAGAGAGCTTCTGTATAATAAATCAACTTTTTTTCTTTTAGTTTGCGAAATTTACAAGCAGGCCACGGTTTTTAAAAAAAAATTATTTAAATGAATAGTTTATTAAAAACCATCAAATTAGTTGGAAAAGAAAAAAAAACTACTGTTTTACAAAAAATTGCCGCTGTTTAAAACAAAAATTTCAAGGATTTTTTTTTTCAAATTTCAGTAGCAAAATTACGTCCATGCTCAAATAATCATTTTTCTTAGAAAAAAAAATTGTATGTAAAATGTTTTTCTGTCTTTCTAAAGCTTGGTCAATGCTGAATTTTCCATACCAAAAAAATTGCCTAAAATATAAGTTTTAAGCTTTTGTTCATTCTTCTGAGTAGTCTGTGAAAAAATATCTAACAGTTATTGCTCAAAAACCAATTTTCTGTGAGAATTCTTTCCTTCAACCACGTGGGATTTGTGTGTTGGAAAATTCCTGATTATTGTGTTTCGCACAAATAACAAGAGTTTTAACAAACCTTTAATTTTAAAAATTTTTTGAGTTATAGAAAAATGCTAACAGTTTTCAACAAACTGAACAAAAAACAAGTATTTTTCGAACAATGAGCGTGCTCCAAAGGTAGTTTATTTGCAACAGCAGCGAGTTTGGAATTTTTGGTTTCAAGGAAGTGTTAGATTGAAGAGTCATTCGCCTTATGAATGCACAGGTTGGTACAAGAAATTTTTTCAAATTTACACTATTGAAGATATTAGCAGAACAAAACGACAAATTTTGGTAAAAAAAGGCTCGATTTAATTGTTTCTTGCCCGCACTGGAGTTACATAGATAATAATCTATTATATTGTCATTTTATAGTCAGTATCTATAAAATTACAAAAATAATCGATTATAATCCATCAAAAATGGATTATAATCCTAGTATTTTTTATATCAATATTAACTATTATAATCAATTATAATCCATTGAAAATGGATTATTTTTCTTATATTTTTTATGCTAATATAATCCCTATTAATCGATTATTATCAATTATAGTTAGTCATTAAATTGACTACTTTTTTCAAATTTATCGCATTTCCTGTTTAGTGTAGTTGCTACGTATTAGGTTTAATAAAATGTTACATTTGACTTTTCAATTTTTATTTTTTTTGTCTTATATACCCCGTTTACCCCTCCTTGTTTGCAAATATTCACCCCTCTCTCCCGCATCTTTTTGGGGGTTGTTTATTAGAAGACTTTGGGGGGGGGGGTTGATGATTTACACCCCTCCCCCCGATTCCCCCCCCCCCCCCACAGTGTACGCTGTAACTTGGGGGCAAACTGTAACTTTTGGGGGTAAACTTTAGTAAACATGGGGTTGGACATAAGGATAAACCTAGGGGAGTGGGGGGAGAGGGTTTGGGCAAATGCGGATGGGGGCAAACAATAATGGGTTATAATGACAACATTTTAGACAACAGTTTTCCATTATAATCAATTTTTATCCATGGAAATCCGGTGCGGGTGCCTTTTTGTTTGATTGAAATTTTTGTCACCCTGTTTACTACTTCTGCCGACCATTTACATTTTACTGCAATTTACAAAGTCCCTAATTGTTGAAGGACACACATCTGTGTGTTGATTACAATTCAAATTGTGACAAACTCCCATGAGAAATGGCGACGGTATAAGAAATTAACAAGAAATATACATCATCGGTAAACTAAACTAGGTTTTGACCAAGAAGCCAAAAATGATGATTTGAAATGCTAATAAAAATAGGCGAAAAAGAATCATCTAGACTCAAGTTACCTATAACTTATCTCATGAAATGTTTTTTTCTTGTAATACATTGTTGTTAAGTATTTTTTATTATAATTTCTTATAAAATGATCAAACATACACCTAAGATATCAAATCGTGCCAACTGAGGCCATTAGCTTTTCTAAGCTTTTTGTTGACAAAAATTAAATTTATGAAAGAAAAATTTAAAAAAAAGAAAAATCTATAATAATGAACAAAAAAATCTCCGATCTAACTTCGATCTTAGCTTTTAGGATGAAAATTGAATTCGGTTATGCGTTTGTCGCTACCTCTCATTTCTTCTTCAATTTAAGGAGCCACATAAAAACTTCATATTGCCTGCTTCGATCGATTCATCATGTTAACAGGCTTTCAATTTCAACCGTGTCTCAAACATGTCAAAAGATTCTAGAAAGTTCTTAGTGTTGAAAAAAAAACATAGTGAAATTTTTTTTTTTCAGATTCTAGTGTAGTGGTCTTCACAATTAAGACACCTATTCCTGATTGTTTAGCTGAAATGTTTATTAACACATTTTTTCTCCCAAAAACTGGAAAAAAATCTGAAGAAGTTTTTATGATAGTTGTTTTGATCGTTTTTAGATATTTTTGCTCCGGTTGGATTTCTTGTGCTCAACAATCGACTAATCTTCCTTGAGTGGCAATATTTTTAGTTTAACTAAAAGCTGTTGAATAATTACGTAATGTAGCAAAATCTAATAAAGAGGAATTCAGCAATGTGAATTTTAATGGATGGATTGTATTTTGATTAAATGAAAAAATTATACAAAAAAGCCTCAAACCGGACCAGAGAAAACCTCATATAAGAATTTTTCACAGACAATTGAAATTTTTAGTGAAACCATAAAAAGAAGCCCTTTCAGTCGTTATTAAAAAGATGAATTAACACAATGTGTAAAAAACACCTCGAAAGTCTTACAAACTGGAACCTAGTACAGCATATACTTTGCAAGAATTTACTACTAAATTTATTTGAACCCGGAATCAGCCCATGTAAAGCAGAGTTCCCCGATGTAAAGATCAAAAGACAAATTATTGATCACTATCTAAAAGATATATGTAATTTGACACAACACTACGGAATCTACACCATAGAATTCACCTCACCAAACCCGAATCACCACAAATATGTAATTCAAACAGACGACCTTGATTTAGAATTTTCAAAAGTATTCTCAGAATATATAAAAAGCATACAATATCATAACTCACAAAGAGCAAACTCCATATTTACTAATGAAGTTTTTGCAATAATATATAGTTATATCTCAATATTAGAAAACGAAATCCCAATCTCAAATGTCTCACCGACAGAGACATCCAAACATATAAAGGTACGACATGAAATCACACTAACACGAAAGAATTTTTAGCAATCACCTTACCTTCATTTCCACAGTATACTTTGAACAACCCTATAGATACTAACGATACACGTAGCTTTGTAGATGAACAAGTTTTAATGCCTACACTTCATTGGACATCATATTATCATTTATCTAATACTCACATCGATATAGAACGAAATCAAGATATGCTATATCGACTCACTACACCACTAACACATAGACAATTTACTTACATCGGATATAAAAAATCACTAAAAACATACACTGCACCCCGAGCTAACGAATATACGCTAGAATATTACGATCATAACATCATCCGAACTAACCAAGACCAATTTTTAGATGATGATCGCTTCCCTAACCCACAAATCACAGAAAAATTTTTCATCAAAACACCATATGTTTTTACACTCAATATATTTGATCGCAAATTCGACCACATCATTTCTGAAGCACTAACCGACACACAAGCTTACGAAAGTTTTAAAGAAAGATTTCAATTATTTTCACTAACCTTTCATTTCCTTGCACCACATGAACGAGATTTACACTGCTCACATGACATTATGTTACGCACTAAACAAACCCACACATATACATATTACCGCTTTATACAAAATCACTTTGACCTACACACTCCATCAAGACAACCACACCATCGTTTTCAATTTATTAACTCTAAATACACATCACCATTTTTTCTTAACTTCACATATTGCATCAAAGATACTAACCTTCACGGTATTCTTCGCAATTATGATCCCATAACCCAAATGTATATTTTTTGTCCCATCACAAAGACCTTCAACGCAGAAGAATCCAGACCCTTCCTTATCCCACATGAATTTGTTCAACCTATAGAAATCCCCATAATTCATCCACAACACTAAATATAACCACAAATTATATAATCTCATCCAAAACACACCTTATGATTTTGCAGTTGGCACTGAAGAACCAAAAAAACCATTAAAGCACTTCAATTGCTTTGGCCACTGCTTCAAACTAAAAACATCATTCGCATACTAGCAAAGTTACTAACAAATTCCGACATAATCCACAACATCTTCCCCCACGGTTTTTTCCCCGACGACTAACAGGTAAGTATAAAATCTCATATTCTTAACTAATAAATTAAAATAAAACACTAACCATTCTTTATCCATGTTTTATTTAGATTTTTAGTCTTCATCTCACGATCATCTGCAAAATACACAAAAGAAAAATAAAAAATAGAAAACTTCTTCAAATTTTCCAAAACTCTAATAATCTTTTGCACCAGCTAAATTAAATAAAGTTCAGACCAATGTAGTAATTTAATTTATAAATTATTTCCCTAAAAAGCAGTAATTCTAATAATAATGAAAATTTGTAACTTAATTTTTCCCCAAAACTAGCAGTAAAATTGAATTTTTTATGTAGTAAATTGATAAGACGAAAATGCAGTACTAACCTTTTGATATTTCCATTCACTCGCACAAAAATTCTATCCAAACTCGCACAGCTCGCCCACGAAGAATTGTTTAAATAATGAATTTCAGTTTCAAGCTTTCACACTCAACAACTCTAACACACGATAACAAGTTTCAAACTTTCCTTTAACCCGGTTGGAAAGGAATTATATACTAAACAAAACTAACCAACGCAGCTTACTAAACACCACAACACATAGAATAACAGCATGACTAAGAAAAGGAAACCAACGGTACCCAAACCGGATTAACCCAGTTTAAAACTGGATAATTTATTCTTTTGAAGACTATTATAAAGTCTAAGAAAGAAATAATAAAACACAAAAAAGTCGAAAGACAAACCCATACCAAAAACAATTTGATTTTTGAAAAAAGGACACAACTAACGAAACATAAGAAAAACCACAATAAACCCAACATAAAACGTTATCACATAACAGGACCTCTCACAGAAACCGCACGAAATCATAGTCCCACTCCTGGCCTAAACCACCAGAGAGGACGTCCTGAGCATGCTCTATAGCCGGCCTAACCCACCACGCTACATCCACGCTTTGTGACCACACTTCTATTTTTAATAAGAGGTACTCAAGGGTGAGTAACTCTTCAAAATAACTGAACTAAAACAGAAAGCTTTTGTGAAAACAACTAACCAAAATCATAACTAAAACACTAAACTAATAAAAATTTTATAAAATGTAAATTGTATCTTGCAGTATATAGATCAGCATAAAACACCAAAGACGAACATCCAAAGACAAAATGACCCCACTACACTCGAAAAAGAATGGCCAACCACAATCAATATGCCGCCCACAATCACAACTCAAAGGATTTAGAGTACGACTTGACTTCGCAGAAAAGGACTTCATTGAACTAGAACAATGACCACCTCGATGTTCAAGTATACGTACAGATCCGAGTAACCAGGCATCCCCTCCACGCACAATCTCCACGCCATTCCCAGACAAGGTCAAACACAAAGAAGTTCTCTACATTAAACGAAAAAACCTGTCATAGCCAACCATTCTGAAATCAGATTTGAGTTTGTTGCGAAAACCCAGTCGTTGTCATGAGAAGACACAACGATTAAATCTGGAACTTCTCTAACAAAAGAACCCAGACGAAATATGATGTTCGCCAAATACCAACGTCCATCATCCATCTTTTGAATTGCAGAAAGACTATTCTAAAAAACTCTGTAAAACCCGGATGGGTGGAACCTGATCTAAACTACATTTTATGATTGGATAAATTAGATATTTTACCACTGTAAAGTATTTAATATTAACCAATCATGATCCATCTAACTAACAACCCACTTATTTGTAAGTGCTGGAATTACTTGTAATTTCAGCACCAGAGAGATTTGAATTTAACTTAGAAATTAGTTGACTCTCCAAGAAGACTTCAGCAACCGCAATAAACCAGTATACCCTAGATCTATTGAGCCTAGCAGAGACTAGTTAAACAACCTGAGACTAGATAGTATAAGAGTAAGATTAGGATCGGTATTAGACTAAGAAGTTGCACGAATCTATCCGGCCGAAAATAAGATAGCGTGACGAGCAGACGGTGTACCCTATCCGAAGTTACTCTATGAGTTAACCACCTCGGTTATAACTCAAAACTAGGAGAATTCAGAGTCGCGAGTCATTCTTTAAATGAATTCCTTTTAACCTGGTGAAAAAATGATAACACGTTTTTGTTGTACCGACGTTAAAAAAGTCATCAGCAAAGTTTTTCTGGGCCACATAAGAAACGTTTTACATATATTTAAACAAGTTTAACATGGTTTTCAGATAAATGAAAGAAATTTGGCTTTGAAAAAATATATATTTAGTTCTTTGCCAAAAAAAGCTTGGTTCACATAACAGATTAGAGTTCAGATTTTCTAGCGTCTAAAAACAGCTGGAAAATCAGTGAAAAACTGTTGGAAAATCAGTGAAAAGTCGAAATTTTCCACCTTCTAAAGCTTAGAGATGCCATGCTCAATGGTGGGTCTTAGATATAAATCATCCCTCAATTTAAACGGATCAAGAAATTATTCTAATTGAGAAACAAATGCTTATGATACAAATCCATCATTTGGAGAAATGCTTCTATGGTAAAGAAAATGCTTGTCAAACAAATGCAAAAGTGGCAAAAAACTCATCAAAAAATTTTCAATTTATTCTTTTTGAGATAAATTTATGGGAATATAATCATTTTCAATTGTTTGAAAATTTGGAGAATAATTTTTGTTAAGGCCGGTTCAAATAAAATGAATAGTGTTAGCTATAACTTAGGATCAACTCAAATTGATTTTAAGTTGGTTAGTACATTTTTAAAGGGACATCTTTTGTATAAAAGTAATTGCAATACATTTTCGTCCAATCGGGTATGTAAAGAGTTCCATGGTTAAATAATTGCTTTACCAATTACCGCGTAAGCGTACGGATTGCTAGGAATTGCTCTGAAAAAGAACCCCAATTCTATTTATGAACAAACTGACTATCATATCAAACCGAAAAAATGGGCAATAATTTTTGTTTCTAACTTTTTTTAGCTTGCTAAGCACGCCTGTACTGACAAAAAATGAATTGCAATCGATTTTAATCAGGTAATGTAGGAACGACATCGAAAAATATTGAACAATTTTAAAATGATTTAGTTTGGTTAAAATTGTAGTAAAAGTTTAACTTCATCAGAGTCTAAATAGATTTAAATCCATTTTGGCAACTTTATTCGGCCTCATTTTTGTACAATTTTAGTTGCACAGAATGTTATGACCTTAGTCTTAAAAAACACACGCACACAAAAAGTATTTTGCATATTAGTGTCGTTTTTTTTCTGGGTGGATTGAAAACATATCAGTACAAAATATTCCTTTTTTTCAAAAAAAAACGAGTTTTTCATATTCGATAAGAGTGAGAAAGGAAAACTGGGACGCAGTTTTTGAAAGAAAAAAAACAGGAAAAAAGCATAAACAGAAAAATAAAAAATAAAATTTTTCAAATTATTTTTTGCCAAAGTTTTCGAAACTAAAATTAAGTAGAAATTAGCTATTGTACGCGGCTTGAATTAAGCATACATAAGCGTGCTCACAAGCGTTATTCGATCCGAATTAAACGAAGAAGCATAAATTTCAAACCGGTTTTTCTCGACACTGGGAAATTTTCTTTGAGATATTTTAATTTCCTACCAAACACAACTCTAAGGGCTTTAATATGATATGCTAATCAACTTTCTCCATTGATTAATTGCGGTACCTGATTTTGAGTGCAAAAAAAAACTTTTTCAAATGGTCGGAACAAGAAATTTGATTCGAGTTTTTTTTTTACATTCAGTTCAATCAAATAACAGGACAAAAAGTAATCTTTAGAGTATGCTTTTCAACTGACTGTTCGATTTGCTGTTCGGCCTGAAAAAAACTTATGAGTTTAACTAGAATGTAAATTTGCTGCACCAAAATTAAATTGCCGTAATTGTTTCTCAGTTATAAGTCATTTGCGATACAAATTTGTGCCTAGAACGTTGTTCATAAAAAAGGAAAATAAGATTTTTGGCAAAAATTTAATTGCACCACCGCAAGAACCATTAGACTAGCAAAATCAAAAAGGCAAACATTTAAACTTAATAACTTGCGGTTGAAAAAGACACTCCTCGACTGACCGTTCCTCTCTGTAACTCTGATCGAGATTTTTGTTGAGTACTAAATTTTGCTCACTTTTCGAAATAAAAAGTAAGTTTAAATTTTTTTTGAAAAATGCTTTTGGATTTAATATTTTGAAAAAATCTTTTTAACTCGATTTAAATAAATTTTGTGGGCTATGAAAAGCTACAGAAATCTTTTTGATTCCGTTGAAGTAGAGTAAAAATCGGTTTCAGTCCGTTTCTTTTTAAAATACGTGATAAAATGGGCTATCAAAATCGTTTTTCAAAATGTACATTATCTGTATAAAAATTGCTTTAAATCGATCTCATACTCAAGTTTGTCAGTGCGGTTAGTGTTTGGTTTGAATAACATAGTTCCTAAAATTTGAGTTTTTTTGATTCTGATTTACAACCCGCACCGGAGTTCCATGGATAATAATCGATTATATTGAATTTTCGTGGTCTGTCTCATTAAATTTCGAAAATAATTGATTATAATCGATTAAAAATGGATTATAATGAAATTATTTTTCTAATCAATAAAATCCGAATATAATCGATTATAATCGATTATAATCGATTATTTTTGAAAGAAAATGAAACTTGTTTTCGAGGCAAAATAATCCATTTTTAATCGATTATAGTCGATTATAATGGATTTTTTCGAGGGGTTATTCTTGAAATTTACAATTTTATTCAAAATTATCTCATTTCCTGTTTAGTGCAGTTGCTACGAATTACGTTTCATAAAATGTTACATTTCAGAATAAAATTTTTTTTTGTCTCTACTTTTTTTTAACTAAGTTTAACTAACACTTCATTTCACTGTTTTTTTTTTAACCAAAACCCTAATAAAACTAAATTTTCAGGGGTTTGAGTTAGATTTTCATAGCTTCCCCCACCGGAGTTCCATGGATAATAATTATAAGTTTTCTTAACCCATTTTTTTAACCCCCCCCTCAGTTTACCCTACCCTTTTAGCTGAGGGGGAGGGGGAAGCTTGAGGGGGCGAGGGGATGACGTTGAGACATGCCATGTAGTAAAAGACATGGCATAAATTCTGCAAATTTCTCGCAAAATTTGCAATATTTTGCAAAAATAATTGAATTTAGTTCTAAAAATGAAATGGATTATAATGGATTATAATGGATTTTTTTTCAAAATAATCGATTATAATGACCACATAATCGATTACGTGGTCTAAATTTGCCACAATAATGGATTATAATGGATTATAATGACAACATTTTAGACAACATTTTTCCATTAATCGATTATTATCCATGGAACTCCGGTGCGGGAAATTTTATCATTTAAACTAAACTTTTCTGCTCCGATATGACCTATTTTGAATTCTCAGTTCCACACTAACTGTTTTCTCCAAAGTAAGTTTTCCAATGAGATTCAACTTCAAAATTTTATTTAACTGATATGAACACCCTGTTTTATTCTGAGAGAGTAAATAAGAATTGTTTTCAAAGAAAACACTTAATGTCAACTAAAAGAAAATGATTGCAGTTTTAATCCATGTCCAAAACATAGTGAGTTGTGAGATGTAACCAAAAACTAACTTTGTAATAAACAATCAGACTAGAAACTCATCTTTGTGAATAACAGCATCAATTCATAAAAGTCAATAACGCAATTATGAACCCAAGCGCACAAATTATTTTTTGGTTATCAGCTTGTGCGTCAATTCTAGTAGTTGTATTGTCGTCTTCTTTGAAAACAATGGTTCAGAGTCAGGACCTCTCCGAAGATACAAGCTTGTTTCGATCTACTTCTAGCCTCTGGACAGTGGGACCCATTCAACCAGGCAGCGGATGTCTGGGTGCATGTATGAGAGGGAGACCGTGGTATGCATACCATCACCGATGCCAAGTGATTGGATTTCGGATTCAAAATAATTTGTGCAGATGTCAGTGTATACCAAAACTTTCAATACCGTAGAGCTTCCCTTACTAAATAGCTGCGAGACACTTTAATTTTGCCAGTTTTGATTATTTATGAACTAATTATTTATCATAATCTAAGGCAGTACGGTTCTTTAGTCTGGCATCCAAGAGTCATTTTAGCAGACCACAGTAAGCACGAAAAGTATTGAATAAATATTTCGCCATCAAGCAGTTTACTTTGACAAAAAACTCAGTTCTGGAGTGAAATATCAAAAAGTTCTGAAAGCAGTTGTTTTTGAACAAAAAACTTTTAAAAAAACAACAAAAAAATCTAGTTTGTTCCATTTCATGTTTCAAAATTGAAAAATTTGTTCTTTTTTGCGCGTAGAGCAGTGGTGACAATTGAAAGAAAAAAGACAGACAAAATTATTCCTTCAAGAATTTTTTTTGCAAATGTCCTTACTATTGACTGAATAACGACTGAAAGGGTTCACGTGATCCTAATTTGCGTTTATTTTGTTGCATACTATAAATATGACCTTGAATATTTATGGTATGACTGGTAATCTTGACTTTACGGGTTAGATAGGTCAGTATGGTTGAAATTAAAATTTAAAAAAAACGTCGTTGTCTGCTAGGACGGTAGCAGGAGATACACAAGATTCAAAAAAATCTTAACACGAAAAAAGTATCACAGCATTGACTTATTATTAGATGAAAGTTTCTAACAGTGCAAAAGTAATAAACATAATAAGAAAGTGTGCTCTTTTTTGGTGATAAAAAAAACAAAAAAGTGCATCATAATCAATCAAACTAAAGAACTTAAAGAAGAAGGGTAATATGTAAGATTTAAATTGAAAAATAATAAAGACTTTTATAATTTTTCACCTAAATAAACGTCTTTCAAAAGCATCAATTAAAAGTAATTTACTTGCAATTACAAAAACAAACAGAGGCAAAGAACAAGTATTTTATCCTACTAAGTCCAAGTCCAAGTGGGGCTTTTGCAGGCATCATTGCCCATTGCCCGCCATGATGTCTCGAAGAAGGCCTCTGGCCTTTGTCGCTCGCGGCTTCTTTGCTGATTTCGAACCATTCCTTTTCCCACTTCTTGTGTGTTATGCGGAGGGGGGGGGGGGGAGTTGATGTGCTTTGAGAATTCGTATCGGGTGATCTTTCGCCAAGTCTGCTTCACCGCGCCGGGTGGCCTTCGCCAGTTGTCTGCTTGCTCGAATTCTAAAGCTGCATTGGTGATTTCTCTTTGGTCCATGCGGCGCACATGCCCCAGCCACTACAACCTTCGAGCTTGTATAGTTTTGGCCAGGGGTGTCAGCCTAGCTGTGTTCAACAGTTCAACCGTGGGGGTAGTAGTCGTTCTTTTGTGCAAGATGTGTCGTAGGCATCTGTTCTCAAATGCTTGGATGGATTTCAGGTGCGGCTGTTTGGTTGGCCAGCTTTCGCAACCGTAGAGCAAGACGCTCCGTACGCAGGCCGCGTACAGGTTTATTTTATGGTTTGTGAGATCTTCTTGCAGATCCAGACGTGCTTCATGTTTTTGAAGCTGCCAGCTGCGTTCCCAGTCTTTGATTTAATCTCCGAGGACAGGTTTCCATCATGTTGGATTTTGCTGCCAAGATACTCGAAATTCTCCACAATTTCGATGTCCTCACTGTCGATTTTAAACGTCTGGGATGGGTCTTCTGAACAAAACTTTGTCTTGCTGACGTTAATCTGGAGCCCAATGAGTGTTGCCTTCTCGGTGATTTTTTGTTAGCATTCTTTGCGCGTCTGGGCCGTTATCCTCAAGGAGGCAGATATCGTCTGCAAAATCGAGATCTGCGACTGACGTGTCGTCTAGCGCTATTCCGAGTCTTTCATTTTTCAACGTTTTCTTCATGATCCAGTCTATAGTAAGGTTAAAAAGGAAAAGAGATAGAATCGAGCCTTGTCTGACTCCACTATGTATTTTGAAACTTTTGGAAATGGAGTTACAAGCGCGGACTTGGCTATACGTCTCTGAATACATGGCTCTGAGCAGTTCAACTAGATTCTCAGGGAGGCCAAGGTTTGAGCATATTCGCCAAATGTAGTTCCGATCTACGCTATCGAAGGCCGCTTTGAAATCATTGAAGATGAGGTTGATGCAGCGTTTGAATTCTTCTCGTCGTTCTATGATTTGTCTGATCTGATGGCGAAGATTTGGTCCCTGCAACCTCTTTTCTTCTTGAAGCCGGCTTGGTTTATCCTGGCCGGGATTGGTTTACCCGTGGATCAGCGCCGAGATCCTTGAACTGATCGAAAAGTGAGCCCGTGCCCGCAAGGGCTCTAAAAAAGCCTTCCTACGACGATAAGTCAAAAAATCGGGGCGAAAGGACAGAAAGTCGTTCTAAGACGGACTGGCTGAACAGATGACCCACGCAGATAACACCGATGACACACGAAAGGTGCATTCAATTGCTAAGCAACTTTCCAGTAAACCCAGTGGGCTCAGCAAGAACATCCAAGGCTCACAGGGGCAGCTCGTGACTCGGAGGATAGAAACCTGGGCAATGCACTTCGAACAACTGCTCAACAGACCTGCACCAGCGGAAACTCACACGCAAATGAGCACGGCTAAACCCTTCTCTAGCGTAGACACGGCACCGCCCTCCACACAAGAACTCTGCGATGCAATAGACAAACTCAAAGCAAACAAAGCCGGAGGAAATGACAATATCCCCCCAGAACTTTTCAAAGAAGGAGGATCTTCACTGCTCGAGAAGCTCACCGAACTGATAAAGGTCATCTGGACTAAGCGCGAGATCCCAGCAGAGTGAAAAACAGCTGTGATCACGCCCATCTTCAAAAAAGGCGACCGAGCTAACTGTTCTAACTACAGGGGAATTTCGCTACTCTTGATTGCATTCAAAATTCTGGAAGCAGTAGTTAAGAACAGACTCGAACCGGCATACGAGTCTCACGCCAGGATAAACCAGGATTTTAACCTACTAGGTTAAAATTGATTTGAAACTTTAAATGAAAAAATCAAATTGGTTTAAGAACAATCATTTATAAACGATAGTATTTTCATCAAAAAAAGTTTAAAAATATAATGAATGATCTTTGACTAAATTTTTCTGTGATTCATTATATTTAATTTAAAAAAGATTACTATCTATTAACATATGATTATATTAGATTTTTCTTGAAATGAAGAAATTCTGGATCTAAAATCATTTTGTAACCAATTTTCAACGCTGAAAACTGGATGAGGTTAGTTTTCCTCCGCCATAATGGTCAAGTTGTGAATACAATTGTACTTGTTCATAAATACTTCAAATAAATTAGTGATTAGAACGAATTGGAATTGCAGAAAATTTATCCAAAATTGCACCGGTTTTATTGCAAACCAGAAACAAAAGTTCGGACTTAGAGTTGAAATTCTGACCAAACACTTTAAAA
This sequence comes from Symsagittifera roscoffensis, assembly GCF_963678635.1. Lineage (NCBI taxonomy): Eukaryota > Metazoa > Xenacoelomorpha > Acoela > Convolutidae > Symsagittifera > Symsagittifera roscoffensis. Next base: position 16,621,698 of record NC_087066.1, on the reverse strand, counting down.
TCTTAAAAAATTGGGGAGACAATCAAACACAAAAATTGAGAAGTATGCCTGGTGAGAGCGAAAAACAGGTAGACGAAATGACATATTTTTATAAGTTTTCCAACCGAGAAAACTGAGGATACGAATCGCTATTCAAAAATGTCATGAAAAAATACATCCATTTATATTTAGGAATTTAAATTATCAAAATCTTAATTACAAAAAAAAATAGCCAAAACAAAATCTACGTAAACCGTTTTTTGACTTACCTCACAAAAGGATTCGAAGAATTCATAGGAGATTAGAAACTCAACATGACAAAAAAAATTTCAAAGAAGGCAGGATATCTGATCAAAATTCTTCAATCAGTGATATGATAAAGTCCACAGAGCAGACTCTGATTTTTAAAAAATCGACATGCTAGATTTGGACCCGTATGAATCAAAAATTGAAGATTTCTAGTGCTCAGTTTAGTCAGATTTTCGTTTTGTATCGAAAAATATTAAACATAGTACTTCTTAAGATCGCAAGCGCATGCAAAATTTGACGGGAAACGGTGGTAAAATTAACTTTTACCTATTGCAAAGGAACAATTTTAATCAATGTATTGCACTTTCATTAATTGATTTAATCAGAGATTGGATAAAGATGTCTGTTAATACATACCACACCAATGATGGATTCTCAAGAAAGCCAGTTGCTAGATTCGAACAATTAAAAAAAAACACTAAATATACTGAATGTGATGACCCTATATGGGATAACCTAGCTCGGTCCATCAACATTGATCCAACAAGATTTGAGGGAAGATTTCAACAAAATTTAAGTGATATTTAAGTATTCAGTTCCTTTTGGTACTACAATTTAGGCGACCGCTTGAAACAACCTATTATCTAATGATTCCATTGCGACATGATCAAGTTTAACAGTTTTTTAAAAAGATTATAGCACGAAAATATTAAATAATGATGGACAATCCTGATATTCAGTGATGGCAGTTAATACTCTATTGATTTTCAATGTCGTCTCTTCATTGCAAGAAGTATCCGGCTAAAGCTCAACTCTCGACGTATCGAATATTTAATGGAGAACTACTTTACATGCCAACAGATAAATTAGAATTAGGACTATCTGATATATCTAAAAAAGCACTTTACAAATACTCAGAAATGAGAGAGAGCTTTATCAAATTCGAAAGCAAGGAAAAACCAATGTGTAAAATTCGAAAAAGAAGAAAAAACACTTTCAACAGATTATGGGTAAAAACGTGGAAACAAATTTATTTTAGGATCTGTAAATCCATCAAAACTGATGGTGCGCAACCGTACTCTGTAACTGCACAAAAATATCGTCCATGCCCATTCTTGAAAAGTAAAACTCACCCAAAACTGGAAATAAGAACATTACGAGGTCAAACTGTGTATTCAGTACACTGTAAGCGGATTCCGCAACAAGGACACTCCCTTTGTTCTTCTTTTGTTCTTTACTTTCCTTTGATCGTTCCGACATAATTTTAACATGTTTAAAGACTTGTCTCTGGAATCCAGGAACATACAGACACAAAATTGTGCGACTATCCAGTGCGCAGTTTGGCCTCCTAATGAAAACGGAAAACGATACATCGCATTGTCTGTTCACCAGGAGCGGTTCTACGGTTTTCTCTAAGGGTTAAATTCAAATTTTCAGGGCATTCCAGTGGCTAAAAGGGCTTCAATAGTCAAAGAATAGTCTAAAGGCGCCGGGCCTCCCTTTTCACACATTCTGGGGAAGAACGTCGTTTTCATCCCAATTTCCAGGTTCGGGAGGAATCGGGTTGATCTGGAATTTGGAACACAACTTTACTTCTCCTCTCAATTTAGGAGTTAACGCTCGTATCGCGCGATTTTTTCACGTCCGGGAGCTTTTTTTCTGATATCAATCTGTCTTTTTAGCCTGTTTTACGTCGTGTGTCCGATTGTTGTTTTTTTTTGTGATTTTCCCTCAAATTATGGTCAAAAACAACCTATCGGTTAAAATGTGCGCCACATGGACTCAAACTTTAATCGATAAATTGTTCTTGTTGATCCCTGTTTCCTTGAACTGATGCTGGAGGAGGATGTTATAACTGGACTTCTTCGAAAGGCTTTTTGATCCAATTCATTAAAAAAAATTGCATCACAAAGCAGTCAATTAAAACAAAGACGAATAGCAGAGATGTAGATAGTCAGTTTTTACTCAATTGTTTGATTACACATTGCGTCAAATATATTTATACAACCAACTTGCGAAAAGGTAAGACTTCATTATCGTTTTATCTGAGGGAATCTTTTAAATAACAAAAAATCAGTTTTTTTTTCAAATTTGTACCTCAATATGATACAAATTGTGAAACGATATTCATCATAATGATAATCTACACAGAGGCAAAGTGAAGCTATGCATCATTTGCATTTCAACAGGAACATCAAAGGACGAGAATTCGAAAAAAAAACTTTTATAAAACAATTGAAAAAAATTTGTATCTACCAAAATTTTTGTAGATCTCGATATTATCCATCGTAGAAAAACATGCCGAAAAAGACATCTGAATTTGAAATTAGCAAAGTAACAAAACTTACGAGGCCGAAATAAAGCCAACAATCCTTGAGCAGACATCAATTGGTCCATAAAAAAATTAATTTATTACAATTTTCAAGTCCCCCCTGAAACTACAATGAACAGCACTTGTATAAAAAATTGCTTACAGTTGAAAAGTATCAGTGATGTGAAAACAAAGAAGACAAAATTTGAGAAACGAAAACCGATATTTCAATTTTAAGTGGAAAAAATCAATTTCCTGCATCTTGAAAATAACAAGGACCAGCCTGGACTCGAACCCAAGACTTGAGGTTTCAAAGGCGACTACCTAACCTCTAGACCAAATGGAAACGAGCCTGAAGTTTGTTAGCGTTCAATAAAAAAGCACGTAATAAAGACACTTGCTCTCGATGGTGTAAAAAGATATTTTATCCGGAGAGAGGAGGGTATGTCATAATGTTTTATGATTGAATGCTGCTTAGAGATAGAAAGATAAGTCAGGTTAGTTGAATTAATCATGATCGGCTTTTTGCGTCTCCAAAAACAGAAACATTTGCCACTGTGATTCAGAAAAAAAGCTTGAAAAAATGAGAAAAACTATACTAGTTTACCTGTTTGGTCACTTAAACTAGCTGTGTTCACCCTTATAAATTCATAGAGATGCTCCAAGTTATAAGTCAACTGCATTTGTGACACACACTTTTAAGAAAAAAGGCCAGTAACACTTTAGGCATGAAATTTCTCACTAAGTAAGCAAAGCATGTCCATGTAAGAGCTCTAATTGTCATTTTGCGCATCTGGGAAATTTATTAAAATGGCCCAATTAAAGAAACAAGTTTTGTTGAGGGACCAAACGAGACTTCATTTTGCAAAAAAAAAAGAAATTCACCAAATACGAAGTCCCCGTTCGTTTTGTTACAACTATCAACTACCGCTCATAAGCGGAAAATTTTATCATATATATATGTGTGTGTGTGTGTGTATACATATATATATTTACTTATAAATATGTGGATGTATATATAAAACATAAAAGCAATTTGTCACAAAAACTTCAAACTTTCAAAAAAATTATTACTTAATCAAAATACTTGCATACATGTAAACAGAGAAAACATGTTAAAACACTTTTTGTTGGCTTTTCATCTTTTTTTTTGGAAGTAATCGAAACCAAAAACAAAAAAGAGGTCATGTCGAAAGAGCTGGTATCCTTTCCTGGTACTCCCTGTAATTGGGTATTATATCACATCGGTAGTTAAACTTTAAATTCAGGTGGTATCCTTTTCTGGGACACACTGTAATTTGGTATTATATCACATCTGTAGTTAAAACTTAAATTCAGGTGGTATCCTTTTCTGGTACACCCTGTAATTGGGTAATAGATCACATCGGTAGATAAACCTTAAATTCAGCTGGTATCCTTTTCTGGGACACCCTGTAATTGGGTTTTAAATCACATCGGTAGTTAAACCTTAAATTCAGCTGGTATTCTTTCCTGGTACACCCTGTAATTGGGTATTATATCACATCGGTAGTTAAAACTTTAAATTCAGGTGGTATCCTTTTCTGGTACACCCTGTAATTGGGTATTAAATCACATCGGCAGTTAAAACTTAAATTCAGGTGGTATCTTTTCCTGGTATATCCTGTACTTGGGTATTATATCATATCGGTAGTTAAACTTTAAATTCAGGTGGTATCTTTTTCTGGGACACACTGTTATTGGGTTTTATATCACATCGGTAGTTAAACCTTAAAATCAGGAGGTATCCTTTTCTGGTACAACCCTGTAATTGGGTAATATATCACATCGGTAGTTAAACATTAAATTCAGGTGTTATCCTTTTCTGGGACCCCCTATAATTGGGTATTATATCACATCGGTAGTTAAACTTTAAATTCAGGTGGTATACTTTTCTGAGACACACTGTAATTGGAAATTATATCACATCGGTAGTTAAACCTTAAATTCAGGTGGTATCTTTTTCTGGGACACCCTGTAATTAGGTTTTATATCACATCGGTAGTTAAACCTTAAATTCAGCTGGTATCCTTTCCTGGTACACCCTGTAATTGGGTATTATATCACATCGGTAGTTAAAACTTTATTTCAGGTGTTATCCTTTTCTGGTTTACCCTGTAATTGGGTATTATATCACATCGGTAGTTAAACCTTAAATTCAGTTGTTATCTTTTCCTGGTTCACCCTGTACTTGGGTATTATATCACATCGGTAGTTAAACTTTAAATTCAGGTGGTATCCTTTTCTGGGACACACTGTAATTGGGTATTATTTCACATCTGTAGTTATAAATTAAATTCAGGTGGTATCCTTTTCTGGTACACCCTGTACTTGGGTAATGTATCACATCGGTAGATAAACCTAAAATTCAGCTGAATTTTTTTTCTGGGACACCCTGTAATTGGGTTTTATATCACATAGGTAATTAAACCTAAAACTCAGCTGGTATCCTTTCCTGGTACACAATGTAATTGGATATTAAATCACATCGGTAGTTAAACCTTAAATTCAGTAGGTATCCTTTCCTGGGACCCCCTATAATTGGGTATTATATCACATGGGGAGTTAAACCTTAAATTCAGGTGGTATCCTTTTCTGGGACACCCTGTAATTAGGTTTGATATCACATCGGTAGTTAAACCTTAAACTGAGGTGGTACCCTTTCCTGGTACACCCTGTAATTGGGTATTATATCCCATCGGTAGGTAAACCTTAAATTCAGGTGGTATCCTTTTCTGGGACACCCTGTAATTAGGTTTTATATCACATCGGTAGTTAAACCTTAAACTGAGGTGGTATCTTTTCCTCGTACACCCTGTAATTGGGTATTATATCCCATCGGTAGTGAAACCTTAAATTCAAGTGGTATCCTTTTCTGCGACACCCCGTAATTGGGTATTATATCACATCGGTAGTTAAACCTTAAACTCAGGTGGTATCTTTTTCTGGTACACCCTGTAATTGGGTATTATATCACACCAGTAGTTAAACCTTAAATTCAGCTGGTATCCTTTCCTGGTACACCCTGTAATTGGGTATTAAATCACATCGGCAGTTAAAACTTAAATTCAGGTGGTATCTTTTCCTGGTATATCCTGTACTTGGGTATTATATCATATCGGTAGTTAAACTTTAAATTCAGGTGGTATCTTTTTCTGGGACACACTGTTATTGGGTTTTATATCACATCGGTAGTTAAACCTTAAAATCAGGAGGTATCCTTTTCTGGTACAACCCTGTAATTGGGTAATATATCACATCGGTAGTTAAACATTAAATTCAGGTGTTATCCTTTTCTGGGACCCCCTATAATTGGGTATTATATCACATCGGTAGTTAAACTTTAAATTCAGGTGGTATACTTTTCTGAGACACACTGTAATTGGAAATTATATCACATCGGTAGTTAAAGCTTAAATTCAGGTGGTATCTTTTTCTGGGACACCCTGTAATTAGGTTTTATATCACATCGGTAGTTAAACCTTAAATTCAGCTGGTATCCTTTCCTGGTACACCCTGTAATTGGGTATTATATCACATCGGTAGTTAAAACTTTATTTCAGGTGTTATCCTTTTCTGGTTTACCCTGTAATTGGGTATTATATCACATCGGTAGTTAAACCTTAAATTCAGTTGGTATCTTTTCCTGGTTCACCCTGTACTTGGGTATTATATCACATCGGTAGTTAAACTTTAAATTCAGGTGGTATCCTTTTCTGGGACACACTGTAATTGGGTATTATTTCACATCTGTAGTTATAAATTAAATTCAGGTGGTATCCTTTTCTGGTACACCCTGTACTTGGGTAATGTATCACATCGGTAGATAAACCTAAAATTCAGCTGAATTTTTTTTCTGGGACACCCTGTAATTGGGTTTTATATCACATAGGTAATTAAACCTAAAACTCAGCTGGTATCCTTTCCTGGTACACAATGTAATTGGATATTAAATCACATCGGTAGTTAAACCTTAAATTCAGTAGGTATCCTTTCCTGGGACCCCCTATAATTGGGTATTATATCACATGGGGAGTTAAACCTTAAATTCAGGTGGTATCCTTTTCTGGGACACCCTGTAATTAGGTTTGATATCACATCGGTAGTTAAACCTTAAACTGAGGTGGTACCCTTTCCTGGTACACCCTGTAATTGGGTATTATATCCCATCGGTAGGTAAACCTTAAATTCAGGTGGTATCCTTTTCTGGGACACCCTGTAATTAGGTTTTATATCACATCGGTAGTTAAACCTTAAACTGAGGTGGTATCTTTTCCTCGTACACCCTGTAATTGGGTATTATATCCCATCGGTAGTGAAACCTTAAATTCAAGTGGTATCCTTTTCTGCGACACCCCGTAATTGGGTATTATATCACATCGGTAGTTAAACCTTAAACTCAGGTGGTATCTTTTTCTGGTACACCCTGTAATTGGGTATTATATCACACCAGTAGTTAAACCTTAAATTCAGCTGGTATCCTTTCCTGGTACACAATGTAATTGGATTTTAAATGACATCGGTAGTTAAACCTTAAATTCAGTAGGTATCCTTTCCTGGGACACCCTGTAATTGGGTTTTATATCACATCGGTAGTTAAACTTTAAATTCAGGTGGTATAATTTTCTGGTACACCCTGTAATTTGGTATTATATCAAATCGGTAGATATACATTAAATTCAGGTGTTATCTTTTTCTGAGACCCCCTATAATTGGGTATTAAATCACATGGGGAGTTAAACCTTAAATTCAGGTGGTATCCTTTTCTGAGACACCCTGTAATTAGGTTTTATATCACATCGGTAGTTAAACCTTAAACTGAGGTGGTATCCTTTCCTGGTACACCCTGTAATTGGGTATTATAACCCATCGGTAGTGAAACCTTAAATTCAGGTGGTATCCTTTTCTGGGACACCCCGTAATTGGGTATTATATCACATCGGTAGTTAAACCTTAAACTCAGGTGGTATCTTTTTCTGGTACACCCTATAATTGGGTATTATATCACATCAGTAGTTAAACCTTAAATTCAGGTGGTATCCTTTTCTGGGACAACCTGTAATTGGGTATTTTATCACATCGGTAGTTAAACCTTAAGTTCAGGTGGTATCTTTTTCTGGCACACCCTGTAGTTGGGTATCATATCACATCGGTAGTTAAACCTTTAGTTCAGGTGGTATCCTTTTCTGGGACACCCTGTAATTGGGTATTATATCACATCTGTAGTGAAACCTTAAATTCAGGTGGTATCCTTTTCTGGGACACCCTGTAATTGGGTATTATATCACATTGGTAGTTTAACATTAAATTCGGGTGGTATCTCTTTCTGGTACACCCTGTAATTGGGTATTTTATCACATCGGTAGTTAAACCTTAAATTCAGGTGGTATCTTTTTCTGGGACACCCTGTAATTGAGTATTATATCACATCGGTAGTGAAACCTTAAATTCAGGTGGTATCCTTTTCTGGGACACCCTGTATTTGGGTGTTATATCACAACGGTAGATAAACCTTAAATTCAGGTGGTATCTTTTTCTGGCACACCCTGTAATTGGGTTTTATATCACAGCGGTAGTTAAACTTTAAATTCAGCTGGTATCCTTTTCTGGGACACCCTGTAATTGAGTTTTATATCACATCGGTAGTGAAACTTTAAACTCAAGTGGTATCCTTTTCTGGGACACCCTGTAATTGGGCATAATATCACATCCGTAGTGAAACCTTAAATTCAGGTGGTATTTTTTTGGTACACACTGTAATTGGGTATTATGTCACATTGGTAATTAAACCTTAAATTCAGGTGGTATCCTTTTCTGGGACAACCTGTAATTGGGTATTTTATCACATCGGTAGTTAAACCTTAAATTCAGGTGGTATCTTTTTCTGGTACACCCTGTAGTTGGGTATCATATCACATCGGTAGTTAAACCTTAAGTTGAGGTGGTATCCTTTTCTGGGACACCCTGTAATTGGGTATTTTATCACATCGGTAGTTAAACCTTAAATTCAGGTGGTATCTTTTTCTGGTACACCCTGTAGTTGGGTATTACATCACATCGGTAGTGAAACCTTAAATTCAGGTGGTATCCTTTTCTGGGACACCCTGTAATTGGGTATTATATCACATTGGTAGTTTAACATTAAATTTGGGTGGTATCTCTTTCTGGTACACCCTGTAATTGGGTATTTTATCACATCGGTAGTTAAACCTTAAATTCAGGTGGTATCTTTTTCTGGGACACCCTGTAATTGGGTTTTATATCACAGCGGTAGTTAAACTTTAAATTCAGCTGGTATCCTTTTCTGGGACACCCTGTAATTGAGTTTTATATCACATCGGTAGTGAAACTTTAAACTCAAGTGGTATCCTTTTCTGGGACACCCTGTAATTGGGCATAATATCACATCCGTAGTGAAACCTTAAATTCAGGTGGTATTTTTTTTGGTACACACTGTAATTGGGTATTATGTCACATTGGTAATTAAACCTTAAATTCAGGTGGTATCCTTTTCTGGGACAACCTGTAATTGGGTATTTTATCACATCGGTAGTTAAACCTTAAATTCAGGTGGTATCTTTTTCTGGTACACCCTGTAGTTGGGTATCATATCACATCGGTAGTTAAACCTTAAGTTGAGGTGGTATCCTTTTCTGGGACACCCTGTAATTGGGTATTTTATCACATCGGTAGTTAAACCTTAAATTCAGGTGGTATCTTTTTCTGGTACACCCTGTAGTTGGGTATTACATCACATCGGTAGTGAAACCTTAAATTCAGGTGGTATCCTTTTCTGGGACACCCTGTAATTGGGTATTATATCACATTGGTAGTTTAACATTAAATTTGGGTGGTATCTCTTTCTGGTACACCCTGTAATTGGGTATTTTATCACATCGGTAGTTAAACCTTAAATTCAGGTGGTATCTTTTTCTGGGACACCCTGTAATTGAGTATTATATCACATCGGTAGTGAAACCTTAAATTCAGGTGGTATCCTTTTCTGGGACACCCTGTATTTGGGTGTTATATCACAACGGTAGATAAACCTTAAATTCAGGTGGTATCTTTTTCTGGCACACCCTGTAATTGGGTTTTATATCACAGCGGTAGTTAAACTTTAAATTCAGCTGGTATCCTTTTCTGGGACACCCTGTAATTGAGTTTTATATCACATCGGTAGTGAAACTTTAAACTCAAGTGGTATCCTTTTCTGGGACACCCTGTAATTGGGCATAATATCACATCCGTAGTGAAACCTTAAATTCAGGTGGTATTTTTTTTGATACACCCTGTAATTGGGTATTATGTCACATCGGTAGTTAAACCTTAAATTCAGGTGGTATCCTTTTCTGGGACAACCTGTAATTGGGTATTTTATCACATCGGTAGTTAAACCTTAAATTCAGGTGGTATCTTTTTCTGGTACACCCTGTAGTTGGGTATTACATCACATCGGTAGTGAAACCTTAAATTCAGGTGGTATCCTTTTCTGGTACAAACTGTAATTGGGTATTAAACCTCATCGGTAGTTAAACCTTAAATTCAGATGGTATCCTTTTCTGGTACACCCTGTAATTGGGCATAATATCACATCCGTAGTGAAACCTTAAATTCAGGTGGTATTTTTTTGGTGCACCCTGTAATTGGGTATTATGTCACATCGGTAGTTAAACCTTAAATTCAGGTGGTATCCTTTTCTGGGACAACCTGTAATTGGGTATTTTATCACATCGGTAGTTAAACCTTAAATTCAGGTGGTATCTTTTTCTGGTACACCCTGTAGTTGGGTATCATATCACATCGGTAGTTAAACCTTAAGTTCAGGTGATATTCTTTTCTGGGACACCCTGTAATTGGGTATTATATCACATTGGTATTTTAACATTCAATTCGGGTGGTATCCTTTTCTGGTACACCCTGTAATTGGGTATTTTATCACATCGGAAGTTAAACCTTAAATTCAGGTGGTATCATTTTCTGAGACACCCTGTAAATGAGTATTATATCACATCGGTAGTTAAACCTTAAATTCAGGTGGTACCTTTTTCTGGCACACCCTGTCATTGGGTATTATATCACATCGGTAGTTAAACTTTAAATTCAGTCGGTATCCTTTTCTGGGACACCCTGTAATTGGGTTCCATATCACATCGGTAGTGAAACTTTAAACTCATGTGGTATCCTTTTCTGGGACACCCTGTAATTGAGTATAGTTAAACCTTAAATTCAGGTGGTATCTTTTTCTGGGACACCCTGTATTTGGGTGTTATATCACAACCGTAGTTAAACCTTAAATTCTGGTGGTATCTTTTTCTGGCACACCCTGTATTTGGGTATTATATCACATCGGTAGTTAAACTTTAAATTCAGTTGGTATCCTTTTCTGGGACGCATTGTAATTGGGTTTTATATCACATCGGTAGTGAAACTTTAAACTCGAGTGGTATCCTTTTCTGGGACACCCTGTAATTGGGTATTACATCACATCGGTAGTGAAACCTCAAATTCAGGTGGTATCCTTTTCTGGTACAAACTGTAATTGGGTATTAAATCTCATCGGTAGTTAAACCTTAAATTCAGATGGTATCCTTTTCTGGGACACCCTGTAATTGGCCATAATATCGCATCGGTAGTGAAACCTTAAATTCAGGTGGTATCTTTTTCTGGTACACCCTGTAATTGGGTATTATATCACATCGGTAGTTAAACCTTAAATTCAGGTGGTATCCTTTTCTGGGACAACCTGTAATTGGGTATTTTATCACATCGGTAGTTAAACCTTAAATTCAGGTGGTATCTTTTTCTGGTACACCCTGTAGTTGGGTATCATATCACATCGGTAGTTAAACCTTAAATTCAGGTGGTATCTTTTTCTGGGACACCCTGTAATTGGGTATTATATCACATCGGTAGTGAAACCTTAAATTCAGGTGGTATTCTTTTCTGGGACACCCTGTAATTGGGTATTATATCACATTGGTAGTTAAAAATTAAATTCAGATGGTGTCTTTTTCTGGGACACCCTGTAATTGGGTATTATATCACATTGGTAGTTAAAAATTAAATTCAGATGGTATCCTTTTCTGGTACACCCTGTAATTGGGTAATTTGTCACATCGGTAGTTAAACCTTAAATTCAGGTGGTATCCTTTTCTGGGACACCCTGTAAATGAGTATTATATCATTTCGGTAGTTAAACCTTAAATTCAGGTGGTATCTTTTTCTGGCACACCCTGTCATTGGGTATTATATCACATCGGTAGTTAAACTTTAAATTCAGTTGGTATCATTTTCTGGGACACCCTGTAATTGGGTATTACATCACATCGGTAGTTAAAAATTAAATTCAGATGGTGTCTTTTTCTGGGACACCCTGTGATTGGGTATTATATCACATCGGTAATGAAATCTTAAATTCAGGTGGTATCTTTTTCTGGGACACCCTGTAATTGGGTATTATATCACATCGGTAGTTAAACATTAAGTTCAGGTGGTATCCTTTTCTGGTACACCCTGTAATTGGGTACTATATCACATCGGCAGTTAAGCCTTAAATCCAGGTGGTATCCTTTTCTGGGACACCCTGTAATTGGGTATTATATCACATCGGTAGTGAAACCTTTAAATCAGGTGGTATCCTTTTCTGGGACACCCTGTAATTGGGTATTATATCACATCGGTAGTTAAATCTTAAATTCAGGTGGTATCCTTTTCTGGGACACCCTGTAATTGGGTATTATATCACATCGGTAGTGAAACCTTAAATTCAGATGGTATCCTTTTCTGGAACACCCTGTCATTGGGTATTATATCACATCAGTAGTTAAACTTTAAATTCGGTTGGTATCTTTTTCTGGTACACCCAGTAATTGGGTTTTATATCACATCGGTAGTGAAACCTTAAATTCAGGTGGTATCCTTTTCTGGGACACCCTGTAATTGGGTATTATATCACATCGGTAGTTAAACCTTAAACTCAGATGGTGTCTTTTTCTGGGACACCCTGTAATTGGGTATTATATCACATCGCTAATGAAATCTTAAATTCAGGTGGTATCTTTTTCTGGGACACCCTGTAATTGGGTATTATATCACATCGGTAGTTAAACATTAAGTTCAGGTGGTATCCTTTTCTGGTACACCCTGTAATTGGGTATCCTTTTCTGGGACACCCTGTTTTTGGGTGTTATATCACAACGGTAGTTAAACCTTAAATTCAGGTGGTATCTTTTTCTGGCACACCCTGTAATTGGGTATTATATCATATCGGTAGTTAAACTTTGAATTCAGTTGGTATCCTTTTCTGGGACACCCTGTAATTGGGTTTTATATCACATCGGTAGTGAAACTTTAAACTCAAGTGGTTTCCTTTTCTGGGACACCCTGTAATTGGGTATTACATCACATTGGTAGTGAAACCTTAATTTCAGGTGGTCTTTTCTGGTACAAACTGTAATTGGGTATTAATTCTCATCGGTAATTAAACCATAAAATCAGATGGTATCCTTTTCTGGGACATCCTGTAATTGGGCATAATATCACAGCAGTAGTTAAACCTTAAATTCAGGTGGTATCTTTTTCTGGTACACCCTGTAGTTGGATATCATATCACATCGGTAGTTAAACCTTAAGTTCAGGTGGTATCCTTTTCTGGGACACCCTGTAATTGGGTATTATATCAAATCGGTAGTGAAACCTTAAATTCAGGTGGTATCCTTTTCTGGGACAACCTGTAATTGGGTATTTTTATCACATCGGTAGTTAAACCTTAAATTCAGGTGGTATCTTTTTCTGGTACACCCTGTAGTTGGGTATCATATCACATCGGTAGTTAAACCTTAAGTTCAGGTGGTATCCTTTTCTGGGACACCCTGTAATTGGGTATTATATCACATCGGTAGTTAAACCTTAAATTCAGGTGGTATTCTTTTCTGGGACACCCTGTAATTTGGTATCATATCACATCGGTAGATATAAATTAAATTCAGCTGTTATCATTTTCTGGGACCCCCTATAATTGGGTATTAAATCACATGGGGAGTTAAACCTTAAGTTCAGGTGGTATCCTGTTCTGGGACATCCTGTAATTGGGTATTTTTATCACATCGGTAGTTAAACCTTAAATTCAGGTGGTATCTTTTTATGGTACACCCTGTAGTTAGGTATCATATCACATCGGTAGTTAAACCTTAAGTTCAGGTGGTATCTTTTTCTGCTACACCCTGTAGTTGGGTATCATATCACATCGGTAGTTAAACCTTAAGTTCAGGTGGTATCTTTTTCTGGTACACCCTGTAGTTGGGTATCATATCACATTGGTAGTTAAACCTTAAGTTCAGGTGGTATCCTTTTCTGGGACACCCTGTAATTGGGTATTATATCGCATCGGTAGTGAAACCTTAAATTCAGGTGGTATCCTTTTCTGGGACAACCTGTAATTGGGTATTTTATCACATCGGTAGTTAAACCTTAAATTCAGGTGGTATCTTTTTCTGGTACACCCTGTAGTTGGGTATCATATCACATCGGTAGTTAAACCTTAAGTTCAGGTGGTATCCTTTTCTGGGACACCCTGTAATTGGGTATTATATCACATCGGTAGTTAAACCTTAAATTCAGGTGGTATTCTTTTCTGGGACACCCTGTAATTGGGTATTATATCACATTGGTAGTTTAACATTCAATTCGGGTGGTATCTTTTTCTGGTACACCCTGTAATTGGGTATTTTATCACATCGGTAGTTAAACCTTAAATTCAGGTGGTATCCTTTTCTGGGACACCCTGTAAATGAGTATTATATCACATCGTTAGTTAAACCTCAAATTCAGGTGGTATCTTTTTCTGGCACACCCTGTCATTGGGTATTATATCACATCGGTAGTTAAACTTTAAATTCAGTTGGTATCCTTTTCTGGGACACCCTGTAATTGGGTTTTATATCACATCGGTAGTGAAACTTTAAACTCATGTGGTATCCTTTTCTGGGACACCCTGTAATTGGGTATTACATCACATCGGTAGTTAAAAATTAAATTCAGGTGGTGTCTTTTTCTGGGACACCCTGTAATTGGGTATTATATCACATCGGTAACGAAATCTTAAATTCAGGTGGTATCTTTTTCTGGGACACCCTGTATGGGGTATTATATCACATCGGTAGTTAAACATTAAGTTCGGGTGGTATCCTTTTCTGGTACACCCTGTAATTGGGTACTATATCACATCGGCAGTTAAACCTTAAATTCAGGTGGTATCCTTTTCTGGGACACCCTGTAATTGGGTATTATATCACATCGGTAGTGAAACCTTAAAATCAGGTGGTATCCTTTTCTGGGACACCCTGTAATTGGGTATTATATCACATCGGTAGTTAAATCTTAAATTCAGGTGGTATCCTTTTCTGGGACACCCTGTAATTGGGTATTATATCACATCGGTAGTGAAACCTTAAATTCAGATGGTATCCTTTTCTGGAACACCCTGTTATTGGGTTTTCTATCACATCGGTAGTTGAACCTTAAATTCAGTTGGTATCCTTTTCTGGTACACCCTGTAATTGGGTACTATATCACATCGGTAGTTAAACCTTAAATTCAGGTGGTATCCTTTTCTGGGACACCCTGTAATTGGGTATTATATCACATCGGTAGTGAAACCTTAAAATCAGGTGGTATCCTTTTCTGGGACACCCTGTAATTGGGTATTATATCACATCGGAAGTGAAACCTTGAACTCAGGTGGTATTTTTTTCTGATACGACCTGTAATTGGGTATTATATCACATCGGTAGTGAAACCTTAAGTTCAGGTGGTATCCATTTCTGGTGCAACCTGTAATTGGGTATTATATCACATCGTTGGTTGAACCTTAAATTCAGATTTTATCCTTTTCTGGTACACCCTGTAATTGGGTTCTATATCACATCGGTAGTTAAACCTTAAATTCAGGTGGTATCTTTTTCTGGCACACCCTGTCATTGGGTATTATATCACATCGGTAATTAAACTTTAAATTCAGTTGGTATCCTTTTCTGGGACACCCTGTAATTGGGTTTTATATCACATCGGTAGTGAAACTTTAAACTCATGTGGTATCCTTTTCTGGGACACCCTGTAATTGGGTATTACATCACATCGGTAGTTAAAAATTAAATTCAGGTGGTGTCTTTTTCTGGGACACCCTGTAATTGGGTATTATATCACATCGGTAACGAAATCTTAAATTCAGGTGGTATCTTTTTCTGGGACACCCTGTATGGGGTATTATATCACATCGGTAGTTAAACATTAAGTTCGGGTGGTATCCTTTTCTGGTACACCCTGTAATTGGGTACTATATCACATCGGCAGTTAAACCTTAAATTCAGGTGGTATCCTTTTCTGGGACACCCTGTAATTGGGTATTATATCACATCGGTAGTGAAACGTTAAAATCAGGGGGTATCCTTTTCTGGGACACCCTGTAATTGGGTATTATATCACATCGGTAGTTAAATCTTAAATTCAGGTGGTATCCTTTTCTGGGACACCCTGTAATTGGGTATTATATCACATCGGTAGTGAAACCTTAAATTCAGATGGTATCCTTTTCTGGAACACCCTGTTATTGGGTTTTCTATCACATCGGTAGTTGAACCTTAAATTCAGTTGGTATCCTTTTCTGGTACACCCTGTAATTGGGTACTATATCACATCGGTAGTTAAACCTTAAATTCAGGTGGTATCCTTTTCTGGGACACCCTGTAATTGGGTATTATATCACATCGGTAGTGAAACCTTAAAATCAGGTGGTATCCTTTTCTGGGACACCCTGTAATTGGGTATTATATCACATCGGAAGTGAAACCTTGAACTCAGGTGGTATTTTTTTCTGATACGACCTGTAATTGGGTATTATATCACATCGGTAGTGAAACCTTAAGTTCAGGTGGTATCCATTTCTGGTGCAACCTGTAATTGGGTATTATATCACATCGTTGGTTGAACCTTAAATTCAGATTTTATCCTTTTCTGGTACACCCTGTAATTGGGTTCTATATCACATCGGTAGTTAAACCTTAAATTCAGGTGGTATCTTTTTCTGGCACACCCTGTCATTGGGTATTATATCACATCGGTAGTGAAACTTTAAACTCATGTGGTATCCTTTTCTGGGACACCCTGTAATTGGGTATTACATCACATCGGTAGTTAAAAATTAAATTCAGGTGGTGTCTTTTTCTGGGACACCCTGTAATTGGGTATTATATCACATCGGTAACGAAATCTTAAATTCAGGTGGTATCTTTTTCTGGGACACCCTGTATGGGGTATTATATCACATCGGTAGTTAAACATTAAGTTCGGGTGGTATCCTTTTCTGGTACACCCTGTAATTGGGTTTTATATCACATCGGTAGTGAAACTTTAAACTCATGTGGTATCCTTTTCTGGGACACCCTGTAATTGGGTATTACATCACATCGGTAGTTAAAAATTAAATTCAGGTGGTGTCTTTTTCTGGGACACCCTGTAATTGGGTATTATATCACATCGGTAACGAAATCTTAAATTCAGGTGGTATCTTTTTCTGGGACACCCTGTATGGGGTATTATATCACATC
Source organism: Symsagittifera roscoffensis (assembly GCF_963678635.1). Lineage (NCBI taxonomy): Eukaryota > Metazoa > Xenacoelomorpha > Acoela > Convolutidae > Symsagittifera > Symsagittifera roscoffensis. Next base: position 16,604,535 of record NC_087066.1, on the reverse strand, counting down.
GGTAGTTAAACATTAAATTCAGGTGGTGTCTTTTTCTGGGACACCCTGTAATTGGGTATTATATCACATCGGTAACGAAATCTTAAATTCAGGTGGTATCTTTTTCTGGGACACCCTGTATGGGGTATTATATCACATCGGTAGTTAAACTTTAAATTCAGTTGGTATCCTTTTCTGGGACACCCTGTAATTGGGTTTTATATCACATCGGTAGTGAAACTTTAAACTCATGTGGTATCCTTTTCTGGGACACCCTGTAATTGGGTATTACATCACATCGGTAGTTAAAAATTAAATTCAGGTGGTGTCTTTTTCTGGGACACCCTGTAATTGGGTATTATATCACATCGGTAACGAAATCTTAAATTCAGGTGGTATCTTTTTCTGGGACACCCTGTATGGGGTATTATATCACATCGGTAGTTAAACATTAAGTTCGGGTGGTATCCTTTTCTGGTACACCCTGTAATTGGGTACTATATCACATCGGCAGTTAAACCTTAAATTCAGGTGGTATCCTTTTCTGGGACACCCTGTAATTGGGTATTATATCACATCGGTAGTGAAACGTTAAAATCAGGGGGTATCCTTTTCTGGGACACCCTGTAATTGGGTATTATATCACATCGGTAGTTAAATCTTAAATTCAGGTGGTATCCTTTTCTGGGACACCCTGTAATTGGGTATTATATCACATCGGTAGTGAAACCTTAAATTCAGATGGTATCCTTTTCTGGAACACCCTGTTATTGGGTTTTCTATCACATCGGTAGTTGAACCTTAAATTCAGTTGGTATCCTTTTCTGGTACACCCTGTAATTGGGTACTATATCACATCGGTAGTTAAACCTTAAATTCAGGTGGTATCCTTTTCTGGGACACCCTGTAATTGGGTATTATATCACATCGGAAGTGAAACCTCGAACTCAGGTGGTATTTTTTTCTGATACGACCTAAAATTGGGTATTATATCACATCGGTAGTGAAACCTTAAGTTCAGGTGGTATCCATTTCTGGTGCAACCTGTAATTGGGTATTATATCACATCGGTGGTTGAACCTTAAATTCAGATTTTATCCTTTTCTGGTACACCCTGTAATTGGGTACTATATCACATCGGTAGTTAAACCTTAAATTCAGGTGGTATCCTTTTCTGGGACACCCTGTTATTGGTTATTATATCACATCGTTAGTTAAACCTTAAATTAAGATGGTATCCTTTTCTGGGACGCCCTGTAATTGGGTATTATATCACATCGGTAGTGAAACCTTAAATTCAGATGGTATACTTTTCTGGAACACCCTGTTATTGGGTTTTCTATCACATCGGTAGTTGAACCTTAAATTCAGTTGGTATCCTTTTCTGGTACACCCTGTAATTGGGTACTATATCACATCGGTAGTTAAACCTTAAATTCAGGTGGTATCCTTTTCTGGGACACCCTGTAATTGGGTATTATATCACATCGGTTGTGAAACCTTAAAATCAGGTGGTATCCTTTTCTGGGACACCCTGTAATTGGGTATTATATCACATCGGAAGTGAAACCTTGAACTCAGGTGGTATTTTTTTCTGATACGACCTGTAATTGGGTATTATATCACATCGGTAGTGAAACCTTAAATTCAGATGGTATACTTTTCTGGAACACCCTGTTATTGGGTTTTCTATCACATCGGTAGTTGAACCTTAAATTCAGTTGGTATCCTTTTCTGGTACACCCTGTAATTGGGTACTATATCACATCGGTAGTTAAACCTTAAATTCAGGTGGTATCCTTTTCTGGGACACCCTGTAATTGGGTATTATATCACATCGGTAGTGAAACTTTAAAATCAGGTGGTATCCTTTTCTGGGACACCCTGTAATTGGGTATTATATCACATCGGAAGTGAAACCTTGAACTCAGGTGGTATTTTTTTCTGATACGACCTGTAATTGGGTATTATATCACATCGGTAGTGAAACCTTAAATTCAGATGGTATACTTTTCTGGAACACCCTGTTATTGGGTTTTCTATCACATCGGTAGTTGAACCTTAAATTCAGTTGGTATCCTTTTCTGGTACACCCTGTAATTGGGTACTATATCACATTGGTAGTTAAACCTTAAATTCAGGTGGTATCCTTTTCTGGGACACCCTGTAATTGGGTATTATATCACATCGGTAGTGAAACCTTAAAATCAGGTGGTATCCTTTTCTGGGACACCCTGTAATTGGGTATTATATCACATCGGTGGTTGAACCTTAAATTCAGATTTTATCCTTTTCTGGTACACCCTGTCATTGGGTACTATATCACATCGGTAGTTAAACCTTAAATTCAGGTGGTATCCTTTTCTGGGACACCCTGTAATTGGTTATTATATCACATCGTTAGTTAAACCTTAAATTAAGATGGTATCCTTTTCTGGAACACCCTGTTTTTGGGTTTTCTATCACATCGGTAGTTGAACCTTAAATTCAGATGGTATCCTTTTTTGGTACACCCTGTAATTGGGTACTATATCACATCGGTAGTTAAACCTTAAATTCAGGTGGTATCCTTTTCAGGGACACCCTGTAATTGGGTATTATATCACATCGATATGAAACCTTAAATTCAGGTGGTATCCTTTTCTGGGACACCCTGTAATTGGTTCTTATATCACATCGTTAGTTAAACCTTAAATTAAGATGGTATCCTTTTCTGGGAAGCTCTGTAATTTGGTTTCTTATCACGTCGGTAGTGAAACCTTAAACTCAGGTGGTATCCTTTACCTTAAATTCAGGTGGTATCCTCTTCTGGTACAACCTGTATTTGGGTATTTTATCACATCGGTAGTTGAACCTTAAATTCAGATGGTATCCTTTTCTGGGACACCCTGTAATTGGGTATTGTATCACATCGGTAGTTAAACCTTAAATTCAGATAGTATCCTTTTCTGGGACACCCTGTAGTTGGGTATTTTATCACATCGGTAGTTAAACCTTAAATTCAGTTGGTATCCTTTTCTGGGACACCCTGTAATTGGGTATTATATCACATCGATAAGAAACCTTAAATTCAGGTGGTATCCTTTTCTGGGACACCCTGTAATTGGTTATTATATCACATCGTTAGTTAAACCTTAAATTAAGATGGTATCCTTTTCTGGGACGCCCTGTAATTGGGTTTCCTATCACATCGGTAGTGAAACCTTAAACTCAGGTGGTATCCTTTACCTTAAATTCAGGTGGTATCCTCTTCTGGTACAACCTGTATTTGGGTATTTCATCACATCGGTAGTTGAACCTTAAATTCAGATGGTATCCTTTTCTGGGACACCCTGTAATTGGGTATTATATCACATCGGTAGTTAAACCTTAAATTCAGATAGTATCCTTTTCTGGGACACCCTGTAGTTGGGTATTATATCACATCGGTAGTTAAACCTTAAATTCAGGTGGTATCCTTTTCTGGGACACCCTGTAATTGGGTATTGTATCACATCGGTAATTAAACCTTTAATTCAGGTGGTATCTTTTTCTCGCACACCCTGTAATTGGGTATTATATGACATCGGTAGTTAAACCTTAAATTCAGGTGGTATCCTTTTCTGGGAACACTTTAGTTGGGTTTTATATCACATCGATATGAAACCTTAAATTCAGGGGCTATCTTTTTCTGGGACACCCTGTAATTGGTTATTATATCACATCGGTAGTTAAACCTTAAATTCAGATGGCATCCTTTTCTGGGACGCCCTGTAATTGGGTATTATATCACATCGGTAGTGAAACCTTAACTTCAGGTGGTATCCATTTCTGGTGCAACCTGTAATTGGGTATTATATCACATCGGTAGTTGAACCTTAAATTCAGATTTTATCCTTTTCTGGTACACCCTGTAATTGGGTACTATGTCACATCGGTAGTTAAACCTTAAATTGAGGTGGTATCCTTTTCTGGGACACCCTGTAATTGGGTATTATATCACATCGATATGAAACCTTAAATTCAGGTGGTATCCTTTTCTGGGACACCCTGTAATTGGTTATTATATCACATCGTTAGTTAAACCTTAAATTAAGATGGTATCCTTTTCTGGGACGCCCTGTAATTGGGTTTCTTATCACATCGGTAGTGAAACCTTAAACTCAGGTGGTATCCTTTACCTTAAATTCAGGTGGTATCCTCTTCTGGTACAACCTGTATTTGGGTATTTTATCACATCGGTAGTTGAACCTTAAATTCAGATGGTATCCTTTTCTGGAACACCCTGTAATTGGGTATTATATCACATCGGTAGTTAAACCTTAAATTCAGATAGTATCCTTTTCTGGGACATCCTGTAGTTGGGTATTATATCACATCGGTAGTGAAACCTTAAATTCAGGTGGTATCCTTTTCTGGGACACCCTGTAATTGGGTATTATATCACATCGGTAGTTAAACCTTTAATTCAGGTGGTATACTTTTCTGGCACATCCTGTAATTGGGTATTATATCACATCGGTAGTTAAACCTTAAATTCAGGTGGTATCCTTTTCTGGGACACCCTGTAGTTGGGTTTTAATCACATCGATAGTGAAACCTTAAACTCAGGTGGTATCCTTTTCTGGGACACCCTGTAATTGGGTATTATATCACATCGATATGAAACCTTAAATTCAGGTGGTATCCTTTTCTGGGACACCCTGTAATTGGTTATTATTTCACGTCGGTAGTTAAACCTTAAATTCAGATGGTATCCTTTTCTGGGACGCCCTGTAATTGGGTTTTTTATCACATCAGTAGTGAAACCTTAAACTCAGGTGGTATCCTTTTCTGGGACACCCTGTAATTGGGTATTATATCACATCGGTAGTGAAACCTTAAATTCAGGTGGTATCCTTTTCTGGGACACCCTGTAATTGGGTATTATATCACATCGGTAGTGAAACCTTAAATTCAGGTGGTATCCTTTTCTGGGACACCCTGTAATTGGGTATTATATCACATCGGTAATTGAACCTTAAATTCAGATGGTATCCTTTTCTGGGACACCCTGTAATTGGGTATTATATCACATCGGTAGTGAAACCTTAAATTCAGGTGGTATCCTTTTCTGGGACACCCTGTAATTGGGTATTATATCACATCGGTAGTTAAACCTTAAATTCATGTGGTATCCTTTTCTGGGACACCCTGTAATTGGGTATTATATCACATCGGTAGTGAAACCTTAAATTCAGGTGGTATATTTTTCTGGTACAACCTGTAATTGGGTATTATATCACATCGGTAGTTAAACCTTAAATTCATGTGGTATCCTTTTCTGGGACACCCTGTAATTGGGTATTATATCACATCGGTAGTGAAACCTTAAATTCATGTGGTATCCTTTTCTGGGACACCCTGTAATTGGGTATTATATCACATCGGTAGTGAAACCTTAAATTCAGGTGGTATCCTTTTCTGGGACACCCTGTAATTGGGTATTATATCACATCGGTAGTTAAACCTTAAATTCATGTGGTATCTTTTTCTGGGACACCCTGTAATTGGGTATTATATCACATCGGTAGTGAAACCTTAAATTCAGGTGGTATACTTTTCTGGTACAACCTGTAATTGGGTATTATATCACATCGTTAGTTAAACCTTAAACTCAGATGGTATCCTTTTCTGGGATACCCTGTAATTGGGTATAATATCATGTCGGTTATGAAACCTTAAATTCAGGTGGTATCCTTTTCTGGGACAACCTGTAATTGGGTATTATATCACATCGGTAGTTAAACCTTAAATTCAGATGGTATCCTTTTCTAGGACACCCTGTAATTGGATATTATATCACATCAGTAAAGAAACCTTAAATTCAGGTGGTATCTTTTTCTGGGACACCCTGTAATTGGGTATTATATCACATTGGTAGTTAAACATTAAATTCAGGTGGCGTCCTTTTTTTGCTACACCCTTTAATTGGGTACTATAACACATCGGTATTTAAGCCTTAAACTCAGGTGGTTTCCTTTTCTGGGACACCCTATAATTGGGTATTATATCATATCGGTTGTTAAACCTTAAATTCAGGTGGTATCCTTTTCTGGGACACCCTGTAATTGGGTTTTATATCACATCTGTAGTGAAATTTTAAACTCAGGTGGTATCCTTTTCTGGGACACCCTGAATTGGTTATTATATCACATCGGTAGTGAAACCTTACATTCAGGTGGTATCCTTTTCTGGTACAACCTGTAAGTGGGTATTATATCACATCGGTAATTAAACCTTAAATTCAGATGGTATCCTGTTCTGGAAGACCCTGTAATTGGGTATAATACCACATCGGTAGTGAAACCCTAAATTCAGGTGGTATCATTTTCTGGGACAACGTGTAATTGGGAATATATCACATCGGTAGTTAAACCTTAAATTTAGGTGGTATCCTTTACTGAGACACCCTGTTATTGGGTTTTATATCATATCGGTAGTTAAACCTTGAATTCAGATGGTATCCGTCCCTGGTACACCCTGTAATTGGGTATTAAATCACATCGGTAGTTAAACGTTAAAATCAGGTGGTATCTTTTTCTGGGACACCCTGTAATTGGGTGTTATATCACATCGGTAGTTGAACCTTAAATTCAGGTGGTTTCCTTTTCTGGACACCCTGTAATTGGGTATTATATCACATTGGTAGTGAAACTTTAAACTCAGGTGGTATGCTTTTGTGGGACACCCTGAATTGTTTATTATATCACATCGGCAGTGAAACCTTACATTCAGGTGGTATCCTTTTCTGGTACAACTTGTAAGTGGGTATTAAATCACATCGGTAATTAAACCTTTAATTCAGATGGTATCCTGTTCTGGGAGACCCTGTAATTGGGTATAATACCACATCGGTAGTGAAACCCTAAATTGAGGTGGTATCTTTTTCTGGGACACCCTGTAAATGGGTTTTATATCACATCGGTAGTTAAACATTAAACTAGGGTGGTATCCTTTTCTGGTACTCCCTGTAATTGGGTATTATATCACATCGGAAGTTAAACCTTAAGTTCAGGTGGTATCCTTTTCTGGGACACCGTGTAATTGGGTAATATATCACATCGGTAGTTAAACCTTAAATTTAGGTGGTATCCTTTACTGAGACACCCTGTTATTGGGTTTTATATCACATCGGTAGTTAAACCTTAAATTCAGGTGGTATCCTTCCCTGGTACACCCTGTAATTGGGTATTATATCACATCGGTAGTTAAACGTTAAAGTCAGGTGGTATCCTTTTTTGGGACACCCTGTAATTGGGTATTATATCACATCGGTAGTTGAACCTTAAATTCAGGTGGTATCCTTTTCTGGGACACCCTGTAATAGGGTATTATATCACATTGGTAGTTAAACATTAAATTTAGGTGGTGTTCTTTTTTGGTACACCCTGTAATTGGGTACTATATCACATCGGCAGTTAAACCTTAAATTCAGGTGGTATCCTTTTCTGTAATTGGGTATTATATCACATCGAGAGTGAAACCGTAAATTCAGGTGGTATCATTTTCTGGGACACCCTGTAATTGGGTATTATATCACATCGGTAGTTAAACCATAATTTCAGGTGTATCCTTTTCTGGGACACCCTGTAATTGGGTTTTATATCACATCGGTAGTGAAAGTTTAAACTCAGATGGTATCCTTTTCTGGGACACCCTGAATTGGGTATTATATCACATCGGTAGTGAAATCTTAAATTCAGGTGGTACCCTTTTCTGGTACAACCTGTAAGTGGATATTATATCATATCGGTAATTAAACAATAAATTCAGATGGTATCCTGTTCTGGGACACCCTGTAACTGGGTATTATATCACATCGGTAGTTAAACATTAAACTCGGGTGGTATCCTTTTCTGGCATTCCCTGTAATTGGGTATAATATCACATCGGATGTTAAACGTTAAAGTCAGGTGGTATCCTTTTCTGGGACACTCTGTAAATGGGTATTATATCACATCGGTAGTTAAACCTTAAATTCAGGTGGTATCTTTCCCTGGTACACCCTGTAATTGGGTATTATATCACATCGGTAGTTAAACGCTATAGTCAGGTGGTATCCTTTTCTGGTATACCCTGCAAATGGGTATTATATCAAATCGGGAGTTGAACATTAAACTCGGGTGGTATCCTTTTCTGGTACACCCTGTAATTGGGTATTATATCACATCGGAAGTTAAACCTTAGTTCATGTGGTATCTTTTTCTGGGACAACGTGTAATTGGGTATTATATCACATCGGTAGTTAAACCTTAAATTCAGGTGATATCCTTTACTGAGACACCCTGTTATTGGGTTTTATATCACATCGGTAGTTAAACCTTAAATTCAGGTGGTATCTTTCCCTGGTACACCCTGTAATTGGGTATTATATCACATCGGTAGTTAAACGCTATAGTCAGGTGGTATCCTTTTCTGGTATACCCTGTAATTGGGTATTATATCACATCGGTAGTTGAACCTTAAATTCAGGTGGTATCCTTTTCTGGGACACCCTGTAATTGGGTTTTATATCACATCGGTAGTGAAACCTTAAATTCAGGTGGTATCCATTTCTGGGACACCCTGTAATTGGGTATTATATCACATCGGTAGTTAAACATTAAACTCAGTTAGTATCCTTTTCTGGGACACCCTGTAAGTGAATATTATATCACATCGGTAGTTAAACATTAAACTCGGGTGGTATCCTTTTCTGGTACTCCCTGTAATTGGGTATTATATCACATCGGTAGTTAAACGTTAAAGTCAGGTGGTATCTTTTTCTGGGACACTCTGTAAATGGGTATTATATCGCATCGGTAGTTGAACCTTATATTCAGGTGGTATCCTTTACTGGGACACCCTGTATTTGGGCATTATACCATATCGGTAGTGAAACCTTACATTCAGGTGGTATCCTATTCTGGGAGAACGTGTAGTTGGGTATTATATCATATCGGTAGTTAAATCTTAAATTCAGGTGGTATCCTTCCCTGGTACACCCTGTAATTGGGTATTATATCACATCGGTAGTTAAACGTTAAAATCAGGTGGTATCCTTTTTTGGGACACCCTGTAATTGGGTATTATATGACATCGGTAGTTGAACCTTAAATTCAGGTGGTATCCTTTTCTGGGACACCCTGTAATAGAGTATTATATCACATTGGTAGTTAAACATTAAATTCAGGTGGTGTTCTTTTTTGGTACACCCTGTAATTGGGTACTATATCACATCGGCAGTTAAACCTTAAATTCAGGTGGTATCCTTTTCTGGGACACCCTATAATTGGGTATTATATCACATCGAGAGTGAAACCGTAAATTCAGGTGGTATTCTTTTCTGGGACACCCTGTAATTGGGTATTATATCACATCGGTAGTTAAACCATAATTTCAGGTGGTATCCTTTTCTGGGACACCCTGTAATTGGGTTTTATATCACATCGGTAGTGAAACTTTAAACTCAGGTGGTATCCTTTTCTGGGACACCCTGATTTGGGTATTATATCACATCGGTAGTGAAACCTTAAATTCAGGTGGTACCCTTTTCTGGTACAACCTGTAAGTGGATATTATATCATATCGGTAATTAAACAATAAATTCAGATGGTATCCTGTTCTGGGACACCCTGTAACTGGGTATTATATCACATCGGTAGTTAAACATTAAACTCGGTGGTATCCTTTTCTGGCACTCCCTGTAATTGGGTATAATATCACATCGGTAGTTAAACGTTAAAGTCAGGTGGTATCCTTTTCTGGGACACTCTGTAAATGGGTATTATATCACATCGGTAGTTGAACCTTAAAATCAGGTGGTATTCTTTTCTGGGACATCCTGTAATTGAGTATTATTTCACATCGGTAGTTAAACCTTAAATTAAGGTGGTATCTTTTCCTGGTACACCCTGTAATTGGGGATAATATCACATCGGTAGTGAAACCTTAAATTCAGGTGGTATCCTTTTCTGGGACACCCTGTAATTGGGTATTATATCACATCGGTAGTTAAACATTAAACTAAGTTAGTATCCTTTTCTGGGACACCCTGTAAGTGAACATTATATCACATCGGTAGTTAAACATTAAACTCGGGTGGTATCCTGTTCTGGGACACTCTGTAATTGGGTATTATATCACATCGGTAGTTGAACCTTAAAATCAGGTGGTATTCTCTTATGGGACATCCTGTAATTGAGTATTATTTCACATCGGTAGTTAAACCTTAAATTAAGGTGGTATCTTTTCCTAGGACACCTTGTATTTGGGTATTATATCATATCGGTAGTGAAATCTTAAATTCAGGTGGTATCCTACTCTGGTACATCCTGTAATTGGGTATAATAGCACATCGGTAGTGAAACCTTAAATTCAGGTGGTATCTTTTTCTGGGACACCCTGTAAATGGGTATTATATCACATCGGGAGTTAAACATTAAACTCGGGTGGTATCCTTTTCTGGTACACCCTGTAATTGGGTATTATATCAAATCGGTAGTTAAAACTTAAACTCAGATGTTATCTTGTTCTGGGACACCCTGTAATTGGGTATAATACCACATCTGTAGTGAAACCTTAAATTCAGGTTATCTTTTTTTGGGACACCCTGTAAATGGGTATAATAACACATCGGGAGTTAAACATTAGACTCGGGTGGTATCCTTTTCTGGTACACCCTGTAATTGGGTATTACATCACATCGGAAGTTAAACCTTAAGCTCAGGTGGTATCCTTTTCTGGGACACACTGTAATTGGGTATTATATCACATCGGTAGTGAAACCTTAAAATCAGGTAGTATCCTTTTCTGGTACACCCTGTAATTGAGTATTATATCAGTTCGGTAGTTAAAGCTTAAATTCAAGTGGTATACTTTTCTGATACACTCTGTAATTGGGTATTATATCACATCGGTAGTTAAACCTTAAATTCAGGAGGTATCTTGTTCTGGGACACCCTGTAATTGGGTATAATACCACATCGGGAGTTGAACATTAAACTCGGGTGGTATCCTTTTCTGGTACACCCTGTAATTGGGTATTATATCACATCGGAAGTTAAACCTTAGTTCATGTGGTATCTTTTTCTGGGACAACGTGTAATTGGGTATTATATCACATCGGTAGTTAAACCTTAAATTCAGGTGATATCCTTTACTGAGACACCCTGTTATTGGGTTTTATATCACATCGGTTGTTAAACCTTAAATTCAGGTGGTATCTTTCCCTGGTACACCCTGTAATTGGGTATTATATCACATCGGTAGTTAAACGCTATAGTCAGGTGGTATCCTTTTCTGTTATACCCTGCAAATGGGTATTATATCAAATCGGGAGTTGAACATTAAACTCGGGTGGTATCCTTTTCTGGTACACCCTGTAATTGGGTATTATATCACATCGGAAGTTAAACCTTAGTTCATGTGGTATCTTTTTCTGGGACAACGTGTAATTGGGTATTATATCACATCGGTAGTTAAACCTTAAATTCAGGTGATGTCCTTTACTGAGACACCCTGTTATTGGGTTTTATATCACATCGGTAGTAAAACCTTAAATTCAGGTGGTATCTTTCCCTGTTACACCCTGTAATTGGGTATAATATCACATCGGTAGTTAAACGCTATAGTCAGGTGGTATCCTTTTCTGGTATACCCTGTAATTGGGTATTATATCACATCGGTAGTTGAACCTTAAATTCAGGTGGTATCCTTTTCTGGGACACCCTGTAATTGGGTATTATATCACATCGGTAGTTCAACCTTAAATTCAGATGGTATCTTGTTCTGGGTCACCCTGTAATTGGGTATAATAGCACATCGGTAGTGAAACCTTAAATTCAGGTGGTATCCCTTTCTGGGACACCCTGTAAATGGGTATCATATCACATCGGGAGTTAAACATTAAACTCGGGTGGTATCCTTTTCTGGTACACCCTGTAATTGGGTATTATATCACATCGGTAGATAAACCTTAAACTCAGATGGTATCTTGTTCTGGGACACCCTGTATTTGGGTATAAAACCACATCTGTAGTGAAACCTTAAATTCAGGTGGTAATTTTTTTTAGGACACCCTGTAAATGGGTATTATAACACATCGGGAGTTAAACATTAAACTCGGGTGGTATCCTTTTCTGGTACACCCTGAAATTGGGTATTATATCACATCGGAAGTTAAACCTAAAGTTCAGGTGGTATCCTTTTCTGGGACACACTGTAATTGGGTATTATATCACATCGGTAGTGAAATCTTAAATTCAGGTAGTATCCTTTTCTGGTACACCCTGTAATTGAGTATTATATCATTTCGGTAGTTAATGCTTAAATTCAAGTGGTATCCTTTTCTGATACACTCTGTAGTTGGGTATTATATCACATCGGTAGTTAAACCTTAAATTCAGATGGTATCTTGTTCTGGGACACCCTGTAATTGGGTATAATACCACATCGGTAGTGAAACCTTAAAGTCAGGTGGTATCCTTTTCTGGGACACCCTGCAAATGGGTATTATATCACATCGGGAGTTGAACATTAAACTCGGGTGGTATCCTTTTCTGGTACACCCTGTAATTGGGTATTATATCACTTCGGAAGTTAAACCTTAAGTTCAGGTGGTATCTTTTTCTGGGACAACGTGTAATTGAGTATCATATCACATCCGTAGTTAAACCTTAAATTCAGGTGGTATCCTTTACTGAGACACCCTGTTATTGGGTTTTATATCACATCGGTAGTAAAACCTTAAATTCAGGTGGTATCTTTCCCTGTTACACCCTGTAATTGGGTATAATATCACATCGGTAGTTAAACGCTATAGTCAGGTGGTATCCTTTTCTGGTATACCCTGTAATTGGGTATTATATCACATCGGGAGTTGAACATTAAACTCGGGTGGTATCCTTTTCTGGTACACCCTGTAATTGGGTATTATATCACAACGGAAGTTAAACCTTAGTTCATGTGGTATCTTTTTCTGGGACAACTTGTAATTGAGTATTATATCACATCGGTAGTTAAACCTTAAATTCAGGTGATATCCTTTACTGAGACACCCTGTTATTGGGTTTTATATCACATCGGTAGTAAAACCTTAAATTCAGGTGGTATCTTTCCCTGTTACACCCTGTAATTGGGTATAATATCACATCGGTAGTTAAACTCTATAGTCAGGTGGTATCCTTTTCTGGTATACCCTGTAATTGGGTATTATATCACATCGGTAGTTGAACCTTAAATTCAGGTGGTATCCTTTTCTGGGACACCCTGTAATTGGGTATTATATCACATCGGTAGTTCAACCTTAAATTCAGATGGTATCTTGTTCTGGGTCACCCTGTAATTGGGTATAATAGCACATCGGTAGTGAAACCTTAAATTCAGGTGGTATCCCTTTCTGGGACACCCTGTAAATGGGTATCATATCACATCGGGAGTTAAACATCAAACTCGGGTGTTATCCTTTTCTGGTACACCCTGTAATTGGGTATTATATCACATCGGTAGATAAACCTTAAACTCAGATGGTATCTTGTTCTGGGACACCCTGTATTTGGGTATAATACCACATCTGTAGTGAAACCTTAAATTCAGGTGGTAATTTTTTTTAGGACACCCTGTAAATGGGTATTATAACACATCGGGAGTTAAACATTAAACTCGCGTGGTATCCTTTTCTGGTACACCCTGAAATTGGGTATTATATCACATCGGAAGTTAAATCTAAAGTTCAGGTGGTATCCTTTTCTGGGACACACTGTAATTGGGTATTATATCACATCGGTAGTGAAATCTTAAATTCAGGTAGTATCCTTTTCTGGTACACCCTGTAATTGAGTATTATATCACTTCGGTAGTTAAAGCTTAAATTCAAGTGGTATCCTTTTCTGATACACTCTGTACTTGGGTATTATATCACATCGGTAGTTAAACCTTAAATTCAGATGGTATCTTGTTCTGGGACACCCTGTAATTGGGTATAATATCACATCGGTAGTGAAACCTTAAAGTCAGGTGGTATCCTTTTCTGGGACACCCTGCAAATGGGTATTATATCACATCGGGAGTTGAACATTAAACTCGGGTGGTATCCTTTTCTGGTACAACCTGTAATTGGGTATTATATCACTTCGGAAGTTAAACCTTAAGTTCAGGTGGTATCCTTTTCTGGGACAACGTGTAATTGAGTTTTATATCACATCCGTAGTTAAACCTTAAATTCAGGTGGTATCCTTTACTGAGACACCCTGTTATTGGGTTTTATATCACATCGGTAGTTAAACCTTAAACTCAGGTGGTATCTTTCCCTGGTACACCCTGTAATTGGGTATTATATCACATCGGTAGTTAAACGCTAAAGTCAGGTGGTATCCTTTTCTGGGACACCTTGTAATTGGGTATTATATCACATCGGTAGTTGAACCTTAAATTCAGGTGGTATCCTTTCCTGGTACACCCTGTAATTGGGTATAATATCACATCGGTAATGAAACCTTAAATTCAGCTGGTATCCTTTTCTGGGACACCCTGTAATTGGGTATTATATCACATCGGTAGTTAAATCTTAAATTCAGGTAATATCCTTTTCTGGGATACCCTGTAATTGGGTTTTATATCACATCGGTAGTTAAACCTTGAATTCAGCTGGTATCCTTTTCTGGGACACCCTGTAATTGGGTATTATATCACATCGGTAGTTAAATCTTAAATTCAGGTAATATCCTTTTCTGGGATACCCTGTAATTGGGTATAATATCACATCGGTAGTGAAACCTTAAATTCAGGTGGTGTCCTTTTCTGGGACACCCTGTAATTGGGTATTATATCACATCGGTAGTTAAACCTTAAATTCAGGTAATATCTTTTTCTGGGATACCCTGTAATTGGGTATTATATCACATCGGTAGTTAAACCTTAAATTGAGGTGGTATCCTTTTCTAGGACACCCTGGAACTGGGTATTAAATCACATCGGTAGTGAAACCTTAAATTCAGGTGGTATCATATTCTGGTACACCCTGTAATTGGGTATTAAATCACATCGGTAGTTAAACCTTAAGTTCAGGTGGTATACTTTTCTGGGACAACGTGTAATTGAGTATTATATCACATCCGTAGTTAAACCTTAAATTCAGCTGGTATCCTTTACTGAGACACCCTGTTATTGGGTTTTATATCACATCGGTAGTTAAACCTTAAACTCAGGTGGTATCTTTCCCTGGTACACCCTAAAATTGGGTATTATATCACATCGGTAGTTAAACGCTAAAGTCAGGTGGTATCCTTTTCTGGGAAACCTTGTAATTGGGTATTATATCACATCGGTAGTTGAACCTTAAATTCAGGTGGTATCCTTTCCTGGTACACCCTGTAATTGGGTATAATATCACATCGGTAATGAAACCTTAAATTCAGCTGGTATCCTTTTCTGGGACACCCTGTAATTGGGTATTATATCACATCGGTAGTTAAATCTTAAATTCAGCTAATATCCTTTTCTGGGATACCCTGTAATTGGGTTTTATATCACATCGGTAGTTAAACCTTGAATTCAGCTGGTATCTTTTCTGGTACACCCTGTAATTGGGTATAATATCACATCGGTAGTGAAACCTTAAATTCAGGTGGTGTCCTTTTCTGGGACACCCTGTAATTGGGTATTATATCACATCGGTAGTTAAACCTTAAATTCAGGTAATATCTTTTTCTGGGATACCCTGATTTGGGTATTATATCACATCGGTAGTGAAACCTTAAATTCAGGTGGTACCCTTTTCTGGTACAACCTGTAAGTGGATATTATATCATATCGGTAATTAAACAATAAATTCAGATGGTATCCTGTTCTGGGACACCCTGTAACTGGGTATTATATCACATCGGTAGTTAAACATTAAACTCGGGTGGTATCCTTTTCTGGCACTCCCTGTAATTGGGTATAATATCACATCGGTAGTTAAACGTTAAATTCAGGTGGTATCCTTTACTGAGACACCCTGTTATTGGGTTTTATATCACATCGGTAGTTAAACCTTAAACTCAGGTGGTATCTTTCCCTGGTACACCCTGTAATTGGGTTTTATATCACATCGGTAGTTAAACCTTGAATTCAGCTGGTATCCTTTTCTGGGACACCCTGTAATTGGGTATTATATCACATCGGTAGTTAAATCTTAAATTCAGGTAATATCCTTTTCTGGGATACCCTGTAATTGGGTATAATATCACATCGGTAGTGAAACCTTAAATTCAGGTGGTGTCCTTTTCTGGGACACCCTGTAATTGGGTATTATATCACATCGGTAGTTAAACCTTAAATTCAGGTAATATCTTTTTCTGGGATACCCTGTAATTGGGTATTATATCACATCGGTAGTTAAACCTTAAATTGAGGTGGTATCCTTTTCTAGGACACCCTGGAACTGGGTATTAAATCACATCGGTAGTGAAACCTTAAATTCAGGTGGTATCATATTCTGGTACACCCTGTAATTGGGTATTAAATCACATCGGTAGTTAAACCTTAAGTTCAGGTGGTATCCTTTTCTGGGACAACGTGTAATTGAGTATTATATCACATCCGTAGTTAAACCTTAAATTCAGCTGGTATCCTTTACTGAGACACCCTGTTATTGGGTTTTATATCACATCGGTAGTTAAACCTTAAACTCAGGTGGTATCTTTCCCTGGTACACCCTAAAATTGGGTATTATATCACATCGGTAGTTAAACGCTAAAGTCAGGTGGTATCCTTTTCTGGGAAACCTTGTAATTGGGTATTATATCACATCGGTAGTTGAACCTTAAATTCAGGTGGTATCCTTTCCTGGTACACCCTGTAATTGGGTATAATATCACATCGGTAATGAAACCTTAAATTCAGCTGGTATCCTTTTCTGGGACACCCTGTAATTGGGTATTATATCACATCGGTAGTTAAATCTTAAATTCAGCTAATATCCTTTTCTGGGATACCCTGTAATTGGGTTTTATATCACATCGGTAGTTAAACCTTAAATTCAGCTGGTATCTTTTCTGGTACACCCTGTAATTGGGTATAATATCACATCGGTAGTGAAACCTTAAATTCAGGTGGTGTCCTTTTCTGGGACACCCTGTAATTGGGTATTATATCACATCGGTAGTTAAACCTTAAATTCAGGTAATATCTTTTTCTGGGATACCCTGATTTGGGTATTATATCACATCGGTAGTGAAACCTTAAATTCAGGTGGTACCCTTTTCTGGTACAACCTGTAAGTGGATATTATATCATATCGGTAATTAAACAATAAATTCAGATGGTATCCTGTTCTGGGACACCCTGTAACTGGGTATTATATCACATCGGTAGTTAAACATTAAACTCGGGTGGTATCCTTTTCTGGCACTCCCTGTAATTGGGTATAATATCACATCGGTAGTTAAACGTTAAAGTCAGGTGGTATCCTTTTCTGGGACACTCTGTAAATGGGTATTATATCACATCGGTAGTTGAACCTTAAAATCAGGTGGTATTCTTTTCTGGGACATCCTGTAATTGAGTATTATTTCACATCGGTAGTTAAACCTTAAATTAAGGTGGTATCTTTTCCTGGTACACCCTGTAATTGGGGATAATATCACATCGGTAGTGAAACCTTAAATTCAGGTGGTATCCTTTTCTGGGACACCCTGTAATTGGGTATTATATCACATCGGTAGTTAAACATTAAACTAAGTTAGTATCCTTTTCTGGGACACCCTGTAAGTGAACATTATATCACATCGGTAGTTAAACATTAAACTCGGGTGGTATCCTTTTCTGGGACACTCTGTAATTGGGTATTATATCACATCGGTAGTTGAACCTTAAAATCAGGTGGTATTCTTTTATGGGACATCCTGTAATTGAGTATTATTTCACATCGGTAGTTAAACCTTAAATTAAGGTGGTATCTTTTCCTGGGACACCTTGTATTTGGGTATTATATCATATCGGTAGTGAAATCCTAAATTCAGGTGGTATCCTACTCTGGTACACCCTGTAATTGGGTATAATAGCACATCGGTAGTGAAACCTTAAATTCAGGTGGTATCTTTTTCTGGGACACCCTGTAAATGGGTATTATATCACATCGGGAGTTAAACATTAAACTCGGGTGCTATCCTTTTCTGGTACACCCTGTAATTGGGTATTATATCACATCGGTAGTTAAAAGTTAAAGTCAGATGTTATCTTGTTCTGGGACACCCTGTAATTGGGTGTAATACCACATCTGTAGTGAAACCTTAAATTCAGGTTATCCTTTTTTGGGACACCCTGTAAATGGGTATAATAACACATCGGGAGTTAAACATTAGACTCGGGTGGTATCCTTTTCTGGTACACCCTGTAATTGGGTATTACATCACATCGGAAGTTAAACCTTAAGCTCAGGTGGTATCCTTTTCTGGGACACACTGTAATTGGGTATTATATCACATCGGTAGTGAAACCTTAAAATCAGGTAGTATCCTTTTCTGGTACACCCTGTAATTGAGTATTATATCAGTTCGGTAGTTAAAGCTTAAATTCAAGTGGTATACTTTTCTGATACACTCTGTAATTGGGTATTATATCACATCGGTAGTTAAACCTTAAATTCAGGAGGTATCTTGTTCTGGGACACCCTGTAATTGGGTATAATACCACATCGGGAGTTGAACATTAAACTCGGGTGGTATCCTTTTCTGGTACACCCTGTAATTGGGTATTATATCACATCGGAAGTTAAACCTTAGTTCATGTGGTATCTTTTTCTGGGACAACGTGTAATTGGGTATTATATCACATCGGTAGTTAAACCTTAAATTCAGGTGATATCCTTTACTGAGACACCCTGTTATTGGGTTTTATATCACATCGGTTGTTAAACCTTAAATTCAGGTGGTATCTTTCCCTGGTACACCCTGTAATTGGGTATTATATCATATCGGTAGTGAAATCTTAAATTCAGGTGGTATCCTACTCTGGTACACCCTGTAATTGGGTATAATAGCACATCGGTAGTGAAACCTTAAATTCAGGTGGTATCTTTTTCTGGGACACCCTGTAAATGGGTATTATATCACATCGGGAGTTAAACATTAAACTCGGGTGGTATCCTTTTCTGGTACACCCTGTAATTGGGTATTATATCACATCGGTAGTTAAAACTTAAAGTCAGATGTTATCTTGTTCTGGGACACCCTGTAATTGGGTATAATACCACATCTGTAGTGAAACCTTAAATTCAGGTTATCCTTTTTTGGGACACCCTGTAAATGGGTATAATAACATATCGGGAGTTAAACATTAGACTCGGGTGGTATCCTTTTCTGGTACACCCTGTAATTGGGTATTACATCACATCGGAAGTTAAACCTTAAGCTCAGGTGGTATCCTTTTCTGGGACACACTGTAATTGGGTATTATATCACATCGGTAGTGAAACCTTAAAATCAGGTAGTATCCTTTTCTGGTACACCCTGTAATTGAGTATTATATCAGTTCGGTAGTTAAAGCTTAAATTCAAGTGGTATACTTTTCTGATACACTCTGTAATTGGGTATTATATCACATCGGTAGTTAAACCTTAAATTCAGGAGGTATCTTGTTCTGGGACACCCTGTAATTGGGTATAATACCACATCGGGAGTTGAACATTAAACTCGGGTGGTATCCTTTTCTGGTACACCCTGTAATTGGGTATTATATCACATCGGAAGTTAAACCTTAGTTCATGTGGTATCTTTTTCTGGGACAACGTGTAATTGGGTATTATATCACATCGGTAGTTAAACCTTAAATTCAGGAGATATCCTTTACTGAGACACCCTGTTATTGGGTTTTATATCACATCGGTTGTTAAACCTTAAATTCAGGTGGTATCTTTCCCTGGTACACCCTGTAATTGGGTATTATATCACATCGGTAGTTAAACGCTATAGTCAGGTGGTATCCTTTTCTGGTATACCCTGCAAATGGGTATTATATCAAATCGGGAGTTGAACATTAAACTCGGGTGGTATCCTTTTCTGGTACACCCTGTAATTGGGTATTATATCACATCGGAAGTTAAACCTTAGTTCATGTGGTATCTTTTTCTGGGACAACGTGTAATTGGGTATTATATCACATCGGTAGTTAAACCTTAAATTCAGGTGATATCCTTTACTGAGACACCCTGTTATTGGGTTTTATATCACATCAGTAGTAAAACCTGAAATTCAGGTGGTATCTTTCCCTGTTACACCCTGTAATTGGGTATAATATCACATCGGTAGTTAAACGCTATAGTCAGGTGGTATCCTTTTCTGGTATACCCTGTAATTGGGTATTATATCACATCGGTAGTTGAACCTTAAATTCAGGTGGTATCCTTTTCTGGGACACCCTGTAATTGGGTATTATATCACATCGGTAGTTCAACCTTAAATTCAGATGGTATCTTGTTCTGGGTCACCCTGTAATTGGGTATAATAGCACATCGGTAGTGAAACCTTAAATTCAGGTGGTATCCCTTTCTGGGACACCCTGTAAATGGGTATCATATCACATCGGGAGTTAAACATTAAAGTCGGGTGGTATCCTTTTCTGGTACACCCTGTAATTGGGTATTATATCACATCGGTAGATAAACCTTAAACTCAGATGGTATCATGTTCTGGGACACCCTGTATTTGGGTATAATACCACATCTGTAGTGAAACCTTAAATTCAGGTGGTAATTTTTTTTAGGACACCCTGTAAATGGGTATTATAACACATCGTGAGTTAAACATTAAACTCGGGTGGTATCCTTTTCTGGTACACCCTGAAATTGGGTATTATATCACATCGGAAGTTAAACCTAAAGTTCAGGTGGTATCCTTTTCTGGGACACACTGTAATTGAGTATTATATCACATCGGTAGTGAAATCTTAAATTCAGGTAGTATCCTTTTCTGGTACACCCTGTAATTGAGTATTATATCACTTCGGTAGTTAAAGCTTAAATTCAAGTGGTATCCTTTTCTGATACACTCTGTAGTTGGGTATTATATCACATCGGTAGTTAAACCTTAAATTCAGATGGTATCTTGTTCTGGGACACCCTGTAATTGGGTATAATACCACATCGGTAGTGAAACCTTAAAGTCAGGTGGTATCCTTTTCTGGGACACCCTGCAAATGGGTATTATATCACATCGGGAGTTGAACATTAAACTCGGGTGGTATCCTTTTCTGGTACACCCTGTAATTGGGTATTATATCACTTCGGAAGTTAAACCTTAAGTTCAGGTGGTATCCTTTTCTGGGACAACGTGTAATTGAGTATTATATCACATCCGTAGTTAAACCTTAAGTTCAGGTGGTATCCTTTACTGAGACACTCTGTAGTTGGGTTTTATATCACATCGGTAGTTAAGCCTTAAACTCAGGTGGTATCTTTCCCTGGTACACCCTGTAATTGGGTATTATATCACATCGGTAGTTAAACGCTAAAGTCAGGTGGTATCCTTTTCTGGGACACCTTGTAATTGGGTATTATATCACATCGGTAGTTGAACCTTAAATTCAGGTGGTATCCTTTCCTGGTACACCCTGTAATTGGGTATAATATCACATCGGTAATGAAACCTTAAATTCAGCTGGTATCCTTTTCTGGGACACCCTGTAATTGGGTATTATATAACATCGGTAGTTAAATCTTAAATTCAGGTAATATCCTTTTCTGGGATACCCTGTAATTGGGTTTTATATCACATCGGTAGTTAAACCTTGAATTCAGCTGGTATCTTTTCCTGGTACACCCTGTAATTGGGTATAATATCACATCGGTAGTGAAACCTTAAATTCAGGTGGTGTCCTTTTCTGGGACACCCTGTAATTGGGTATTATATCACATCGGTAAATAAACCTTAAATTCAGGTAATATCTTTTTCTGGGATAACCTGTAATTGGGTTTTATATCACATCGGTAGTTAAACTTTAAATTGAGGTGGTATCCTTTTCTAGGACACCCTGGAACTGGGTATTAAATCACATCGGTAGTGAAACCTTAAATTCAGTTGGTATCATATTCTGGTACACCCTGTAATTGGGTATTAATTCACATCGGTAGTTAAACCTTAAGTTCAGGTGGTATCCTTTTCTGGGACAACGTGTAATTGAGTATTATATCACATCCGTAGTTAAACCTTAAATTCAGCTGGTATCCTTTACTGAGACACCCTGTTATTGGGTTTTATATCACATCGGTAGTTAAACCTTAAACTCAGGTGGTATCTTTCCCTGGTACACCCTGTAATTGGGTATTATATCACATCGGTAGTTAAACGCTAAAGTCAGGTGGTATCCTTTTCTGGGACACCTTGTAATTGGGTATTATATCACATCGGTAGTTGAACCTTAAATTCAGGTGGTATCCTTTCCTGGTACACCCTGTAATTGGGTATAATATCACATCGGTAATGAAACCTTAAATTCAGCTGGTATCCTTTTCTGGGACACCCTGTAATTGGGTATTATATCACATCGGTAGTTAAATCTTAAATTCAGGTAATATCCTTTTCTGGGATACCCTGTAATTGGGTTTTATATCACATCGGTAGTTAAACCTTGAATTCAGCTGGTATCTTTTCCTGGTACGACCTGTAATTGGGTATAATATCACATCGGTAGTGAAACCTTAAATTCAGGTGGTGTCCTTTTCTGGGACACCCTGTAATTGGGTATTACATCACATCGGTAGTTAAACCTTAAATTCAGGTAATATCTTTTTCTGGGATACCCTGTAATTGGGTATTAAACCACGTCGGTAGTGAAACCTTAAATTCAGGTGGTATCCTATTCTGGTACACCCTGTAATTGGGTATTAAATCACATCGGTAGTTAAACCTTAAATTCAGGTGGTATCCTTTTCTGGGACACCCTGTAATTGGGTTTTATGTCACATCGGTAGTTAAACCTTAAATTCAGCTGGTATCGTTTTCTGGTACACCCTGTAATTGGGTATTATATCACATCGGTAGTTAAACCTTAAATTCAGGTGGTATCCTTTTCTGGGACACCCTGTTATTGGGTATTACATCACATCGGTAGTGAAACCTTAAATTCACTGGTATCCTTTTCTGGGACACCTTGTAATTGGGTATTATATCACATCGGTAGTTAAACCTTAAATTCAGATGGTATACTTTTCTGGTACACACTGTAATAGGGTATTATATCACATCGGTAGTTAAACCTTAAGTTCAGGTGGTATACTTTTCTGGAACACCCTGTAATTGGCTATTATATTAAATCGGTAGTCAAATCTTAAATTCAGGTGGTATCTTTTTCTGGTACACCCTGTAAATGAGTATTATATCACATCGGTAGTTAATGATTAAATTCACGTGGTATCCTTTTCTGATACACTCTGTAATTGGGTATTATATCACATCGGAAGTTAAACCTTAAGTTCAGGTGGTATCCTTTTCTGGGACAACGTGTAATTGGGTATTATATCACATCGGTAGTTAAACCTTAAATTCAGGTGGTATCCTTTACTGAGACTCCCTGTTATTGGGTTTTATATCACATCGGTATTTAAATCTTAATTTTAGGTAATATCCTTTTCTGGGATACCCTGTAATTGGGTTTTATATCACATCGGTAGTTAAACCTTAAATTCAGCTGGTATCTTTTCCTGGTACACCCTGTAATTGGGTATAATATCACATCGGTAGTGAAACCTTAAATTCAGGTGGTATCCTTTTCTGGGACACCCTGTAATTGGGTATAATATCACATCGGTAGTTAAACGCTATAGTCAGGTGGTATCCTTTTCTGGTATACCCTGTAATTGGGTATTATATCACATCGGTAGTTGAACCTTAAATTCAGGTGGTATCCTTTTCTGGGACACCCTGTAATTGGGTATTATATCACATCGGTAGTTCAACCTTAAATTCAGATGGTATCTTGTTCTGGGTCACCCTGTAATTGGGTATAATAGCACATCGGTAGTGAAACCTTAAATTCAGGTGGTATCCCTTTCTGGGACACCCTGTAAATGGGTATCATATCACATCGGGAGTTAAACATTAAAGTCGGGTGGTATCATTTTCTGGTACACCCTGTAATTGGGTATTATATCACATCGGTAGATAAACCTTAAACTCAGATGGTATCTTGTTCTGGGACACCCTGTATTTGGGTATAATACCACATCTGTAGTGAAACCTTAAATTCAGGTGGTAATTTTTTTTAGGACACCCTGTAAATGGGTATTATAACACATCGGGAGTTAAACATTAAACTCGGGTGGTATCCTTTTCTGGTACACCCTGAAATTGGGTATTATATCACATCGGAAGTTAAACCTAAAGTTCAGGTGGTATCCTTTTCTGGGACACACTGTAATTGAGTATTATATCACATCGGTAGTGAAATCTTAAATTCAGGTAGTATCCTTTTCTGGTACACCCTGTAATTGAGTATTATATCACTTCGGTAGTTAAAGCTTAAATTCAAGTGGTATCCTTTTCTGATACACTCTGTAGTTGGGTATTATATCACATCGGTAGTTAAACCTTAAATTCAGATGGTATCTTGTTCTGGGACACCCTGTAATTGGGTATAATACCACATCGGTAGTGAAACCTTAAAGTCAGGTGGTATCCTTTTCTGGGACACCCTGCAAATGGGTATTATATCACATCGGGAGTTAAACCTTAAGTTCAGGTGGTATCCTTTTCTGGGACAACGTGTAATTGAGTATTATATCACATCCGTAGTTAAACCTTAAATTCAGGTGGTATCCTTTACTGAGACACTCTGTAGTTGGGTTTTATATCACATCGGTAGTTAAGCCTTAAACTCAGGTGGTATCTTTCCCTGGTACACCCTGTAATTGGGTATTATATCACATCGGTAGTTAAACGCTAAAGTCAGGTGGTATCCTTTTCTGGGACACCTTGTAATTGGGTATTATATCACATCGGTAGTTGAACCTTAAATTCAGGTGGTATCCTTTCCTGGTACACCCTGTAATTGGGTATAATATCACATCGGTAATGAAACCTTAAATTCAGCTGGTATCCTTTTCTGGGACACCCTGTAATTGGGTATTATATCACATCGGTAGTTAAATCTTAAATTCAGGTAATATCCTTTTCTGGGATACCCTGTAATTGGGTTTTATATCACATCGGTAGTTAAACCTTGAATTCAGCTGGTATCTTTTCCTGGTACACCCTGTAATTGGGTATAATATCACATCGGTAGTGAAACCTTAAATTCAGGTGGTGTCCTTTTCTGGGACACCCTGTAATTGGGTATTATATCACATCGGTAAATAAACCTTAAATTCAGGTGGTATCCTTTCCTGGTACACCCTGTAATTGGGTATAATATCACATCGGTAATGAAACCTTAAATTCAGCTGGTATCCTTTTCTGGGACACCCTGTAATTGGGTATTATATCACATCGGTAGTTAAATCTTAAATTCAGGTAATATCCTTTTCTGGGATACCCTGTAATTGGGTTTTATATCACATCGGTAGTTAAACCTTGAATTCAGCTGGTATCTTTTCCTGGTACACCCTGTAATTGGGTATAATATCACATCGGTAGTGAAACCTTAAATTCAGGTGGTGTCCTTTTCTGGGACACCCTGTAATTGGGTATTATATCACATCGGTAAATAAACCTTAAATTCAGGTAATATCTTTTTCTGGGATAACCTGTAATTGGGTATTATATCACATCGGTAGTTAAACTTTAAATTGAGGTGGTATCCTTTTCTAGGACACCCTGGAACTGGGTATTAAATCACATCGGTAGTGAAACCTTAAATTCAGTTGGTATCATATTCTGGTACACCCTGTAATTGGGTATTAAATCACATCGGTAGTTAAACCTTAAGTTCAGGTGGTATCCTTTTCTGGGACAACGTGTAATTGAGTATTATATCACATCCGTAGTTAAACCTTAAATTCAGCTGGTATCCTTTACTGAGACACCCTGTTATTGGGTTTTATATCACATCGGTAGTTAAACCTTAAACTCAGGTGGTATCTTTCCCTGGGACACCCTGTAATTGGGTATTATATCACATCGGTAGTTAAATCTTAAATTCAGGTAATATCCTTTTCTGGGATACCCTGTAATTGGGTTTTATATCACATCGGTAGTTAAACCTTGAATTCAGCTGGTATCTTTTCCTGGTACACCCTGTAATTGGGTATAATATCACATCGGTAGTGAAACCTTAAATTCAGGTGGTGTCCTTTTCTGGGACACCCTGTAATTGGGTATTATATCACATCGGTAAATAAACCTTAAATTCAGGTAATATCTTTTTCTGGGATAACCTGTAATTGGGTATTATATCACATCGGTAGTTAAACTTTAAATTGAGGTGGTATCCTTTTCTAGGACACCCTGGAACTGGGTATTAAATCACATCGGTAGTGAAACCTTAAATTCAGTTGGTATCATATTCTGGTACACCCTGTAATTGGGTATTAAATCACATCGGTAGTTAAACCTTAAGTTCAGGTGGTATCCTTTTCTGGGACAACGTGTAATTGAGTATTATATCACATCCGTAGTTAAACCTTAAATTCAGCTGGTATCCTTTACTGAGACACCCTGTTATTGGGTTTTATATCACATCGGTAGTTAAACCTTAAACTCAGGTGGTATCTTTCCCTGGTACACCCTGTAATTGGGTATTATATCACATCGGTAGTTAAACGCTAAAGTCAGGTGGTATCCTTTTCTGGGACACCTTGTAATTGGGTATTATATCACATCGGTAGTTGAACCTTAAATTCAGGTGGTATCCTTTCCTGGTACACCCTGTAATTGGGTATAATATCACATCGGTAATGAAACCTTAAATTCAGCTGGTATCCTTTTCTGGGACACCCTGTAATTGGGTATTATATCACATCGGTAGTTAAATCTTAAATTCAGGTAATATCCTTTTCTGGGATACCCTGTAATTGGGTTTTATATCACATCGGTAGTTAAACCTTGAATTCAGCTGGTATCTTTTCCTGGTACGACCTGTAATTGGGTATAATATCACATCGGTAGTGAAACCTTAAATTCAGGTGGTGTCCTTTTCTGGGACACCCTGTAATTGGGTATTATATCACATCGGTAGTTAAACCTTAAATTCAGGTAATATCTTTTTCTGGGATACCCTGTAATTGGGTATTAAACCACATCGGTAGTGAAACCTTAAATTCAGGTGGTATCCTATTCTGGTACACCCTGTAATTGGGTATTAAATCACATCGGTAGTTAAACCTTAAATTCAGGTGGTATCCTTTTCTGGGACACCCTGTAATTGGGTTTTATATCACATCGGTAGTTAAACCTTAAATTCAGCTGGTATCGTTTTCTGGTACACCCTGTAATTGGGTATTATATCACATCGGTAGTTAAACCTTAAATTCAGGTGGTATCCTTTTCTGGGACACCCTGTTATTGGGTATTACATCACATCGGTAGTGAAACCTTAAATTCACTGGTATCCTTTTCTGGGACACACTGTAATTGGGTATTATATCACATCGGTAGTTGAAAATTAAATTCAGGTGGTATCTTTTTCTGGTACACCCTGTAATTGAGTATTATATCACATCGGTAGTTAAAGCTTAAATTCAGGTGGTATCTTTTTCTGGTACACCTTGTAATTGGGTATTATATCACATCGGTAGTTAAACCTTAATTTCAGATGGTATACTTTTCTGGTACACACTGTAATAGGGTATTATATCACATCGGTAGTTAAACCTTAAGTTCAGGTGGTATACTTTTCTGGAACACCCTGTAATTGGCTATTATATTAAATCGGTAGTCAAATCTTAAATTCAGGTGGTATCTTTTTCTGGTACACCCTGTAAATGAGTATTATATCACATCGGTAGTTAATGATTAAATTCACGTGGTATCCTTTTCTGATACACTCTGTAATTGGGTATTATATCACATCGGAAGTTAAACCTTAAGTTCAGGTGGTATCCTTTTCTGGGACAACGTGTAATTGGGTATTATATCACATCGGTAGTTAAACCTTAAATTCAGGTGGTATCCTTTACTGAGACTCCCTGTTATTGGGTTTTATATCACATCGGTATTTAAATCTTAATTTCAGGTAATATCCTTTTCTGGGATACCCTGTAATTGGGTTTTATATCACATCGGTAGTTAAACCTTAAATTCAGCTGGTATCTTTTCCTGGTACACCCTGTAATTGGGTATAATATCACATCGGTAGTGAAACCTTAAATTCAGGTGGTATCCTTTTCTGGGACACCCTGTAATTGGGTATTATATCACATCGGTAGTTAAAACTTAAATTCAGTTAATATCCTTTTCTGGGATACCCTGTAATTGGGTATTTTATCACATCGGTAGTTAAACCTTAAATTCAGGTGGTATCCTTTTCTGGGACACCCTGTAATTGGGTATTATATCACATCGGTAGTGAAACCTTAAATTCAGGTGGTATCCTATTCTAGTACACCCTGTAATTGGGTATTAAATCACATCGGTAGTTAAACCTTAAATTCAGGTGGTATCCTTTTCTGGGACACCCTGTAATTGGGTTTTATATCACATCGGTAGTTAAACTTTAAATTCAGCTGGTATCCTTTTCTGGTACACCCTGTAATTGGGTATTATATCACATCGGTAGTTAAACCTTAAATTCAGGTGGTATCCTTTTCTGGGACACCCTGTAATTGGGTATTACATCACATCGGTAGTGAAACCTTAAATTCAGGTGGTATCCTTTTCTGGGACACAGTGTAATTGGGTATTATATCACATCGGTAGTTAAAAATTAAACTCAGGTGGTATCTTTTTCTAGTACACACTGTAATTGAGTATCATATCACATCGGTAGTTAAAGCTTAAATTCAGGTGGTACCCTTTTCTGATACACTCTGTAATTGGGTATCATATCACATCGGTAGTTAAACCTTAATTTCAGGTGGTATCTTTTTCTGGTACACCTTGTAATTGGGTATTATATCACATCGGTAGTTAAACCTTAAATTCAGGTGGTATCCTTTTCTGGGACACCCTGTAATTGGGTATTATATCACATCGGTAGTGAAACCTTAAATTCAGGTGATATCATTTTCTGGGACACACTGTAATTGGGTATTATATCACATCGGCAAAGAAACCTTAAGCTCAGGTGATATCAATTTCTGGGACGCCCTGTAATTGGGTATTATATCACATCGGTAGTTAAACATTAAATCCAGGTGGTATCCTTTTCTGGTACAAACTGTAGTTGGGTATTATATCACATCGGTAGTTAAACCTTAAAATCAGGTGGTATCCTTTTCTGGGAAACCCTGTAATTGGCTATTATATCACATCGGTAGTTAAATCATAAATTCAGGTGGTATCCTTTTCTGGGACACCCTGTAATTGGGTATTATATCACATCGGTAATTAAACCTTAAATTCAGGTGGTATCCTTTCCTGGGACACCCTGTATTTGGGTATTATATCACATCGGTAGTTAAACCTTAAATTCAGGTGGTATAATATTCTGGGACACCCTGTAATTGGCTATTATATCACATCGGTAGTGAAACCTTAAATTCAGGTGGTATCCTTTTCTGGGACAACCTGTTATTGGTTATTATATCACATCGGTAGTGAAATCTTAAATTCAGGTGGTATCCTTTTCTGGGACACCCTGTAATTGGGTATTATATCACATCGGTAGTTAAACCTTAAATTCAGTTAATATCCTTTTCTGGGATACCCTGTAATTGGGTATTTTATCACATCGGTAGTTAAACCTTAAATTCAGGTGGTATCCTTTTCTGGGACACCCTGTAATTGGGTATTATATCACATCGGTAGTGAAACCTTAAATTCAGGTGGTATCCTATTCTAGTACACCCTGTAATTGGGTATTAAATCACATCGGTAGTTAAACCTTAAATTCAGGTGGTATCCTTTCTGGGACACCCTGTAATTGGGTTTTATATCACATCGGTAGTTAAACTTTAAATTCAGCTGGTATCCTTTTCTGGTACACCCTGTAATTGGGTATTATATCATATCGGTAGTTAAACCTTAAATTCAGGTGGTATCCTTTTCTGGGACAACCTGTAATTGGGTATTACATCACATCGGTAGTGAAACCTTAAATTCAGGTGGTATCCTTTTCTGGGACACAGTGTAATTGGGTATTATATCACATCGGTAGTTAAAAATTAAATTCAGTTGGTATCTTTTTCTGGTACACCCTGTAATTGAGTATCATATCACATCGGTAGTTAAACCTTAAATTCAGGTGGTATCCTTTTCTGGGACACCCTGTAATTGGGTATTATATCACATCGGTAGTGAAACCTTAAATTCAGGTGGTATCCTATTCTAGTACACCCTGTAATTGGGTATTAAATCACATCGGTAGTTAAACCTTAAATTCAGGTGGTATCCTTTCTGGGACACCCTGTAATTGGGTTTTATATCACATCGGTAGTTAAACTTTAAATTCAGCTGGTATCCTTTTCTGGTACACCCTGTAATTGGGTATTATATCACATCGGTAGTTAAACCTTAAATTCAGGTGGTATCCTTTTCTGGGACACCCTGTAATTGGGTATTATATCACATCGGTAATTAAACCTTAAATTCAGGTGGTATCCTTTTCTGGGACACCCTGTATTTGGGTATTATATCACATCGGTAGTTAAACCTTAAATTCAGGTGGTATAATATTCTGGGACACCCTGTAATTGGCTATTATATCACATCGGTAGTGAAACCTTAAATTCAGGTGGTATCCTTTTCTGGGACAAACTGTTATTGGTTATTATATCACATCGGTAGTGAAATCTTAAATTCAGGTGGTATCCTTTTCTGGGACACCCTGTAATTGGGTATTATATCACATCGGTAGTTAAACCTTAAATTCAGTTAATATCCTTTTCTGGGATACCCTGTAATTGGGTATTTTATCACATCGGTAGTTAAACCTTAAATTCAGGTGGTATCCTTTTCTGGGACACCCTGTAATTGGGTATTATATCACATCGGTAGTGAAACCTTAAATTCAGGTGGTATCCTATTCTAGTACACCCTGTAATTGGGTATTAAATCACATCGGTAGTTAAACCTTAAATTCAGGTGGTATCCTTTCTGGGACACCCTGTAATTGGGTTTTATATCACATCGGTAGTTAAACTTTAAATTCAGCTGGTATCCTTTTCTGGTACACCCTGTAATTGGGTATTATATCATATCGGTAGTTAAACCTTAAATTCAGGTGGTATCCTTTTCTGGGACAACCTGTAATTGGGTATTACATCACATCGGTAGTGAAACCTTAAATTCAGGTGGTATCCTTTTCTGGGACACAGTGTAATTGGGTATTATATCACATCAGTAGTTAAAAATTAAATTCAGTTGGTATCTTTTTCTGGTACACCCTGTAATTGAGTATCATATCACATCGGTAGTTAAACCTTAAATTCAGGTGGTATCCTTTTCTGGGACACCCTGTAATTGGGTATTATATCACATCGGTAGTGAAACCTTAAATTCAGGTGGTATCCTATTCTAGTACACCCTGTAATTGGGTATTAAATCACATCGGTAGTTAAACCTTAAATTCAGGTGGTATCCTTTCTGGGACACCCTGTAATTGGGTTTTATATCACATCGGTAGTTAAACTTTAAATTCAGCTGGTATCCTTTTCTGGTACACCCTGTAATTGGGTATTATATCACATCGGTGGTTAAACCTTAAATTCAGGTGGTATCCTTTTCTGGGACACCCTGTAATTGGGTATTACATCACATCGGTAGTGAAACCTTAAATTCAGGTGGTATCCTTTTCTGGGACACAGTGTAATTGGGTATTATATCACATCGGTAGTTAAAAATTAAATTCAGTTGGTATCTTTTTCTGGTACACCCTGTAACTGAGTATCATATCACATCGGTAGTTAAAGCTTAAATTCAGGTGGTACCCTTTTCTGATACACTCTGTAATTGGGTATTATATCACATCGGTATTTAAACCTTAAATTCAGGTGGTATCCTTTTCTGGGACACCCTGTAATTGGGTATTATATCATATCGGTAGTTAAACCTTAAATTCAGGTGGTATCCTTTTCTGGGACAACCTGTAATTGGGTATTACATCACATCGGTAGTGAAACCTTAAATTCAGGTGGTATCCTTTTCTGGGACACAGTGTAATTGGGTATTATATCACATCAGTAGTTAAAAATTAAATTCAGTTGGTATCTTTTTCTGGTACACCCTGTAATTGAGTATCATATCACATCGGTAGTTAAACCTTAAATTCAGGTGGTATCCTTTTCTGGGACACCCTGTAATTGGGTATTATATCACATCGGTAGTGAAACCTTAAATTCAGGTGGTATCCTATTCTAGTACACCCTGTAATTGGGTATTAAATCACATCGGTAGTTAAACCTTAAATTCAGGTGGTATCCTTTCTGGGACACCCTGTAATTGGGTTTTATATCACATCGGTAGTTAAACTTTAAATTCAGCTGGTATCCTTTTCTGGTACACCCTGTAATTGGGTATTATATCACATCGGTAGTTAAACCTTAAATTCAGGTGGTATCCTTTTCTGGGACACCCTGTAATTGGGTATTACATCACATCGGTAGTGAAACCTTAAATTCAGGTGGTATCCTTTTCTGGGACACAGTGTAATTGGGTATTATATCACATCGGTAGTTAAAAATTAAATTCAGTTGGTATCTTTTTCTGGTACACCCTGTAACTGAGTATCATATCACATCGGTAGTTAAAGCTTAAATTCAGGTGGTACCCTTTTCTGATACACTCTGTAATTGGGTATTATATCACATCGGTATTTAAACCTTAAATTCAGGTGGTATCCTTTTCTGGGACACCCTGTAATTGGGTATTATATCACATCGGTAGTGAAACCTTAAAGTCAGGTGATATCAATTTCTGGGACACACTGTAATTGGGTATTATATCACATCGGCAAAGAAACCTTAAGCTCAGGTGATATGAATTTCTGGGACGCCCTGTAATTGGGTATTATATCACATCGGTAGTTAAACATTAAATCCAGGTGGTATCCTTTTCTGGTACAAACTGTAGTTGGGTATCATATCACATCGGTAGTTAAACCTTAAAATCAGGTGGTTTCCTTTTCTGGGAAACCCTGTAATTGGCTATTATATCACATCGGTAGTTAAATCTTAAATTCAGGTGGTATCCTTTTCTGGGACACCCTGTAATTGGGTATTATATCACATCGGTAATTAAAGCTTAAATTCAGGTGGTATCCTTTTCTGGGACACCCTGTAATTGGGTATTATATCACATCGGTAGTTAAACCTTAAATTCAGGTGGTATAATATTCTGGGACACCCTGTAATTGGCTATTATATCACATCGGTAGTGAAACCTTAAATTCAGGTGGTATCCTTTTCTGGGACAACCTGTTATTGGTTATTATATCACATCGGTAGTGAAATCTTAAATTCAGGTGGTATCTTTTTCTGGGACACCCTGTAATTGGGTATTATATCACATCGGTAGTGAAATCCTAAATTCAGGTGGTATCTTTTTCTGGGACACCCTGTAATTGTGTATCATATCACATCGGTAGTTATACATTAAATTCAGGTGTTATCATTTTCTGGGACCCCCTTTAATTGGGTATTATATCACATCGGTAGTTAAACCTTAAATTCAGGTGGTATCTTTTTCTGGGACACCCTGTAATTGGGTTTTATGTCATATCGGTAATTAAAGCCTAAATTCAGGTGGTATCCTTTCCTGGTACACCCTGTAATTGGGTATTATATCACATCGGTAGTTAAACCTTAAACTCAGGTGGTATCCTTTCCTGGTACACCTTGTAATTGGGTTTTATATCATATCGGTAGTTAAACCCTAAATTCAGGTGGTATCCTTTTCTGGGACAACCTGTAATTGGGTATTATATCACATCGGTAGTTAAACCTTAAATTCAGGTGGTATAATTTTCCGGGACACCCTGTAATTGGCTATTATATCACATCGGTAGTCATACCTTAAATTCAGGTGGTATCCTTTTCTGGGACAACCTGTTATTGGTTATTATATCACATCGGTAGTGAAATCTTAAATTCAGGTGGTATCTTTTTCTGGGACACCCTGTAATTGGGTATTATATCACATCGGTAGTGAAACCTTAAAATCAGGTGGTATCCTTTTCTGGGAAACCCTGTAATTGGCTATTATATCACAACGGTAGTTAAATCTTAAATTCAGATGGTATCCTTTTCTGGGACACCCTGTAATTGGGTATTATATCACATCGGTAATTAAACCTTAAATTCAGGTGGTATCCTTTTCTGGGACACCCTGTAAACGGGTATTATATCACATCGGTAGTTAAACCTTAAACTCAGGTGGTATCCTTTTCTGGGAAACCCTGTAACTGGGTATTATATCACATCGGTAGTTAAACCTTAAATTCAGGTGGTATCCTTTACTGGGACACCCTGTAATTGGGTATTATATCACATCGGTAGTTAAACCTTAAATTCAGGTGGTATCTTTTTCTGGGACACCCTGTAATTGGGTTTTATATCACATCGGTAGTTAAACCTTAAATTCAGGTGGTATCCTTTACTGGGACACCCTGTAATTGGGTATTATATCACATCGGTAGTTAAACCTTAAATTCAGGTGGTATCCTTTTCTGGTACACCCTGTAAACGGGTATTATATCACATCGGTAGTTAAACCTTAAATTCAGGTGGTATCTTTTTCTGGGACACCCTGTAATTGGGTTTTATATCACATCGGTAGTTAAACCTTAAATTCAGGTGGTATCCTTTACTGGGACACCCTGTAATTGGGTATTATATCACATCGGTAGTTAAACCTTAAATTCAGGTGGTATCTTTTTCTGGGACACCCTGTAATTGGGTTTTATATCACATCGGTAGTTAAACCTTAAATTCAGGTGGTATCTTTTTCTGGGACACCCTGTAATTGGGTTTTATGTCACATCGGTAGTTAAACCTTAAATTCAGGTGGTATCCTTTACTGGGACACCCTGTAATTGGGTATTATATCACATCGGTAGTTAAACCTTAAATTCAGGTGGTATCTTTTTCTGGGACACCCTGTAATTGGGTATTATATCACATCGGTAGTTAAACCTTAAATTCAGGTGGTATCCTTTTCTGGTACACCCTGTAAACGGGTATTATATCACATCGGTAGTTAAACCTTAAATTCAAGTGGTATCTTTTTCTGGGACACCCTGTAATTGGGTTTTATATCACATCGGTAGTTAAACCTTAAATTCAGGTGGTATCCTTTACTGGGACACCCTGTAATTGGGTATTATATCACATCGGTAGTTGAACCTTAAATTCAGGTGGTATCTTTTTCTGGGACACCCTGTAATTGGGTTTTATATCACATCGGTAGTTAAACCTTAAATTCAGGTGGTATCTTTTTCTGGGACACCCTGTAATTGGGTTTTATGTCACATCGGTAATTAAAGCCTAAATTCAGGTGGTATCCTTTCCTGGTACACCCTGTAATTGGGTATTATATCACATCGGTAGTTAAACCTTAAACTCAGGTAGTATCCTTTCCTGGTACACCTTGTAATTGGGTTTTATATCATATCGGTAGTGAAACCCTAAATTCAGGTGGTATCCTTTCCTGGTACACCCTGTAATTGGGTATTATATCACATCGGTAGTTAAACCTTAAATTCAGGTGGTATCCTTTACTGGGACACCCTGTAATTGGGTATCATATCACATCGGTAGTTAAACCTTAAATTCAGGTGGTATCTTTTTCTGGGACACCCTGTAATTGGGTTTTATATCACATCGGTAGTTAAACCTTAAATTCAGGTGGTATCTTTTTCTGGGACACCCTGTAATTGGGTTTTATGTCAAATCGGTAATTAAAGCCTAAATTCAGGTGGTATCCTTTCCTGGTACACCCTGTAATTGGGTATTATATCAGATCGGTAGTTAAACCTTAAACTCAGGTGGTATCCTTTCCTGGTACACCTTGTAATTGGGTTTTATATCATATCGGTAGTGAAACCCTAAATTCAGGTGGTATCCTTTCCTGGTACACCCTGTAGTTGGGTATTATATCACATCGGTAGTTAAACCTTAAATTCAGGTGGTATCCTTTACTGGGACACCCTGTAATTGGGTATCATATCACATCGGTAGTTATACATTAAATTCAGGAGTGATCATTTTCTGGGACCCCCTATAGTTGGGTATTATATCACATCGGTAGTGAAACCTTAAGTTCAGCTGGTATCCTTTTCTGGGACACCGTGTAATTGTATATTATATCACATCGGTAATTAAACCTTAAATTCAGGTGGTATCCTTTTCTGGGACAACCTGTAATTGGGTATTATATCACATCGGTAGTTAAACCTTAAATTCAGGTGGTATAATTTTCCGGGACACCCTGTAATTGGGTATTATATCACATCGGTAGTTAAACCTTAAATTCAGGTGGTATCCTTTACTGGGACACCCTGTAATTGGGTATTATATCACATCGGTAGTTAAACCTTAAACTCAGGTGGTATCGTGTTCTGGGACATCCTGTAATTGAGTATTATTTCACATCGGTAGTTAAACCTTAAATTAAGGTGGTATCTTTTCCTGGTACACCCTGTAATTGGGGATAATATCACATCGGTAGTGAAACCTTAAATTCAGGTGGTATCCTTTTCTGGGACAACCTGTTATTGGTTATTATATCACATCGGTAGTGAAATCTTAAATTCAGGTGGTATCTTTTTCTGGGACACCCTGTAATTGGGTATCATATCACATCGTTAGTTATACATTAAATTCAGGTGTGATCATTTTCTGGGACCCCCTATAGTTGGGTATTATATCACATCGGTAGTGAAACCTTAAGTTCAGCTGGTATCCTTTTCTGGGACACCCTGTAATTGGGTATTA
The DNA here is from genome assembly GCF_963678635.1 of Symsagittifera roscoffensis. NCBI lineage: Eukaryota > Metazoa > Xenacoelomorpha > Acoela > Convolutidae > Symsagittifera > Symsagittifera roscoffensis. The sequence goes on along the minus strand of NC_087066.1, from coordinate 16,567,559 downwards.
CATCACATCGGTAGTGAAACCTTAAATTCAGGTGGTATCCTTTTCTGGGACACAGTGTAATTGGGTATTATATCACATCGGTAGTTAAAAATTAAATTCAGTTGGTATCTTTTTCTGGTACACCCTGTAACTGAGTATCATATCACATCGGTAGTTAAAGCTTAAATTCAGGTGGTACCCTTTTCTGATACACTCTGTAATTGGGTATTATATCACATCGGTATTTAAACCTTAAATTCAGGTGGTATCCTTTTCTGGGACACCCTGTAATTGGGTATTATATCACATCGGTAGTGAAACCTTAAAGTCAGGTGATATCAATTTCTGGGACACACTGTAATTGGGTATTATATCACATCGGCAAAGAAACCTTAAGCTCAGGTGATATGAATTTCTGGGACGCCCTGTAATTGGGTATTATATCACATCGGTAGTTAAACATTAAATCCAGGTGGTATCCTTTTCTGGTACAAACTGTAGTTGGGTATCATATCACATCGGTAGTTAAACCTTAAAATCAGGTGGTTTCCTTTTCTGGGAAACCCTGTAATTGGCTATTATATCACATCGGTAGTTAAAACTTAAATTCAGGTGGTATCCTTTTCTGGGACACCCTGTATTTGGGTATTATATCACATCGGTAGTTAAACCTTAAATTCAGGTGGTAAAATATTCTGGGACACCCTGTAATTGGCTATTATATCACATCGGTAGTGAAGCCTTAAATTCAGGTGGTATCCTTTTCTGGGACAACCTGTTATTGGTTATTATATCACATCGGTAGTGAAATCTTAAATTCAGGTGGTATCCTTTTCTGGGACACCCTGTAATTGGGTATTATATCACATCGGTAGTTAAACCTTAAATTCAGTTAATATCCTTTTCTGGGATACCCTGTAATTGGGTATTTTATCACATCGGTAGTTAAACCTTAAATTCAGGTGGTATCCTTTTCTGGGACACCCTGTAATTGGGTATTATATCACATCGGTAGTGAAACCTTAAATTCAGGTGGTATCCTATTCTAGTACACCCTGTAATTGGGTATTAAATCACATCGGTAGTTAAACCTTAAATTCAGGTGGTATCCTTTCTGGGACACCCTGTAATTGGGTTTTATATCACATCGGTAGTTAAACTTTAAATTCAGCTGGTATCCTTTTCTGGTACACCCTGTAATTGGGTATTATATCATATCGGTAGTTAAACCTTAAATTCAGGTGGTATCCTTTTCTGGGACACCCTGTAATTGGGTATTACATCACATCGGTAGTGAAACCGTAAATTCAGGTGGTATCCTTTTCTGGGACACAGTGTAATTGGGTATTATATCACATCGGTAGTTAAAAATTAAATTCAGTTGGTATCTTTTTCTGGTACACCCTGTAATTGAGTATCATATCACATCGGTAGTTAAACCTTAAATTCAGGTGGTATCCTTTTCTGGGACACCCTGTAATTGGGTATTATATCACATCGGTAGTGAAACCTTATATTCAGGTGGTATCCTATTCTAGTACACCCTGTAATTGGGTATTAAATCACATCGGTAGTTAAACCTTAAATTCAGGTGGTATCCTTTCTGGGACACCCTGTAATTGGGTTTTATATCACATCGGTAGTTTAACTTTAAATTCAGCTGGTATCCTTTTCTGGTACACCCTGTAATTGGGTATTATATCACATCGGTAGTTAAACCTTAAATTCAGGTGGTATCCTTTTCTGGGACACCCTGTAATTGGGTATTACATCACATCGGTAGTGAAACCTTAAATTCAGGTGGTATCCTTTTCTGGGACACAGTGTAATTGGGTATTATATCACATCGGTAGTTAAAAATTAAATTCAGTTGGTATCTTTTTCTGGTACACCCTGTAACTGAGTATCATATCACATCGGTAGTTAAAACTTAAATTCAGGTGGTACCCTTTTCTGATACACTCTGTAATTGGGTATTATATCACATCGGTATTTAAACCTTAAATTCAGGTGGTATCCTTTTCTGGGACACCCTGTAATTGGGTATTATATCACATCGGTAGTGAAACCTTAAAGTCAGGTGATATCAATTTCTGGGACACACTGTAATTGGGTATTATATCACATCGGCAAAGAAACCTTAAGCTCAGGTGATATGAATTTCTGGGACGCCCTGTAATTGGGTATTATATCACATCGGTAATTAAACATTAAATCCAGGTGGTATCCTTTTCTGGTACAAACTGTAGTTGGGTATCATATCACATCGGTAGTTAAACCTTAAAATCAGGTGGTTTCCTTTTCTGGGAAACCCTGTAATTGGCTATTATATCACATCGGTAGTTAAATCTTAAATTCAGGTGGTATCCTTTTCTGGGACACCCTGTAATTGGGTATTATATCACATCGGTAATTAAAGCTTAAATTCAGGTGGTATCCTTTTCTGGGACACCCTGTAATTGGGTATTATATCACATCGGTAGTTAAACCTTAAATTCAGGTGGTATAATATTCTGGGACACCCTGTAATTGGCTATTATATCACATCGGTAGTGAAACCTTAAATTCAGGTGGTATCCTTTTCTGGGACAACCTGTTATTGGTTATTATATCACATCGGTAGTGAAATCTTAAATTCAGGTGGTATCTTTTTCTGGGACACCCTGTAATTGGGTATTATATCACATCGGTAGTGAAATCCTAAATTCAGGTGGTATCTTTTTCTGGGACACCCTGTAATTGTGTATCATATCACATCGGTAGTTATACATTAAATTCAGGTGTTATCATTTTCTGGGACCCCCTTTAATTGGGTATTATATCACATCGGTAGTTAAACCTTAAATTCAGGTGGTATCTTTTTCTGGGACACCCTGTAATTGGGTTTTATGTCACATCGGTAATTAAAGCCTAAATTCAGGTGGTATCCTTTCCTGGTACACCCTGTAATTGGGTATTATATCACATCGGTAGTTAAACCTTAAACTCAGGTGGTATCCTTTCCTGGTACACCTTGTAATTGGGTTTTATATCATATCGGTAGTTAAACCCTAAATTCAGGTGGTATCCTTTTCTGGGACAACCTGTAATTGGGTATTATATCACATCGGTAGTTAAACCTTAAATGCAGGTGGTATAATTTTCCGGGACACTCTGTAATTTGCTATTATATCACATCGGTAGTCATACCTTAAATTCAGGTGGTATCCTTTTCTGGGACAACCTGTTATTGGTTATTATATCACATCGGTAGTGAAATCTTAAATTCAGGTGGTATCTTTTTCTGGGACACCCTGTAATTGGGTATTATATCACATCGGTAGTTAAACCTTAAATTCAGGTGGTATCCTTTACTGGGACACCCTGTAATTGGGTATTATATCACATCGGTAGTGAAATCCTAAATTCAGGTGGTATCTTTTTCTGGGACACCCTGTAATTGTGTATCATATCACATCGGTAGTTATACATTAAATTCAGGTGTTATCATTTTCTGGGACCCCCTTTAATTGGGTATTATATCACATCGGTAGTTAAACCTTAAATTCAGGTGGTATCTTTTTCTGGGACACCCTGTAATTGGGTTTTATGTCACATCGGTAATTAAAGCCTAAATTCAGGTGGTATCCTTTCCTGGTACACCCTGTAATTGGGTATTATATCACATCGGTAGTTAAACCTTAAACTCAGGTGGTATCCTTTCCTGGTACACCTTGTAATTGGGTTTTATATCATATCGGTAGTTAAACCCTAAATTCAGGTGGTATCCTTTTCTGGGACAACCTGTAATTGGGTATTATATCACATCGGTAGTTAAACCTTAAATGCAGGTGGTATAATTTTCCGGGACACTCTGTAATTTGCTATTATATCACATCGGTAGTCATACCTTAAATTCAGGTGGTATCCTTTTCTGGGACAACCTGTTATTGGTTATTATATCACATCGGTAGTGAAATCTTAAATTCAGGTGGTATCTTTTTCTGGGACACTCTGTAATTGGGTATTATATCACATCGGTAGTGAAACCTTAAAATCAGGTGGTATCCTTTTCTGGGAAACCCTGTAATTGGCTATTATATCACAACGGTAGTTAAATCTTAAATTCAGATGGTATCCTTTTCTGGGACACCCTGTAATTGGGTATTATATCACATCGGTAATTAAACCTTAAACTCAGGTGGTATCCTTTTCTGGGACACCCTGTAAACGGGTATTATATCACATCGGTAGTTAAACCTTAAACTCAGGTGGTATCCTTTTCTGGGAAACCCTGTAACTGGGTATTATATCACATCGGTAGTTAAACCTTAAATTCAGGTGGTATCCTTTACTGGGACACCCTGTAATTGGGTATTATATCACATCGGTAGTTAAACCTTAAATTCAGGTGGTATCTTTTTCTGGGACACCCTGTAATTGGGTTTTATATCACATCGGTAGTTAAACCTTAAATTCAGGTGGTATCCTTTACTGGGACACCCTGTAATTGGGTATTATATCACATCGGTAGTTAAACCTTAAATTCAGGTGGTATCCTTTTCTGGTACACCCTGTAAACGGGTATTATATCACATCGGTAGTTAAACCTTAAATTCAGGTGGTATCTTTTTCTGGGACACCCTGTAATTGGGTTTTATATCACATCGGTAGTTAAACCTTAAATTCAGGTGGTATCCTTTACTGGGACACCCTGTAATTGGGTATTATATCACATCGGTAGTTAAACCTTAAATTCAGGTGGTATCTTTTTCTGGGACACCCTGTAATTGGGTTTTATATCACATCGGTAGTTAAACCTTAAATTCAGGTGGTATCTTTTTCTGGGACACCCTGTTATTGGGTTTTATGTCACATCGGTAGTTAAACCTTAAATTCAGGTGGTATCCTTTACTGGGACACCCTGTAATTGGGTATTATATCACATCGGTAGTTAAACCTTAAATTCAGGTGGTATCTTTTTCTGGGACACCCTGTAATTAGGTATTATATCACATCGGTAGTTAAACCTTAAATTCAGGTGGTATCCTTTTCTGGTACACCCTGTAAACGGGTATTATATCACATCGGTAGTTAAACCTTAAATTCAGGTGGTATCTTTTTCTGGGACACCCTGTAATTGGGTTTTATATCACATCGGTAGTTAAACCTTAAATTCAGGTGGTATCCTTTACTGGGACACCCTGTAATTGGGTATTATATCACATCGGTAGTTAAACCTTAAATTCAGGTGGTATCTTTTTCTGGGACACCCTGTAATTGGGTTTTATATCACATCGGTAGTTAAACCTTAAATTCAGGTGGTATCTTTTTCTGGGACACCCTGTAATTGGGTTTTATGTCACATCGGTAATTAAAGCCTAAATTCAGGTGGTATCCTTTCCTGGTACACCCTGTAATTGGGTATTATATCACATCGGTAGTTAAACCTTAAACTCAGGTAGTATCCTTTCCTGGTACACCTTGTAATTGGGTTTTATATCATATCGGTAGTGAAACCCTAAATTCAGGTGGTATCCTTTCCTGGTACACCCTGTAATTGGGTATTATATCACATCGGTAGTTAAACCTTAAATTCAGGTGGGATCCTTTACTGGGACACCCTGTAATTGGGTATCATATCACATCGGTAGTTAAACCTTAAATTCAGGTGGTATCTTTTTCTGGGACACCCTGTAATTGGGTTTTATATCACATCGGTAGTTAAACCTTAAATTCAGGCGGTATCTTTTTCTGGGACACCCTGTAATTGGGTTTTATGTCACATCGGTAATTAAAGCCTAAATTCAGGTGGTATCCTTTCCTGGTACACCCTGTAATTGGGTATTATATCACATCGGTAGTTAAACCTTAAACTCAGGTGGTATCCTTTCCTGGTACACCTTGTAATTGGGTTTTATATCATATCGGTAGTGAAACCCTAAATTCAGGTGGTATCCTTTCCTGGTACACCCTGTAATTGGGTATTATATCACATCGGTAGTTAAACCTTAAATTCAGGTGGTATCCTTTACTGGGACACCCTGTAATTGGGTATCATATCACATCGGTAGTTATACATTAAATTCAGGAGTGATCATTTTCTGGGACCCCCTATAGTTGGGTTTTATGTCACATCGGTAATTAAAGCCTAAATTCAGGTGGTATCCTTTCCTGGTACACCCTGTAATTGGGTATTATATCACATCGGTAGTTAAACCTTAAACTCAGGTAGTATCCTTTCCTGGTACACCTTGTAATTGGGTTTTATATCATATCGGTAGTGAAACCCTAAATTCAGGTGGTATCCTTTCCTGGTACACCCTGTAATTGGGTATTATATCACATCGGTAGTTAAACCTTAAATTCAGGTGGGATCCTTTACTGGGACACCCTGTAATTGGGTATCATATCACATCGGTAGTTAAACCTTAAATTCAGGTGGTATCTTTTTCTGGGACACCCTGTAATTGGGTTTTATATCACATCGGTAGTTAAACCTTAAATTCAGACGGTATCTTTTTCTGGGACACCCTGTAATTGGGTTTTATGTCACATCGGTAATTAAAGCCTAAATTCAGGTGGTATCCTTTCCTGGTACACCCTGTAATTGGGTATTATATCACATCGGTAGTTAAACCTTAAACTCAGGTGGTATCCTTTCCTGGTACACCTTGTAATTGGGTTTTATATCATATCGGTAGTGAAACCCTAAATTCAGGTGGTATCCTTTCCTGGTACACCCTGTAATTGGGTATTATATCACATCGGTAGTTAAACCTTAAATTCAGGTGGTATCCTTTACTGGGACACCCTGTAATTGGGTATCATATCACATCGGTAGTTATACATTAAATTCAGGAGTGATCACTTTCTGGGACCCCCTATAGTTGGGTATTATATCACATCGGTAGTGAAACCTTAAGTTCAGCTGGTATCCTTTTCTGGGACACCGTGTAATTGTATATTATATCACATCGGTAATTAAACCTTAAATTCAGGTGGTATCCTTTTCTGGGACAACCTGTAATTGGGTATTATATCACATCGGTAGTTAAACCTTAAATTCAGGTGGTATCCTTTTCTGGGACAACCTGTTATGGGTTATTATATCACATCGGTAGTGAAATCTTAAATTCAGGTGGTATCTTTTTCTGGGACACCCTGTAATTGGGTATTATATCACATCGGTAGTGAAACCTTAAAATCAGGTGGTATCCTTTTCTGGGAAACCCTGTAATTGGCTATTATATCACAACGGTAGTTAAATCTTAAATTCAGATGGTATCCTTTTCTGGGACACCCTGTAATTGGGTATTATATCACATCGGTAATTAAACCTTAAATTCAGGTGGTATCCTTTTCTGGGACACCCTGTAAACGGGTATTATATCACATCGGTAGTTAAACCTTAAACTCAGGTGGTATCCTTTTCTGGGAAACCCTGTAACTGGGTATTATATCACATCGGTAGTTAAACCTTAAATTCAGGTGGTATCCTTTACTGGGACACCCTGTAATTGGGTATTATATCACATCGGTAGTTAAACCTTAAATTCAGGTGGTATCCTTTACTGGGACACCCTGTAATTGGGTATCATATCACATCGGTAGTTAAACCTTAAATTCAGGTGGTATCCTTTTCTGGGACAACCTGTTATGGGTTATTATATCACATCGGTAGTGAAATCTTAAATTCAGGTGGTATCTTTTTCTGGGACACCCTGTAATTGGGTATTATATCACATCGGTAGTGAAACCTTAAAATCAGGTGGTATCCTTTTCTGGGAAACCCTGTAATTGGCTATTATATCACAACGGTAGTTAAATCTTAAATTCAGATGGTATCCTTTTCTGGGACACCCTGTAATTGGGTATTATATCACATCGGTAATTAAACCTTAAATTCAGGTGGTATCCTTTTCTGGGACACCCTGTAAACGGGTATTATATCACATCGGTAGTTAAACCTTAAACTCAGGTGGTATCCTTTTCTGGGAAACCCTGTAACTGGGTATTATATCACATCGGTAGTTAAACCTTAAATTCAGGTGGTATCCTTTACTGGGACACCCTGTAATTGGGTATTATATCACATCGGTAGTTAAACCTTAAATTCAGGTGGTATCCTTTACTGGGACACCCTGTAATTGGGTATCATATCACATCGGTAGTTATACATTAAATTCAGGAGTGATCATTTTCTGGGACCCCCTATAGTTGGGTATTATATCACATCGGTAGTGAAACCTTAAGTTCAGCTGGTATCCTTTTCTGGGACACCGTGTAATTGTATATTATATCACATCGGTAATTAAACCTTAAATTCAGGTGGTATCCTTTTCTGGGACAACCTGTAATTGGGTATTATATCACATCGGTAGTTAAACCTTAAATTCAGGTGGTATCCTTTTCTGGGACAACCTGTTATTGGTTATTATATCACATCGGTAGTGAAATCTTAAATTCAGGTGGTATCTTTTTCTGGGACACCCTGTAATTGGGTATTATATCACATCGGTAGTGAAACCTTAAAATCAGGTGGTATCCTTTTCTGGGAAACCCTGTAATTGGCTATTATATCACAACGGTAGTTAAATCTTAAATTCAGATGGTATCCTTTTCTGGGACACCCTGTAATTGGGTATTATATCACATCGGTAATTAAACCTTAAATTCAGGTGGTATCCTTTTCTGGGACACCCTGTAAACGGGTATTATATCACATCGGTAGTTAAACCTTAAACTCAGGTGGTATCCTTTTCTGGGAAACCCTGTAACTGGGTATTATATCACATCGGTAGTTAAACCTTAAATTCAGGTGGTATCCTTTACTGGGACACCCTGTAATTGGGTATTATATCACATCGGTAGTTAAACCTTAAATTCAGGTGGTATCTTTTTCTGGGACACCCTGTAATTGGGTTTTATATCACATCGGTAGTTAAACCTTAAATTCAGGTGGTATCCTTTACTGGGACACCCTGTAATTGGGTATTATATCACATCGGTAGTTAAACCTTAAATTCAGGTGGTATCCTTTTCTGGTACACCCTGTAAACGGGTATTATATCACATCGGTAGTTAAACCTTAAATTCAGGTGGTATCTTTTTCTGGGACACCCTGTAATTGGGTTTTATATCACATCGGTAGTTAAACCTTAAATTCAGGTGGTATCCTTTACTGGGACACCCTGTAATTGGGTATTATATCACATCGGTAGTTAAACCTTAAATTCAGGTGGTATCTTTTTCTGGGACACCCTGTAATTGGGTTTTATATCACATCGGCAGTTAAACCTTAAATTCAGGTGGTATCTTTTTCTGGGACACCCTGTTATTGGGTTTTATGTCACATCGGTAGTTAAACCTTAAATTCAGGTGGTATCCTTTACTGGGACACCCTGTAATTGGGTATTATATCACATCGGTAGTTAAACCTTAAATTCAGGTGGTATCTTTTTCTGGGACACCCTGTAATTAGGTATTATATCACATCGGTAGTTAAACCTTAAATTCAGGTGGTATCCTTTTCTGGTACACCCTGTAAACGGGTATTATATCACATCGGTAGTTAAACCTTAAATTCAGGTGGTATCTTTTTCTGGGACACCCTGTAATTGGGTTTTATATCACATCGGTAGTTAAACCTTAAATTCAGGTGGTATCCTTTACTGGGACACCCTGTAATTGGGTATTATATCACATCGGTAGTTAAACCTTAAATTCAGGTGGTATCTTTTTCTGGGACACCCTGTAATTGGGTTTTATATCACATCGGTAGTTAAACCTTAAATTCAGGTGGTATCTTTTTCTGGGACACCCTGTAATTGGGTTTTATGTCACATCGGTAATTAAAGCCTAAATTCAGGTGGTATCCTTTCCTGGTACACCCTGTAATTGGGTATTATATCACATCGGTAGTTAAACCTTAAACTCAGGTAGTATCCTTTCCTGGTACACCTTGTAATTGCGTTTTATATCATATCGGTAGTGAAACCCTAAATTCAGGTGGTATCCTTTCCTGGTACACCCTGTAATTGGGTATTATATCACATCGGTAGTTAAACCTTAAATTCAGGTGGGATCCTTTACTGGGACACCCTGTAATTGGGTATCATATCACATCGGTAGTTAAACCTTAAATTCAGGTGGTATCTTTTTCTGGGACACCCTGTAATTGGGTTTTATATCACATCGGTAGTTAAACCTTAAATTCAGGCGGTATCTTTTTCTGGGACACCCTGTAATTGGGTTTTATGTCACATCGGTAATTAAAGCCTAAATTCAGGTGGTATCCTTTCCTGGTACACCCTGTAATTGGGTATTATATCACATCGGTAGTTAAACCTTAAACTCAGGTGGTATCCTTTCCTGGTACACCTTGTAATTGGGTTTTATATCATATCGGTAGTGAAACCCTAAATTCAGGTGGCATCCTTTCCTGGTACACCCTGTAATTGGGTATTATATCACATCGGTAGTTAAACCTTAAATTCAGGTGGTATCCTTTACTGGGACACCCTGTAATTGGGTATCATATCACATCGGTAGTTATACATTAAATTCAGGAGTGATCATTTTCTGGGACCCCCTATAGTTGGGTATTATATCACATCGGTAGTGAAACCTTAAGTTCAGCTGGTATCCTTTTCTGGGACACCGTGTAATTGTATATTATATCACATCGGTAATTAAACCTTAAATTCAGGTGGTATCCTTTTCTGGGACAACCTGTAATTGGGTATTATATCACATCGGTAGTTAAACCTTAAATTCAGGTGGTATAATTTTCCGGGACACCCTGTAATTGGGTATTATATCACATCGGTAGTTAAACCTTAAATTCAGGTGGTATCCTTTACTGGGACACCCTGTAATTGGGTATTATATCACATCGGTAGTTAAACCTTAAACTCAGGTGGTATCGTTTTCTGGGACATCCTGGAATTGAGTATTATTTCACATCGGTAGTTAAACCTTAAATTAAGGTGGTATCTTTTCCTGGTACACCCTGTAATTGGGGATAATATCACATCGGTAGTGAAACCTTAAATTCAGGTGGTATCCTTTTCTGGGACAACCTGTTATTGGTTATTATATCACATCGGTAGTGAAATCTTAAATTCAGGTGGTATCTTTTTCTGGGACACCCTGTAATTGGGTATCATATCACATCGTTACTTATACATTAAATTCAGGTGTGATCATTTTCTGGGACCCCCTATAGTTGGGTATTATATCACATCGGTAGTGAAACCTTAAGTTCAGCTGGTATCCTTTTCTGGGACACCGTGTAATTGGGTATTATATCACATCGGTAATTAAACCTTAAATTCAGGTGGTATCCTTTTCTGGGATAACCTGTAATTGGGTATTATATCACATCGGTAGTTAAACCTTAAGTTCAGGTGGTATAATTTTCCGGGACACCCTGTAATTGGCTATTATATCACATCGGTAGTCATACCTTAAATTCAAGTGGTATCCTTTTCTGGGACAACCTGTTATTGGTTATTATATCACATCGGTAGTGAAATCTTAAATTCAGGTGGTATCTTTTTCTGGGACACCATGTAATTGGGTATTATATCACATCGGTAGTAAAATCTTAAATTCAGGTGGTATCTTTTTCTGGGACACCCTGTAATTGGGTATCATATCACATCGGTAGTTATACATTATATTCAGGTGTTATCATTTTCTGGGACCCCCTATAATTGGGTATTATATCACATCGGTAGTGAAACCTTAACTCAGGTGATATCAATTTCTGGGACACCCTGTAATTGGGTATTATATCACATCGATAGTTAAACCTTAAATTCAGGTGGTATCTTTTTCTGGGACACCCTGTAATTGGGTTTCATATCACATCGGTAGTTAAACATTAAATTCAGGTGGTATCCTTTCCTGGTACACCCTGTAATTGGGTATTATATCACGTCGGTAGTTAAACCTTAAGCTCAGGTGGTATCCTTTTCTGGGACACCCTGTAATTGGGTATCATATCACATCGGTAGTTATACATTAAATTCAGGTGTTATCATTTTCTGGGCCCCCCTTTAATTGGGTATTATATCACATCGGTAGTGAAATCTTAAATTCAGGTGGTATCGTTTTCTGGGACACCGTGTAAGTGGGTTTTATATCATATTGGTAGTTAAACCCTAAATTCAGTTGGTATCCTTTCCTGGTACACCCTGTAATTGGGTATTATATTACATCGGTAGTTAAACCTTAAACTCAGGTGGTATCCTTTTCTGGGACACCGTATAATTGGGTATCATATCACATCGATAGTTATACATTAAATTCAGGTGTGATCATTTTCTGGGACCCCCTATAATTGGGTATTATATCACATCGGTAGTTAAACCTTAAATTCAGGTGGTATCGTTTTCTGGGACACCGTGTAAGTGGGTTTTATATCATATTGGTAGTTAAACCCTAAATTCAGTTGGTATCCTGTCCTGGTACACCCTGTAATTGGGTATTATATTACATCGGTAGTTAAACCTTAAACTCAGGTGGTATCCTTTTCTGGGACACCGTATAATTGGGTATCATATCACATCGATAGTTATACATTAAATTCAGGTGTGATCATTTTCTGGGACCCCCTATAATTGGGTATTATATCACATCGGTAGTGAAACCTTAAGTTTAGGTGGTATCCTTTTCTGGGACACCCTGTAATTGGGTATTATATCACATCGGTAGTTAAACCGTAAATTCAGGTGGTATCCTTTCCTGGTACACCCTGTAATTGAGTATTATATCACTTCGGTAGTTAAACCTTAAACTCAGGTGGTATCCTTTTCTGGGACACCCTGTAATTGGGTATCATATCACATCGGTAGTTTTACATTGAATTCAGGTGTTATCATTTTCTGGGACCCCCTATAATTGGGTATTATATCACATCGGTAGTGAAACCTTTAGTTCAGGTGATATCAATTTCTGGGACACCCTGTAATTGGGTATTATATCACATCGGTAGTTAAACCTTAAATTCATGTGGTATCTTTTTCTGGGACACCCTGTAATTGGGTATTATATCACATCGGTAGTTAAACCTTAAATTCAGGTGGTATCTTTTTCTGGGACACCCTGTAATTGGGTTTTATATCACATCGGTAGTTAAACCCTAAATTCAGGTGGTATCTTTTCCTGGTACACCCTGTAATTGGGTATTCTATCACATCGGTAGTTAAACCTTAAACTCAGGTGGTATCTTTTTCTGGGACACACTGTAATTGGGTATTATATCACATCGGTAGTGAAACCTTTAGTTCAGGTGATATCAATTTCTGGGACACCCTGTAATTGGGTATTATATCACATCGGTAGTTAAACCTTAAATTCATGTGGTATCTTTTTCTGGGACACCCTGTAATTAGTTATTATATCACATCGGTAGTTAAACCTTAAATTCAGGTGGTATCTTTTTCTGGGACACCCTGTAATTGGGTTTTATATCACATCGGTAGTTAAACCTTAAATTCAGGTGGTATCCTTTACTGGGACAACCTGTAATTGGGTTTTATATCACAACGGTAGTTAAACCTTAAACTCAGGTGGTATCTTTTTCTGGGACACCCTGTAATTGGGTATTATATCACATCGGTAGTTAAACCTTAAATTCATGTGGTATCTTTTTCTGGGACACCCTGTAATTGGGTATTATATCACATCGGTAGTTAAACCTTAAACTCAGGTGGTATCTTTTTCTGGGACATCCTGTAATTGAGTATTTTTTCACATCGGTAGTTAAACCTTAAATTAAGGTGGTATCTTTTCCTGGTACACCCTGTAATTGGGGATAATATCACATCGGTAGTGAAACCTTAAATTCAGGTGGTATCCATTTATGGGACACCCTGTAATTGGGTATTATATCACATCGGTAGTTAAACATTAAACTCAGTTAGTATCCTTTTCTGGGACACCCTGTAAGTGAGTATTATATCACATCGGTAGTTAAACCTTAAACTCAGGTGGTATCCTTTTCTGCGAAACCCTGTAATTGGGTATTATATCACATCGGTAGTTAAACCTTAAATTCAGGTTGTATCCTTTACTGGAACACCCTGTAATTGGGTATTATATCACATCGGTAGTTAAACCTTAAACTCAGGTGGTATCCTTTTCTGGGAAACCCTGTAATTGGGTATTATATCACATCGGTAGTTAAACCTTAAAATCAGGTGGTATCCTTTTCTGGTACACCCTGTAATTGGGTATTATATCACATCGGTAGTTAAACCTTAAACTCAGGTGGTATCTTTTTCTGGGACACCCTGTAATTGGGTATTATATCACATCGGTAGTGAAACCTTTAGTTCAGGTGGTATCCTTTACTGGGACACCCTGTAATTGGGTATTATATCACATCGGTAGTTAAACCTTAAATTCAGGTGGTTTCTTTTTCTGGGACACCCTGTATTTGGATTTTATATCACATCGGTAGTTAAACCTTAAATTCAGGTGGTATCCTTTACTGGGACACCCTGTAATTGGGTATTATATCACATCGGCAGTTAAACCTTAAACTCAGGTGGTATCTTTTTCTGGGACACCCTGTAATTGGGTATTATATCACATCGGTAGTTAAACCTTAAATTCAGGTGGTATCCTTTTCTGGTACACCCTGTAAACGGGTATTATATCACATCGGTAGTTAAACCTTAAACTCAGGTGGTATCCTTTTCTGGGAAACCCTGTAATTGGGTATTATATCACATCGGTAGTGAAACCTTTAGTTCAGGTGGTATCTTTTTCTGGGACACCCTGTAATTGGGTTTTATATCACATCGGTAGTTAAAACTTAAATTCAGGTGGTATCCTTAACTGGGACACCCTGTAATTGGGTATTATATCACATCGGTAGTTAAACCTTAAACTCAGGTGGTATCTTTTTCTGGGACACCCTGTAATTGGGTATTATATCACATCGGTAGTTAAACCTTAAAATCAGGTGGTATATTTTTCTGGTACACCCTGTAAACGGGTATTATATCACATCGGTAGTTAAACCTTAAACTCAGGTGGTATCCTTTTCTGGGAAACCCTGTAATTGGGTATTATATCACATCGGTAGTTTAACCTTAAATTCAGGTGGTATCCTTTACTGGGACACCCTGTAATTGGGTATTATATCACATCGGTAGTTGAACCTTAAATTCAGGTGGTATCTTTTTCTGGGACACCCTGTAATTGGGTTTTATATCACATCGGTAGTTAAACCTTAAATTCAGGTGGTATCCTTTACTGGGACACCCTGTAATTGGGTATTATATCACATCGGTAGTTAAACCTTAAACTCAGGTGGTATCTTTTTCTGGGACACCCTGTAATTGGGTATTATATCACATCGGTAGTTAAACCTTAAATTCAGGTGGTATCCTTTTCTGGTACACCCTGTAAACGGGTATTATATCACATCGGTAGTTAAACCTTAAACTCAGGTGGTATCCTTTTCTGGGAAACCCTGTAATTGGGTATTATATCACATCGGTAGTTAAACCTTAAATTCAGGTGGTATCCTTTTCTGGGACACCCTGTAATTGGGTATTATATCACATCGGTAGTTAAACCTTAAACTCAGGTGGTATCTTTTTCTGGGACACCCTGTAATTGGGTATTATATCACATCGGTAGTTAAACCTTAAATTCAGGTGGTATCCTTTTCTGGGAAACCCTGTAATTGGGTATTATATCACATCGGTAGTTAAATCTTAAATTCAGGTGGTATCCTTTTCTGGGACACCCTGTAATTGGGTATTATATCAAATCGGTAGTTAAACCTTAAACTCAGGTGGTATCTTTTTCTGGGACACCCTGTAATTGGGTTTTATATCACATCGGTAGTTAAACCTTAAATTCAGGTGGTATCCTTTTCTGGGAAACCCTGTAATTGGGTATTATATCACATCGGTAGTTAAATCTTAAATTCAGGTGGTATCCTTTTCAGGGACACCCTGTAATTGGGTATTATATCACATCGGTAGTTAAACCTTAAACTCAGGTGGTATCTTTTTCTGGGACACCCTTTAATTGGGTTTTATATCACATCGGTAGTTAAACCTTAAATTCAGGTGGTATCCTTTTCTGGGACACCCTGTAATTGGGTATTATATCACATCGGTAGTTAAACCTTAAACTCAGGTGGTATCTTTTTCTGGGACACCCTGTAATTGGGTATTATATCACATCGGTAGTTAAACCGTAAAATTCAGGTGGTATCCTTTTCTGGGAAACCCTGTAATTGGGTATTATATCACATCGGTAGTTAAATCTTAAATTCAGGTGGTATCCTTTTCTGGGACACCCTGTAAATGGGTATTATATCACATCAGTAGTTAAACCTTAAACTCAGGTGGTATCTTTTTCTGGGACACCCTGTAATTGGGTTTTATATCACATCGGTAGTTAAACCTTAAATTCAGGTGGTATCCTTTTCTGGGACACCCTGTAATTGGGTTTTATATCACATCGGTAGTTAAACGTTAAACTCAGGTGGTATCCTTTTCTGGGAAACCCTGTAATTGGGTATTATATCACATCGGTAGTTAAACCTTAAATTCAGATGGTATCCTTTTCTGGTACACCCTGTAAACGGGTATTATATCACATCGGAAGTTAAACCTTAAACTCAGGTGGTATCCTTTTCTGGGAAACCCTGTAATTGGGTATTATATCACATCGTTAGTTAAACCTTAAATTCAGGTGGTATCCTTTTCTGGGACACCCTGTTATTGGGTATTATATCACATCGGTAGTTAAACCTTAAATTCAGGTGGTATCCTTTTCTGGTACACCCTGTAAGCGGGTATTATATCACATCGGTAGTTAAACCTTAAACTCAGGTGGTATCCTTTTCTGGGAAACCCTGTAATTGGGTATTATATCACATCGGTAGTTAAACCTTAAACTCAGGTGGTATCTTTTTCTGGGACACCCTGTAATTGGGTTTTATATCACATCGGTAGTTAAACCTTAAATTCAGGTGGTATCCTTTTCTGGGACACCCTGTAATTGGGTTTTATATCACATCGGTAGTTAAACCTTAAACTCAGGTGGTATCCTTTTCTGGGAAACCCTGTAATTGGGTATTATATCACATCGGTAGTTAAACCTTAAATTCAGATGGTATCCTTTTCTGGTACACCCTGTAAACGGGTATTATATCACATCGGAAGTTAAACCTTAAACTCAGGTGGTATCCTTTTCTGGGAAACCCTGTAATTGGGTATTATATCACATCGTTAGTTAAACCTTAAATTCAGGTGGTATCCTTTTCTGGGACACCCTGTAATTGGGTATTATATCACATCGGTAGTTAAACCTTAAATTCAGGTGGTATCCTTTTCTGGTACACCCTGTAAACGGGTATTATATCACATCGGTAGTTAAACCTTAAACTCAGGTGGTATCCTTTTCTGGGAAACCCTGTAATTGGGTATTATATCACATCGGTAGTTAAACCTTAAATTCAGGTGGTATCCTTTACTGGGACACCCTGTAATTGGGTATTATATCACATCGGTAGTTAAACCTTAAATTCAGGTGGTATCCTTTACTGGGACACCCTGTAATTGGGTATTATATCACATCGGTAGTTAAACCTTAAACTCAGGTGTTATCTTTTTCTGGGACACCCTGTAATTGGGTATTATATCACATCGGTAGTTAAACCTTAAATTCAGGTGGTATCCTTTTCTGGTACACCCTGTAAACGGGTATTATATCACATCGGTAGTTAAACCTTAAACTCAGGTCGTATCCTTTTCTGGGAAACCCTGTAATTGGGTATTATATCACATCGGTAGTTAAACCTTAAATTCAGGTGGTATCCTTTTCTGGGACACCCTGTAATTGGGTATTATAGCACATTGGTAGTTAAACCTTAAACTCAGGTGGTATCTTTTTCTGGGACACCCTGTAATTGGGTATTATATCACATCGGTAGTTAAACCTTAATATCAGGTGGTATCCTTTTCTGGGAAACCCTGTAATTGGGTATTATATCACATCGGTAGTTAAACCTTAAATTCAGGTGGTATCCTTTTCTGGGACACCCTGTAATTGGGTATTATATCACATCGGTAGTTAAACCTTAAACTCAGGTGGTATCTTTTTCTGGGACACTCTGTAATTGGGTATTATATCACATCGGTAGTTAAACCTTAAATTCAGGTGGTATCCTTTTCTGGGAAACCCTGTAATTGGGTATTATATCACATCGTTAGTTAAACCTTAAATTCAGGTGGTATCCTTTTCTGGGACACCCTGTAATTGGGTATTATATCACATCGGTAGTTAAACCTTAAATTCAGGTGGTATCCTTTTCTGGGACACCCTGTAATTGGGTATTATATCACATCGGTAGTTAAACCTTAAACTCAGGTGGTATCTTTTTCTGGGACACCCTGTAATTGGGTATTATATCACATCGGTAGTTAAACCTTAAATTCAGGTGGTATCCTTTTCTGGGAAACCCTGTAATTGGGTATTATATCACATCGGTAGTTAAACCTTAAACTCAAGTGGTATCCTTTTCTGGGACACCCTGTAATTGGGTATTATATCACATCGGTAGTTAAACCTTAAACTCAGGTGGTATCCTTTTCTGGGAAACCCTGTAATTGGGTATTATATCACATCGGTAGTTAAACCTTAAATTCAGGTGGTATCCTTTTCTGGTATACCCTGTAAACGGGTATTATATCACATCAACTCATTTCGCCCTATCTCTTACTGAAATGGTTGAAACGAAGTGATAAATTACTCAGATATGAGTCTTGATGTACTACTGTAACGACTCAAAAACAGCGCGAATAAACTAGGAAAAAAATCGTTTCTAGATATTTCTTTCAGGTTTTTAAGACAACAAAACATAATTTAACAGCACATGTACAAATATAATTGCACTTTATAGAAGTAACATTTCAGAGATAACTCAACAAAATTATGCTAGTTTATCAGTCATTTATAAGATTTTTCATTTGTCAATCTATCTGTAAGCTTTTTAATTTTCATTGATTACTGTGATTTTCGTAGCCACATTGCTTACTGTGCTCTGTGGTCTTCGTAGCCATATCTGTGGATGGCTTTGCCAGTTGAAGTATTTTCTTCCAGTTCA
Source organism: Symsagittifera roscoffensis (assembly GCF_963678635.1). NCBI lineage: Eukaryota > Metazoa > Xenacoelomorpha > Acoela > Convolutidae > Symsagittifera > Symsagittifera roscoffensis. The sequence goes on along the minus strand of NC_087066.1, from coordinate 16,548,454 downwards.
TGCGAGTAGATGTCTCCTTCTCCTACGGGGTCGTTGAACATTGGGGTCCACCTGTTCACTGCATAATTCCGACCCCACCTAAAAAGAAAATCCAGTTAGTCTTCAATCACTTGTGATACCACACATATATAGCATTGCAAACTGGCAGACAGAAAATGAAACAAAAGCCACTCATTCGAAAAACAATTAGAACATTTCGAAAACCTGAACTACAAAATTTCCATAATTTTATCTGGAATGATGTTCAATTTGAAAACACAATAGCTGGTGATTAATAAGTATTCAGACACAAAAATTGATCGGCAACTAAGCCGGCAAAAGTTGGTTAGACTTCCGTTGAGCAAAATTCTTTTCAATTGAAAAACTATTGAAAGTTCAGAAAACCTAAATTTTTAACCTCCTCCATGTGTGCCTAAAATTTTGATGTAAGCCAAGCTATCACATAATTTTCAGTAAGCATTTTGTAAAAGAAAAAAATTCCCTGATGCGGCAACTAAGCCGACAAAACATAATCAGACTAACGATAGTCCGAAAGTTTTTGTGAAACGGAATATTTTGTCTTCAATAGCTTAAGACGTTACGTCTTAAAAAAACTGCCAGAAGTAACAGTAGACCGAAAGAACTTAAAATTGCACGTATGCACGAGAATGAAGTCTAGTGATTCAAGTGATTTTGTTAACAAGTTGTTAGCCCGAAAAAAAGTCAATATTCCAGTTTGATAACGCTTGCTTATCGCACGCGTAAATACATCAGTTAAAATACTAGAACAGAACATATTTCCCAACAAACCTAACATATTTCCGAACAGAACATAAGGCAAAGGCGTAGAGCTAAACCAAAGTCTCTTCCCCCTCCCCCCACCTGCAGGAGGAAAAAGAACCTATAACGTTAATTATGGAGATCAAATATGTTTGGAACAGCCTAATTAGTCCGCATGTCAATTTTCAAAACGATCGGACATTGTGAACAGTAACTTTACTTGTAAAAAAAATGCAGGAGGGGGAAAGGAAAAAGAGCCAAAATTGCTGCAATTGATAACAATATACCAGATTGTTTCAATTAAATAATTACGTTTTTTGGTTAACTGAATTTATTGAGGCAATACATCAGTACCAAAAATTATCAATTTTCGGCAGTAGAACGTGTTATAAGTCAGCGTTGTTGAACCCCCCTTCTACTTTATTGATATAAAAATGAAAGGGCTCAATCCTTCGACTAAATCTAGACGTCTCAGGTGCGACAGTTCGAACTATATATTACGCAAGAAAAAAACTGCTCTCAAACGAAAGGGAGTAACAAAAAATGAAATTCTATGAGGAGCGCTATCAGAACTATAAAAATGATCCATAGTTTGCCCCCCCCCCCCCGGAATTAAACCCCATCAGCAACAAAGTGTCCTCTTTTGGTATTATTTTATGACATCCGTTTTAGGCCGACCAAACCGTTTAACTTATTCAAAGCGCCCTCGGCGCCAGGGTCAAAAATTTTTCAAAAAGTGCCCAAAAACGGTTAAAATGGTTTTTTAGTGTTCCCAGAGTGCTTGGAAAAATCAGTTAGGTCGACCCAAAAAAGGTCGACAAATTTTTGTAAATCGACCCCCCTCACCTCGAGAAAATCCTAGATCTGCCCCTGGCTCCATTGCAACTGAGTTCGAACTGTCGCGCCTGATATGTCCGAGTAATCTTCGTTAATTATTCTATACCGATTCGAAAATTCAAGGACGCTAACTTTTCGAACACTTTGAACTCTAATGAGCAGTCATCGTCTGATCCAAATTCCTCCGTTGCGTCGAATATCATGAGCATGGCCCCATGCAGCATATTCCCACTCACATAACGCCCATTTCTTTTACCCATGAAGAACACAGTACCCAGGATGTCTGAGAAGGGGGAGAGACCTAAAAGCGGTACAGAAAAAAACTTGAGACTCAAGGGAAAAGAAGAAAAAAAGCCTTTTTCAAATTTCGAAGAACTTTTTCCACCTTCCGAATTTCGCAGAAAAATGCATCCGTTGAAGCTCTTAAAGTTAAAAGTAATTTTTATGACAAGCACTTTTTATAATATTAGCTCAATTTGAAAAAACTGCGTGATATCGAAATGGTAAGTATTGCATTTCTATTTTCGTTATTTAAGAACGTAATTTACCTTCTTTTTAGCAAATAATTTGCATTAAGTTTAAAAAACCAGACGACAAACGGTGAATAAATCTAACTTAAGCTTGAACAAATTGTCAGATTTTCCAGGAAAATTGCAAAAAATATTAATACGACCTATCTGTGTCTTCGCTTCAAATTTCCGTCAAAAAAACCAGCCTATTACGTTCATTTTTTACTTACACCAACTCCATTAGAAATAATTTTGTTTCACTGATAAATCTAAAAAATGTAAATCCGTTTTTCGAACTGAAGGTCAAGCTTCAACTTTGGCGCAATTTTCATTTCTGTTTTTGAGTAGTTAGATATCAATAGCCAAAAAGAACAAATTTCAAGGACTTTTTCGTTGCAAAAAAAAACATTCATAACACGCGCTCTAACGAATTTATTTCACTTCGTTCATCACTACTCAATTTTTAGATCAAATGTGTCGGTGGATGTTTTAAAGACACTATGTGATAACACATAAGTATATGAACTTAATTAACCTGTGGTGAGGGTTACTCCGAGGTATACTGCGAGTCCATTCAGAGTCCGTTCTCCTCCATTGGGACCAAAATCCTCCCGATTTTTGAAGCCGCAACATCTCAGGAAATGACCTGGGAAAAGTTGAACAGTTATGTAATTATTTCAAAACTCGATTCAAACGGAATCTGATTTTCAAGCTATTTATGGTTCAGTTTGGCTTCAAAATGCGTGTTTTGTAAGATAAATGGGTAGTATGCCGCGCCATTACGGTATAATTCCATCTCCATAGCCAAAATCTGAAAAAAAAGACTAAAAAAACAATCATCTCTGTAAGCACACACTATTATAATTTGAAAAAATTGAAAATTGGAAATAATTTACCTTCTGGATAGAATTCATGACTGTTTGGATTAGCAAACAACTCACACTCCGTCCATCCCATTACCTGGGTCAAAAACGGCATCTCGGTCAACTTAGTCAAATTCGCATTTTCTCTACTCGTCTGCAAACTATTAGCAACATGTTTCAAGGCTTCTTTTTTCGTGTCGAAAAAGTGGTTGATCACGTGGTTACCTAAGCCACGTCCTTGGGCACTTTTGACTTCCAAAAGCACAACTACGTTTTCCGATTCACTGGCTTTTCGGAGGATGTTGCTCTTTTGAACGGCGCTACATGACGGTCGATGTAATTTCCAGTTGGCCTTTTGATGCGCGAAGGAGCAGTAAAACACTGCGTAACATCCGGTGCATGCCTTTAAGTTGGTTTTCACACTACACGTTTCGCATGACTTTTCAAGCTCGCTGACTTTCGACTCTGAAACATCGCCCATTTTCTTGGGTCAAGGAGAAATCTTTTGTGTATCGATCGACACTCAATCTTTAAACACAACTGCAGATAGCAAAACGCATGTGGAAAAATTTTACTTGCACTACCTTTAATTGTCAAAAGAAATTCTGCACAGTGATTAGTTGTCAAAAGTCAGCACAATGATTATGCACTTAAGACAAATTCAGTAGAATGACTGATTGAAACTAAAGGATTATACGCATAAAACTGTAGTCGCATAAAATAAAAAGAAAATCATTGAGAACTTTACAGCTCGAACTTTCTGTCTTCAAAACATGCAATACTCATTTGTCTTCAAAAATTACTCTTCGATAAATCACTTTTTTGTTTATAAAACTAATTCTTTATTGAAAAAGAATGCAAAAAAAGCCTTAAAAATACAGCAATTTGTTAAAACCAATTTGACGTATTTTCGGAAGATAAAATATTCTGCAATATATTTGATTTGACATTTGGGTCCAGTTCGAGTCCAAAACAATTTAAAATCATAATTTCTCTCGATGAAAGTCCGTGGTATTCTATGACCTCAAAGATGTACCTAACTAACCAATGGCATCTCATGAAACTGCTGTAACCTGGATGCCTGTTACAAAATATCAGACAAAAATTTTGAATTTAATTGAGTAAAATTAAGTTTTCAAGGCCTAAATTAAACAAAATTAGGCTATTGTAAGCCTGCTGCTCGCTCGCATTTTTCGTTCTTATTTAGACTAAAATAAAAAAACCTTAACCTGTCTTTCTAATTACTGGAAGAAGGTTTTAATGTCGTTCGAAACCCGACTGAAAGGGCTTTAATATGATATATAACTCGATCCATTCTGCCAAAAAATATTTGTGGTACCTGATTTTGCGTGGAAAAGAAAACTAAAACACAAATGGTCTGAATAATAACCAAATGCAAAAATAGAGGAAAATAGCATACACCTTAAAATTCAAAATCGGAGCGCTCAGGCGATTAGGCCATGTTCTAAGAATGGAGATAGGATGATTAACCAAACAAGTCGTCTTGGGTTGACCGCACCCTGAAATCAAAACAATATAACAAAAAAGTACAAAGTTTGCTAACTGTAGAACCCATCACACTATAGACTGGGTAGATGCTATAACGACCACAATAGACAGAAACGAAAACCAGAAAAAAAACAAGTGTAAACCTAACATCCGTAATGTTCAACAAAAGATGCAGAACGCAGACAGGACTGAAAATCCATAATACAAAAAATCATAGGCGCAAAAGAGAAGAGTAGAAAGGTAGCAATTTCTAGACAACCCTGACTGCAAAGAGACCGCGAAAAAGTGTGCGTAGGAGTAAAACCAGGTGTTTGTCCCTTCTGCAACAAAAAGGCGGTTACCAATCTAGCGAGGAAGATAAAAGATATACCCAAAAAGACTATTGTAAGAAGGAAACCGCCTCACATTAGGAAAATTAAAGGGAGACGATTTTGCGAAAAACCATCCTTGCATGTCACGAAGAATTCAAGAAGCCTTACAAAGATCAATTCCATCATCATTAACAATTTCCAGATAAAAAATAAGGATGACACAAACACAACAAAAAAACTATGACTATGACGATTTACAATGTTCCAGAAGCAAAAACAAAAATGTCACAAATTTGAGATCTAGGTAAAAAAAAACATTATGGGAGCTCGATTTTACCTTCTTCATATAAATTAAACGTATATATTTTAAACGTAAAAGCTGGAAAGCTTATATCAGGAAAACCCTTACCGAAGACACATAGAAGATTTCGAGTACAATTAACATTTTCAAAATTTGAAAAAAAACTTGCAAAACTTACTCACTTCAGATCATATCAACTTTTCACACCAAATCTACTTCTTACCTGGATAGAAAAATTTGAAATCCGCAGTGAAAAAAAAAATCAAATCTAGCTTCAAACCATAAACTTTATTTTTTAACAAAGGGAAAAAGACAGAAACTTTCCGAACAGCTTAAAACGAGCTTTTTAAAGAACTTACTTGTTCGTTTTTTGACCAAATGAACTCGATGAAACCAACAAGGTAGATCGTAACGAGAAAGCGCTAAAAATAAAATGCGGAAGCAATACAATGTATGAGTTTATAAAGGTTTGAAGCTTACATTTTAATGGACAATTCACAATCATGAGATTAGGAAGGGGTAAAACTGCCACGCATTGAAGCTGTTAAACGTTCTTCTTCATCTCAATTTAATACCATTGAAACCATCATTCTATAAATAAACACTTCAGTGCGTTCAATGTGTGGCAAAAAAAAAACAATTTCCCTTCCAACGTCAACGTTACAAACTGCAATAAAAAATATTTTCAGTATTTCAATTAATAGTGTTGGGTAGCTTCTGGTTAAAGAATGATAAACTATCATAAAAACATCAAAAAATGCTTATCCGAATACTAGAATAATCATTTTAGGTTTAAGTCGTGGTCGTTAATATCGTTAACGAACTTTTTCATTCAATTTAAAACGGACCCAATTTTGCTTGAAGAAACGTATATTGGGAAATTTAGATCAAGTGATGTCTATGAAAACCAAACATGTACCAACCTTTTACCACGATGTCTCGTTGAGAGGAAATAACAATATCAGGCGACAGGAAAACAATTAAATATGGCCCAAAAAACTCAAATTATTTCAGACTAACCAGACGCGTTTTAAAGCCCAAATTGATTTCAGCAGCACGCTAAAAGTAGATGTGAATGTCAAAGGGCGATCCAATTACTGTTTTGTGAATTCAATTAAAGGAGTGAATTCGGTTCATTGCAGTTTATCTGAAAAGATTCAGTTCATCATTATCAACCAACATTTCAACGGGTTAAATAGTACTGTCTGCTTAGAATGCACAACCTTTAGATATCAAACACATATTTGGTGTTTATTAAAGGATTCTATATTGCTGAGCGCAGAAAGGCCAACAAAAGACACGAAAAAACTTAATAGGGGTATCCGAGTCCCCTTTTCCTGAAGGTTTGATTTCTTATTGCTAATTTAATTTTACTCCCCATTTCATTAAAATATCTATGATGGGTCCTAGACGATAGGATTCCTAGGGGGTTGTGGGTTCTAGGGGACTTGGGTTGCGAGAAAAGATAATTGTAACGATGCTAATTGTACGAAATTTCGTAAAAGGAACCTTGGCAAACCTTTGGTAAATTTCGGCATTTAAGACAAAACTATCAGAACCTGAACAAATCTGACAGCCTAATGCGTGCAACAAAGTTTGAACTCAATTTTAAGTCGTTGATATAAAATCATTGATTTTTTGGAAGCACATACACTTGCATCTCAATCTGAAAAGCACAAACAATAGCATTTTATGAACCCTGTTTTTATGATTAACCGATTAATTGTTCACTTTGAACCCATATATCCAGGCGCGGATTTAGGAATTTCTCGAGGGGGGGGGGGTGGATTTTCAAAACTTTTTTTAAGGTCGCCCAAATCTCCTAAATCTCTATAAAGACCCTAATTTGACCAAATTTTCGGCACCACAGACAAATTTTTTTAAAAAGGCCAAAAACGGCGTTTTTAGGCACTCTTTGGAAAATTTCGACCAAAAAAATCGCGTTTTTTGGCGCGCGCTCTCCCCTCAAAACTAATATAGATTGGCGCTCGAGGCGCCTTTACAAAAATTTTAAGGTCAGTCAGCCAAAGATGGATATCTCAAAATAGTAAAATGGGGAAACCCTTTGGGTCGACAGGTGGTCGAATCCCAGAAGGGGGCGTCCGCCCTTCTCCTTCTCCGCCGCCTTCCCCCTAAATCCGCTACTGCAATATCCAGGGAAATTGCTGCTTCAAGGAAATTGCTGCAAATTGTTTCTACTTTGAAGAGCGAGATGCAGTTTTGTCTTTATGAACAGAGTTTTGAAACTTTCCTCGACAGGTGTACAGAAACCGGAAACCTCCTTCCATTTGCAACGAACTTGGTTAAAGTAAGTCGTCTTGAACTTGGGAAGATAGACATTCCAGGGTTTTAATATTATAAAATGCTTTACCACAGAGGAATTGCATTGACTTCAAATCACACATTAGGGATAAACGTACACAAAATATACAATGCAAACAAATCTCATACCAGCAGTTTCTTTATGGTACTTTTAAATTTTTAATAACAAATTTAAACACAGAGGCGAAGCTGAGCTTCGCACCACTTGCGATACAAAAGGAAAGTTTAAAAAAATCAAAAAGATCGAAAAAACCAGATCTATTAAATGAATGAAGCTAGTTTTGAAACAAAAACATGCCAAGACAATAGAATGTGTACTAAGCATCGGAAGATAATGTATCCAGCGGTAGCAACGCCGAAAATACCTCGTCAGAAACCTTGTCAGAAGTCGAAAAAGAACAAGACTTCAAACTTCTGAAAACTTAATAAGTCCACCTCACCCTCAAAACACTGGTGAAATGAATAATTGTGAGCCCACCTAGCTGATATAAAATAGGCCGAAACCTATCAAGCCCAAAAAAAATGAAAATGAAAACAGCCGAAAGAAAATTTATAAAATCTAAAAGTAATAAAAAGTTATAAGTCCCCCTCAGCCTCAAAACACAGACACGCATACACAAAACTTTTTGTGATAGTCGAAAGATGCAATATGAGGCCGATAAGCCGATATAATGTACACCGAAACCTATCAAGCCGAAAAAGGAAAAGTCGGAAAAAATTGTTAGCATGAAAAACTATTTAAGCACTTTGTGCAATCCAGAGATGAGCATTGAAAATATGCTTCTGTTGAAACGACTTACAACTAGATCACTAAGCCGATAAAAAATAGCCCCAAATCATATCGGCAGAATAAAGTTTTTAAACGAATATACGAGGTCAAGTTTAGTAAAAAAAAAATACTTAAAGCACAGAGCGAAATCAGAACTATAATGTGAAAAAAAAAAACGTTAGACAAACTATACAATATGGCAACTGAGTCGACAAAACATCAGCAGACAATCTTCAGCCGACAAATTTTTTGAAACGGACTATTGCCAGTTTTCTTTTAAAAAAAAAACAGGCCCGCTCAGTTTCGAACCCAGGACTTTTGGCGCCCCATGCGTATTCGTTACCTCCAGACTAAGTGTGCCGGAGAGACGCTCAAAAATTTGAATTCATTAAGAACCAAGACACCGAATGATTCAAGTGATTCTTTTAAACTAGTTGTTAACCTGAAAAAAGTACATATTTCAGCTTGATAAAGCTTGCTTATCGCAAGCGTAATTATTTCATCTTATGGTTGGCTGCGTGCATTTAACTACTAATCATGACTTTACGATAAGAATCAAATGACTTCTGCTCTAAATGGCTTTGGAGAAAAGTGGTTTCTACCGTCAAAATTCAACGGTAAACACAGATTTTACATAGATTTTACATATTATTCACTTTCCGATTAAAATTTTCAAAAAAAATATCTTTTTTTAAATTTTCCAGAGAATATTCCAACTCAAATATAAAATGTTTTCTTTTCATTTTCGAATAACTTCAAGAATCATTTCTCTACAAAACGACCAGCAAGGCTGTTCCTTTTTCTGACTGTTTTACTTGGACGCATTCTTCTTTACTTTTCTTGCATCTACATTTCTTGAATAACTCGAGAAATTTTTTTGAAAAGTGTAAATGAAATTTGAAATATGTGAAATCTATCAATTAGTTACCACTGAAGTTCGGCAGTAGAAACCAACTCTCTTCCAAGCTATTTAAAACCAAGTCAAGTGGTTCTTCTCGTAAAGTTATGATTGTACTACGAGTCTTACACTAAAAACAAGGTAGAAAGTAAATATAAGCTCAAGAAATCACATTGGTGTAACACGGCTATATAAGTAACAAATGAGCCAATCTGCGGTATTGTTTTTAACCCAAAAACTCATCGTAGATAGTTAATACAGAGGTAAAGCGGAACATTTGCGATACAAGCTAGCGAATAAAAATGAATCGGAAATAACTACGTCAGAAAATCGAAAACTTTGAAAAAAAAAGTAAATATCAACATCAATTGAAACATTATTGACCATAACACAGAAATTGAACACAAAAATTCGACAATTATTTGCGAATTCGTGAAAAAAGAAGCACTTGCTTGTATAAAATAGCAGACGCGGGACTCCATGTATTTTTAATTGGTCATGTATTTCAACTTGAAAGAAGTTTCTCTATATAGTCACCCAAAACTGATATGGAAAGATGGGTAAACGCACCTTATTTGTGCCCAAATGGGTGAACTTTAAAACCATGGTATTTGCTCAAAGAAATTGAAGAAAAAATTCAACAAATTTTCCGCTGCCCTGTAATAATGGCTGATAAAAGTTGAATCAAACCGAAAACACGAAATTGTCCGAAAAAAACACTATCTATTAATATAATTTTCATTTGTTTGTCTCAATTGAAGCTAATTTATAGGAACGCATGTCGAGATAGCCAATTACAACGTTAAACTCAGAGTCGAAGCGGAGTTTCGCGCCAATTGGGATAAAAAACGCGCAAGTTGGTCATTTTAATCGGTAATGAATTTCAACTTAAATCAAGTTTCTCTATAAAGCCACGCAAAATTCACAAGGAAAGATGGGTAAACGCACCTGATTTGTAATCAGAAAATGTTCACAATTGCTTGAACTTTATGAGCATGGTATTTGTTCAACGAATTTGAAGAGAAAATTCAACAACTTTTCCGCTGCCCTGTAAGGATGGCTGAAATGACTTAAATCATACCGAAAACACGGAATTGTCGGAAAAAAACACTATATCTACCAATATAATTTTCATTGGCTTGTCACGAATGATGTTCATTTATGGAATCATTAGTGAAAGAGGGGATATATAAGGTTTTCTCTAGTTGCGATCAGATAAAATCAAAATTTCTACACAGAGGCGAAGCAGAGCTTCGCACCATTTGCGATAACACCTAAAAGCAGCATGACAAAGTAGCAGACCGAAATTGACACGAAAGCCGCTAAATAGCAAAAAAATGACCAAAAATTGCTCATGCCTCCATAAAACAGTTGGGGTCCAGCTAAAGCTGGGATAATCTGTTTTTTTTTGAAATTGTTACACTGCTGTGGAATGAAATTGGTCATTTCAAAGTTAAAAAAACCGGACTTTGCCCAAAACATTAGTTTTTTGTGTACTGCAAATTTCCCAAGGACAAAACGTTTTTCTTAGAATAAAAAATGTTGAATACCCGCTTCTGCAAGAAAAATTGGCAAAACCGGCTCTTTCGATTGAGCTCATCATCTCGGAATTGAAAGTGTAGTTTTTAAGACAGGTCAGAAGGCTTCTGAGAACGATCAAAAATTCAAAATCGTGACTTACCGAGATGCATAACTTTTTTCTGCAAAAAGTAGGTCGTGGCTGCTAAGCAGAGAATGTTCCCAAAACTGAGTTTAACGATTGAACTCTCAACACAAGAACTGGGGGGTTGTTTTTGCGATAACTCAAAAAGTTTCCAAAAAACGGTCCAAGTTTCAAAACTTTGACATTTTTAAAGACCATAACTTTTTTCTAGAAAAATTGAAATGGTCGCTTAGTTAAGGAAGCTTTCAATAGCCTGTTGTTTAAACTTGTCATTTAACCCTTGATATCAGAAAAATTATCGAGAAGAGTCGAAAACTTTCAAAACTTTGATATTTTTGAAGACCATAACTTTTTTCTAGAAAAAATAGGAATCGGTCGCTTAAGATAAAGGGATTTCAATATTCTGTTGTTTAAAGCTGTGATTAAACACTTGATATCAGAACAGTTATCGAGAAAAGTTTCCAAAAAACGGTCAGCAACTCAATCAATTGACTTTTCCGAAAATCATAGTTTTTTGTGTGGAAACATTTGGGCGTAACCACTAATGCAGCAGAGATAGACAAAATTTTATTCCGATTGAATCAAAAAATTTTCAACGGTCAAAAAAACAAAAGTTTTCCGAGGGCCATAACTCTTTGTGTAAAATAATTGGCGTAAACTCTTACGTAAGAGAGCTTCCTACAACCCGTTCTATATAATGGACCAAAATCTCCGATTTGAGAGGGTGGTTATTGAGAAAACTAAAAATTTGCAAACAGAAAAAAATTTCCAAAGCACCCCAAAAAAACCCAAATCAAAATTTTTATAGCTGTTTTCATCAGCCAAGTATTCTAGGAAAACATGTCAAGCAAGACATTTAAATTATAAATTAGCAACGGAACAAAACTTACGTAGATGAAACAAAGCCGACAATCTTTAAAAAATCAGTTGAGACGAAAATTAACTGCAAAAACACTTAAAAATTTTCAAATCTCCCCTGAAACTACAATGAACAACACATGCAACCACCATGACATTTGCTTAAATCACAAAAAAAATCCGCGATCTGGCACCTAAGCTGACAAAACTTAGCAGAAAAACTCCTTCAATTTTTACCGGGAAAAAACGTGCAATTTCAAATATTCTGAGAAACAAGGTCCTGCAGGGACTCGAAACCCAAACCTTAAGATGCAAAAGCAACCGCGTTACCTCTAGTTAAGTGGGAAAAAAATCTGGAAGTTGTTAAGGTTCAATATTAAAGCAAGTGCTAATTCTTGTAAGAAAAGTTGTTTTCGGGAAAAAATTCTAGTTCCCGATTACATGACACTTGCTCTCGCAAGTGTAATGAAGCGGTAACAGAGCCGATCATTTTTGAGCAGATATCCGTTGAGCCAAAAATGTTGCCATAAAAAAAAGAAAAATTGAAGAAAACATTAAATTATCCCTTGAACGACTCAAGCACATGTGAAACTTATTTCGCTCATCCAACGACGCAACATGATGTCACTAAGCCGATTATATATAGGCAAAAAAATTTCGGGTCGAGTTAAACAAAATATCTAACTAAACCAAACTGCAGTCAGTAGGGCATTATAAACCAATAAACAAAACAAATAATGAAGAAAACGAGCATGTGAAATGCAGACATGCTCAAAAGATATTTAAGACAAGGCCCCAATTTAGTGCTCTTTTATTAACAATAAAAAAAGACAGTAAGCATATCGTACTGATATATGTATGGTACATCAAAAAATATCAATAAAAATTCGGCAGCATTTATGAACTCCATGATTTGCCCCATTACCATTATAACCAGTGATGTCCATTAAAAAAAACTATTCAAATTAATTTTAATTTTCATTCAACATTCAATTTATTTAAATGTGAAATTGAGCCCACTCAATTTATATTGAAAAAGTTAAATTGCTCCAGCTGTATTCAATCCGACGCCGAAGTACAGTTTTCTCATGCTAATTAATTTCGCATTTCACAGTTCCGCGGAAAAAGCAAACGATCTAAATTTTCACGACAAATTTCATGAATTTTTGAAGCAAACAGATATGCTCAAAAATTGCTTTGGAAATATTTTCTTAAAATGCGAAAAGTCCCAGTTTGTGGCAGAAAAACTTTAAAGTTCTAAAGAAGAATTTAAACAGTTTAGAAAAAATTCAAATTGATGCCAACAATTTTTGTAATTTTCTTAAACAATTTTAATTTCAATTTATATTTTTTTAAAATTGACATCGCTGATTATGACACATCAACATGACTTTCAAGTACAGTTTATATAGTCCAACCAAAAGAAATTTCCGTGCCTTGCAACTGAGCCGATTGCAAATAAAGTTGAACGTTTTAGTTTGCAACATAACAGGTCATGACTGGATTTCAACCTAGGCCCCTTGTCAACTTATTCATGGACTTTACATTAACGCTGAACTGATTCCTAAAAATGAAGCCAACAAAAGTTTCTTGCAAAAAATCTATGACACAATTTGACATCGCTCTCTAATCGAAATCATAACAATACTCATAGTGATCGCAAGGGTAATTATAATTATCTGCGAGCTGGGTTGGAAAAAAGTGAACTTCATAAAATGACACTAAAACAAAACTATACAACAAAACTCTAACATAACGGGTAATTAAAATACATACATTCTCAAAATACGCCAATTGGCTGTAGCCTCTGACAAATTTGCCGCAACGATGCGACTATGTCAGACAAGTTGTTTCCGATTAATTTTCCGAAAAAATTTTATGCTCCGATTTTACAATGCTTACAGGTGAGTCGTCACTGAGAAAATATCCTTGAAATATATTTTGAGAGACTTATGGAGAAAACTTAAAGCATAAAAAACAAGACTGAAATCACCATGAGACTGAAATGTTGGAATGAAAATTTTTTTTACTGTGACTAAGTGACTAATTATACATGCAAAATTGTTTAATTTCAAAATTCAAGAAAACCATAAACAAGAAATAAGTTCGGGAAAACCAAAAAAAAATATCGACTTATTTTCGGACAATTTTCAATTTTCGAATTTTAAACACAAAAAAAATTTGATACAGGTTACTGTCCTTTAAAGCAAAAAAAAATTGAATTGATCTCAGAAAGAAATCAGAAAAGTCAAACCGAAGAAGACCTTTGATTGAAAAATTAGATCAATTTCTATCGAACGCACAGTAGTCCTTTGAATGTAAAATATTACGCGTTACAAATTTTTCATCTGCATACAAACTTTCTGCTACAACTATTATTTTTCTAACACAATACCATCGAAGTCAGATATGTAACTGAAAATTCAACTGACTTTTAAATTGCTAAAAAAGATCACGCAAAAATGATGACTTCTGAGCTACTCTAATCCCACAATTAATTCTGAGCTCATTCGGCCTTAATATAAAATTTCAGCCTCAGAAAAAATGGCGTCCAAGCAAGAGAAGATGTCTGCACTTCAAAAACAAATTGACGAACTTTCTGAAGAACTAAGTGAGCTGAAAGCCACGGAGGACAACTCCAAGAAACAGCTTCGGAACCGTTTCCCGCCAAAACGACTTCACCCCAACACGACCAAGTTAGTAATCGGAACATCTCGAGTGAAGTACCTGGACCCTCAATACGTTGGATGCGCCATTCACAGTTTCTCGGGTGCCACAATACAAGACTTGATTGAGGTCATCGACAAATATCAAAAACAGAAAGTGGAGATGATTGTTTTGATTTGTGGCTATAACGATCACGACTGGGCAGACAATACAGGAGTGCTATGGACGAACTTGATAGACACCGTCAAAAAACAATTCAGTCCGAACAAGTTGATTATCCCGAAAACGATATCGACACTCAATAACAAAATCGCACCCAATATATTCAAAATAAATCAGAACCTTTCATGGTCTGTGCAAAAATATATTCAAGATCAAGAAACTGAAACCGAGACCGATTCAAACAAGCATATAAAAATTTGGTCACCAAGCATTAATGACGCGATATCATTCAATGGAGAGTTTAGCAGCAGTTTCTTTTCCAAGGATGGAATTCATCTTTCTGCGCCAGGAAACAAACTGTTATCAACTCTGCTATACTTGTATCTCAATTCCTGATAAGGCCTCCAAGTCGGAGTATCAATGTAAAAACTCATAACACATCAAAAACAACAATAAATGTAAACGTAATGAACGAACTTTAGCAAGTTATTTTCAATTGAGATCGATAAATCAAAATAAATGTTTAACATAACCAACAGATTTCGACAAATTATACTAAATGTTAAACATAACTAACAAACAACTGAAACAGTGATAATCAACAAGGAAACCGAAACAAAAGTGCAGAGTTTTTTTTAATTGAGTTTCATACAAAATTACATTCAACTTGAGACTCTGAATTCCAAGAATATTTAATTAATTATTCTTTTATAATTAACTTTTTTGAAACTAAACTTGAGAAAATGAGCCAGTAAATAATTCTAAAAATCCGCTAGATAATCTTTAAAAAAATCAGTTTTAGAAACTAGAAACATGACTCCATTTTTCACGCTACTTTTACAATTTTTTATTGGACAGCTCAACTTGCTTCCTGTTAGACAAGGAACTTGAAGTAACATTAAAAAAACAAAGGCGAATATATCGTGTTATAGCCTCTGTGCCATGGGCGCTTGATATGCACCAAATACTAGCCATCAATAAACCAGGTACAAAAACATAATGCTGCTGCACAAAAAAAAAACATATAAAATACAAATGCAGCATAATTAAGCCATATACAATTCTTTTGCAGCAAAATTGCCACCAAACAAATCATTACTTTTTTGCGTCTTGGGTTAGAAAAATTGAACTTCGCAACACTACCCATCGCTTGTGCAAGAGGGTTTAGTACCCAGTTGCAATACGCAAGCTTAATAGCCTTCAACCTCTTTTCATTTCAAGGTATCTTAATGACTCTTTCAACAAACCGTCATAATTTGAAAGAACTGGACTCCATTATTCATCAATTAGATAATTCTTGAAATAAAATAGATTGCAGCATACGCTCTAGCAGGTTGTCAAAAAAGGTTCATCACGTTTTAAATTGACTCGGGCAAATTTGAGGGTGGTACATCACAGAGCCGATTTCTTTAGAGAGAGCCAACAATTTAGCATTGTATTGTATCGATCATTAAAAACAACAAGACTGCTTGTACAAGCGCGAAGCCTGGAATACTCCAAATTGATATTTTTCTTGAAATTTGATATATTTTTCAAAAAATATGCAAAATTTTTTGACTTTTTTTGTAATTTTATCTTTTATATTCCGCACGCTATGTAAAGTACAGCAAAGTGGCCACGGTATCAGTGCGGTCAGAGCCAAATCAGTGCGAAGCAAGATATATAAAAGCCATCAAGGCCATAACAGTGCCAGCCAATTAATATCAGAGCCAGTTTTTTTTCACCGCGCTTCTTTAATGAATTGCTCAAAATCAAAATTCTAAGCAGGCTCAGTATAAATTTGTTCAGGTAATATGAGCAGCTCTGAGAAAAAGAAAAGTGGGCAAACGCGTTTTCAATGACGACTGGTTAGCAATGGAGATTTTCAGTGTTTGGCTTGGAAAGGCAACAATTGAACATGAATTTCGATGTAAAGCATGCAGCAAGTTGTTTTCGTTGGGGAATATGGAGATCATGACGTTAAGTCACATTCCAAACGGAGCAAAAGCAACCAAAAATTGATTAATCTAAGGCGCTAAACTATGAATATGGAGCAACTGGAGCACAATACTGATAGTCTAGCTCGCAATGACATTGTGAAAGTTGTTTTTGAGGAAAGTTTAGCTAACCCTCAACCAGTGGTAGTAAAGGATGCTACACGCAATGCAGGAGTTCTTTCTGCAGTATATTTGGTTGAGAAATGTTGTGGGTCACGCAACGGCGGATGACCAACTTCGTCAATTCTGAAATATTTTGAAGGTTTGTTCAAGTTTCCAATAACTCCATTTATTTTTTTAATTGACAAAAAACTTCGATTGAAAAAACTTTGTTGGCGTTTAGTGACTCTCTCCGAAGAAATTGTTGCAAATCGGCATGGACGGTCCCAACGTGAATTGGTCCTTTACGAAAAAGTTGTCTCACAAACTACGCGCTGATGATGCTGCGCCGATACCTCTTGACATTGTTAGCTGCGGACTACACACAATGCGCCTAGTTTTCAAAAACGGGTTCTAACAGAGCAAGTGGAATTTGATACGTTTTTGATGCTGGGCTTGCATGTAACAGCCATTGCATCATGTGATGCCGGTGAAACTGATTTTTCTGACAACCTGTCGAGATATAATTATTCAAATGTGAACTGATCTCATAACGGAGTCCTCTTCAAAATATGCGGTTGTTCAGAACGTGATTTGTTTATGTCCAGAACGTAATGTTTAAGATTCTACCGAGCAAAACGTAGCTCGTTTGCGTATCGTCTTGAGCGCATTGTGTTACAATAATCAACCGAGCCTTCTCACTGGTGACAATGCCCTCGAGCAATGCAAAGAAGCCATGCCGATGTTACGATACTCTACTGCTATTTCGAAATTCATCTCTACAAAGATCGCCTTCATGACGTGTATATCAAAACACTAAACTCAGTCGTTCATAAAGATCTCTTGTATGTCGTTGAAATTTTTTTTATTGCTGTCACGTAAAAAGCCAACGTAGAAAATGATTTCTTGCTCAACAAAGACCTAATTGATGACAATCATCAGCTCGATACTCTGGTCGCTCTTCGAAGATGCAAAGATAGGCTTTAACATACTGGAGGAGTGCTCAAATTTGATATCACCAGGAAAGTTTTCACCTCAGTTCCTGGAGCAAGAACAAGATACGAACACGACTTGAAGGATTTAAAACACGACAAAAAGACCTCATTGAAAAGAAAGGAAGAAGAAATCAGTCAACTTTCTGCCAAAGTCAAGCGACTGACCGATGATTCAGAATATCTGATTCGCATGGCAGAGGAACAGTCCGTAGAAGCAGAAAAGAAAACGTCTTTCAATTTTATCAAGAAGTCGAATGCTGCTGGGACAAAGCAAAGAAGAAAATCTCAGAGAAGAACGAAGTCGTTCAGAAAATGAAAGCATTAAAGCTTCAGAAGCTTAGTTCAAAGAATCTAAGTTTCGAGAATGAAATTTTTCGAAACTTAAACTGTTTTTCATTGGGCTATAAATTGGGTCAAAAAGCCAAACAAAGCCAGTTTTTCATAAAATTTCTGTTCCTGGTATTCGTTTTTATCATTGCGAGTATTAGTGCCATCAGTGCCGACGATTTTCTAGACACTGTGGCCACAATGCACAGGGTGATATTTTTTTAAGTCTGCTGACACATAAAAAAGAGCGAACTGCCAGCGTAAAATCGAATTAGAATTACTTAAATAGCCCTTTCAGCTTTCATAGCACGAAAGATATCGCGCAATTTTTATCCCAAACTTGAAGCATTGGCAATTTTCGAACCCTCAATATCTTTTGGGGCAAAGAAATTTTTTAAAATGGGGCAAAGAAATCTTTTAAAATTGAGCAAAGGGGAAAAGTTCCTATAAGATGAAATTCAAAAAAACGCCAAAAATGGCTAGTTGAAGAAGAGTTACCCCAGAGACAACAACCGCCCCGAGCACAAAGCTGCGCTAAGATGAAAACAAGACGGCTCGTATATCAGGGCAAAGCCCTGAATGTTCCGACTGTCCCTTTTTGCATATCAAATAGTTTTTGGGAAAAAAATATTGAAAACCTCTAAATTTGGACAATATCAAAGTGTAAAATTTTGATTCGTACGAAATTAATACGACCGACAAATTAGCTAGCCTCAATTCAATTCGGAACAATTTTGTTGTGCGGGATTTTTCGCCACGCATAAATAATTCGCGTTACGCTCTCAGCATTATGAATAAACTCTTCAAAGCGCGTATAACTTAGTACAGAACAAGGAAAATTTGGCAATTTTCAAACCCCCAGAACTTTACAAAAAAAAATCCGAAGTGAATTATCTTTTTACATTTGAATTCAGGAAGTTGATATCTTCAATGAAGTTTAAAAAAATTTTTGTTGAAAATTATTATTTCGATCGGTGAAAATTGATTGAATAAAAAAACAACACCGAGCATAAATATTCCGTTTTCTTCGAAAGTCGGGACAACAAGTGATATAAGTAAAAGTCATTTCATTCATCAAATTTAAGTGAGTTCAATAATCTAACATTCTTGCTTTCACTCAAAAAGCATAACCAACGGACAGGTGTCAATGAGCTCAAGGAAACCGGAAAACATATTGAAAGGATCAACCGTACAATTTCTACCTCTTATATGACCTGCTGTAGAACATCCCCTCTTCGCACGAATTAATTTCGAAAATAAGTACCGAACAGAATGGGCATTTCAAACAAGCGCGCAGAATATATTGCTGGAGAAAATTTTTGGATTGGAATAGCTATTCATACTTTTAACCAACCAAAACATTATTCGCGATTATTGTTCCGACTTTCGATACGAAAGTAACGGAATATTTGTGCTCGGGGTGGGTTTTTTTTCTTCAGACAAATTTCGACTTTTTAACTAGCCATTTTTGACGGAATTTTTTTTTATCATTCGACAGTTATTGTTGTCCTGAGCTCAAAATTGAAAAGATATTTCACCTGTGATCATTTTTCGTATAGTTTTACGAGGGTTTAAAGATTGGCATTTTGGCCAATTTGGGACAATTAACGCGCGATATATTTCGCGCTATTAACGCGTAAGCGGAGAATTAATCCATCTTAGAAATCCTTCCAAATTGGTTGAATATAGCATATTTGCCATAGTTGATTTGTTACAAGGAGCGATATCTATCTTTTTGTACTTTATATGGCGTTTGGGAAGATGATTTTCATTTAAAAAATTTCAAATTTTAGGAATTTTTTTTTTACATTTTGTTTGATTTCATTTAATTTTTCCATGTTATTACTGCTCCATAGACCTTAAGAGGCAGTCGGAACATTCAGGGCCTCGCCCTGATGCGAGCAGTCTTGTTTATTGATTTAGCGTCTTTAACAATTTGTTATATTTAATTTGCCGTTAAATTCAATTTCTAAAAATCCATTATTTATCCTAAATCGATTTGAGAGAAGGGCTTCTACGGTTTGTTGACCCTTTTGAAATACTTGCATCTTTCGTACTTCAGAGATAACCGCATACGAACTTGAAGCTCTTTGAATTTCAAGAACCTTTTATGAGTTCAATTTTTTCGCAGCTTAAGCATTTAAGAAAAATCGATTAATAGATTACTATTTATGATTCCGCTGGGATAAACAAAAATTTGAATCCACTTTCGAAACTTTAAATGCTCTTTCTAAATCACTTGGGAAATTGGGGCAGTCCAACAGTGCCGAAAAAAAATAGTTCAACAGTGCCGAAAATGAAAACTTTGTTCAACAGTGCCAAAAATATTTAAAAATTTCAACATGTTAACAGCTGCAATCAAAAATTAAACGGCGAACGTTTACAATCTTAAGTGACACTTAGAGATTTTGAGAGAAAACTTTCAATTGAGACGTTTTGGCGCCAAAATATCTGTTTAATTTGCAGTTTCAGACATTTTGGCGCCGAAATTGAAGTGATTTTCTTCGATAATTAGCGCCAGTAATTTCCCGCTCTTTAGAAAATGCGTGTAAATTATTCTGAAATTTTCCCGCCTTTTTCGGCACTGTTGTACTTCGGCACTGTTGAACGCCCCCGGGATATTTCAATCCACTTTCAATCTCCTAAGCGGAGAGCGTAATTTGCCTTCCTTTTCGTAAATGAAATAGAAATGAACTTGAAAAAATCAAAAAACAAACCGCGAAAAAAATCAGAGCGTGAACATTTTTTAAGACTTCTTCGAACAAAAAAAAATACAAAAACTGCAAGACCCAAATAAGCGATAAAAAATTTCTTCATTAAAACTTAAAATTCGAATTCCTGCAAATACTCAATTTTAACTAAATAAATAAAACTACAAAAAAAGCCGTTTAAAAATTCGTATAAGTTATCGGAATATAATTGATATTTAAGATTCAGCCTCTATCGCCAGATTGTGAGTCTTCTATTTGAGTAGGGAGTTGAGTTCGTTGTTCTGGTTTTTCATCTTGATCGTGTTTCCCTCAGTCTTGTAGTTGAGTCTGTCAAGTTGTTCATTCTGTCTGTCCAATTCACTCCCCATGCCTTTCGCGAGGAGTTTGAGCCTGTCTAACCCACCACTTATTTGCTCTATGACAAGAAAATTAATATTGTTCGTAATTTATGTTCTTTCCCACAAAGGCCCATCATCAAAATACAGAGACTACATAATACAAATCTGAATTTGGAAAAAAAACGCTTGATATTTACGGTAAAATTGGTTTGCAAAAGATTACATCATTCATTACATATCTTAGTCTACCCCAAACTGTGTCCAAACAGTTCTGTAGCCTTCTAGTCGTAGTCTTGTCGCACTTTTTTTTTACTGTATTAAGAACAATACACCTTAAAAATTGGCACAACTTACGGAGGTTCTCATTGCATTTTTCCTCATTTTGCTTCTGTGCACTGCTCCAGTGTTTCGTTTCTGCGTCACTGAACAGTCTGAAATCTTTTTGCTGCAGCTGCTGCTGACCCGATGAGCTGTCTGATTGGCTGGAGAAATTGGAGCTTTTTGATTGGCTGATATGGTCTCTGGAAGCACTTGTGCTACTTTTACCACTGGATTGATAGGCAGGGTCGGTATCAGGGGAGAAGTAGTTTTTCACAGGCGCAAACCAGCTTTTCATTGAAGTGATATACCGCTTACTCGTATTCAGTTCTTTGTTTATCGTGTCCAAACCACTTTCGACGCGTTCCAGCTGTTCACCCTGCCTAACCAGCTCCTGAAGCCAAAATTAGTCAACTATTGTAAACACATTTGTTCTTTATACCATACTTCGTACATCACGCGTTCAGCGACAATAACACTTACAATTGAAAAAATGAAAAATTTGAAATGTGGGGGGAAAGTGGAAAAGAGCCAAGATGATCAGCATTGGAGCATATAAAAGTCTTTACTTTCTCAAACAATGACTTCGTGCTGAGACACTAAATATGATGTGTGTGTTCTTGGAGGGGGCCCAACTTTAGCATAAAGATAAACACAGAGTCGAAGCTTCACTTCGCAAACACTAGCGAGAACACGGCACAAATCAGCTCTATATAGTGCAATAAGAAAATTAGATAAAAGTCTCAAAAAAGTGTAATATCGGCCAGTCCTCGGATTCGATCTTGCCACCTACTGTGACCTAGAAATTATGAATCTCACGCAGTGCACATTCAGCCACGCACGCATCATACATCACAAACACTTGTCAAAAAGAAAGCAGAGAGCAGATGCTGTGAAATTTTAAATGCTAGATCGTGATTATAGCAAAAGCGCCACCAAATAAGTGAACATATTCATTTGCAAGTTAGGTCAGAAAAAAGGTTCGTACTAATACACTACGCTGATCACTAGTGAAAATTGCATAAAAACTTATACTTATGATAGAATTTTAACACAGAGGCGAAGCGGAGCTTCGCACCACTTGCGATACCACATACACATAGCATTGCAAGCTAGCAGACAGAAAATGAAACAAAAGCCACTAAGTCGAAAAACAATTAGAACAATTCGAAAAAACCATTACTACAAAATTTTCTGAAATTTGTCTGGAATGATGTTCAATTTAAAAACACAATAACTGGCGTTTATTAAGTATTCAGGCAAAAAATTGATCGGCAATAAAGCTGGCAAAAGTTGGTTAGACTCCCGTTGAGCAACATTGTTTTCAATTGAAAAACTTTTGACAGTTCCGAAAATCTTAATTTTAACTCTCCACCCTTCGAAAACACTCAAAAGCGTAAAAAGCTATTTTTTCTTTAAAACAACGCTTAATTAGGTCACTTACCACCTTAACAAACCAGCGAAAAAAAAACGAACAAAAATTACAAACTGAGTAAGTTTACAAATTACAGTAAAAAATCACAACTCTTTCAGTTACAATAAAAATCACTTATATCCCAGCAAAAATCCGTAAAAAGGCAACTAAGGCGACCAAACATAAGCAGACACACAACAGGTAGACAAATTTTTGAAACAGAATAATTCCCTTTTGAATAAAAAAAGATCTGCCCTGGTTCGAACACAGGACCTTTACCACCTCAACCGGACTATTTTTCTCCAAAAAAATGTGTGCCTGAAAAGCTAAAAAAGTTTGATTTCGATGTAGGCCAAGATATCATACGTTTTTCTGAACAAATTTTGTAAAACAAGAAAATTCCGTGATGCGGCAACTAAGCCGACAAAACATAACCAGACTAACGATAGTCCGAAAAAAATTTTGTAACGGAATATTTTTTCTTCAAAAACTTAAGACATTGCTTCTTAAAAAAACTAGTCAGTAGTAACAGCTGTCCGGTAGAACTTCAATTTGTAGGTGTGCACGTGAATGAAGTCTGATGATTCAAGTGATTCTGTTAACCAAGTTGTTAACTCGAAAAAAGTCTAGATTCCAGTTTGACAATGCTTGCTTATCGCAAGCGTAATTACATATTAGCCAATCAAAGTTAATCCTACTTATAATAACAAAATGTTCCAGCTAATCTTTCTCAGTATTAAATATCAGAAAAGTGACTAAATGAGCACAACAAAAGAACTATCTTAGCTATTATTGTTTTTTGTTTTTAAATTAATAGCAAAAATGAATAAATGATGGACTTGAATCAGCCCCTAAACAGCCATGCCTTGATGGGCGTGAGACACGATATCAAATAAACCTCAGAACTTCGAATTTGGTTACAAAAAGCGCGCGATAACACTTAAATAAGGCCATCAAAACTGTATGATATTTTATCTATATGATATGTTATACAGCCCCGTTCTTGGACTCATCAAAATAGTTTAGTTGATGACAATTAACTTGTTTCAAACATATCCAACAGCAAATAGAAAAGAGTCAAGGAACCCACGTCAACAGAAAAAAAACTTTCAAAATTCAAACAAAAATTGATGATATAGATTGCTTTAAAGCTCTTTGAATTTCTAGAACGAATTATGATTGAAACTTTTGACACAGAGGCCAAGCAGAGCTTCGCACCACTTGCGATACAACACAAACATTATAAATTGTGTCGAACAAAATTTAAACTGTTAAAAACTTAGGTGAACCAAAATTTTCGTATGTCTCGCTAGAAAACAATTAAGGGCCCAAATTAAGCTAGAGGTACGTGCTTGATATTGAATGAACTTGCTAACTGATGCAACACAAAAGAATGGGAAGAATAAAAAATTTTAGGATAATCAATTTTCCCAAGGAGCTGACATTTCTCGTACAAAAAATTAAGGAGTCGCCGCTTATGCAGGAAAAATTATTGCTACTGGTTTTTTCAATTGAATTTTTCATCACAGATTTGATAGAGTGAATTTTAAGATTATTCGCACAAATTTTAAGAAACGATCAAAAGTTCTAAGAAACGGTCGAAAGACTTTTTTAAACCCAAAAATACTTTCTGCAAACGCAGGATCTGGCCGCTTAAGCAGAAACGATTCACTAACCCAGGTTTCTCGATTGAACACAACCTGAGAATTGGCAGGGTAGTTTTTGCGTAGCGTCAAAAAATTTCCATAAAGCTGTTAAAAATTCGAAAAATTGAATAAATTGAAGGCGATATTTTTTTCTTAAACAAATTGGGCATAGCCAGTTATAAAGATAAGCTTTCAACAACGTGTTGTTTCGATTTAACCTATGATATCAGATTTGGCATAGCTTTTTGTGTGGAAAAATAGGGCGTACCTGCTCATGCCGAAGGGATTCACTTAACCTGTAATTTCGATTGAACCCAAAATGTCAGATATGGGAGGGTAGTCTTAGAAGAAAAAATAAAACTTTCAAAAAAACGGTCAAAAAATCTAAAGGCTAAAAATTTTGGTTTCAGAAAAATTTGTGCTTAGTCGCAGAAGCAAATGCGCTTCTTGCAACCCGTTCTTTGAACTGAACCCAAAATCTCAGATAGGATATGGAAGTTTTCGAGAATATTCGAAAGTTTGAAAAACGGTCAATAAATCAAAAATTTGACTTTTCCGAGGGCGAAAACTTTTGCGTAAATAACTTTGCGAAGTTCCCACTGCCCATTTTCTCCATTAGACCCGCAATATCTTATTTGAGAGGTTAGTTTTCGAGAAAAGTCAAAAAGAATCACAAAACGATCAAAAATCAAAAATTTTAATAATCCGAGGGCTATAACTTTGTATATAAAAAATACTGGGCGTAGACGCATATACAGGGAGCTTTTTAAAACATTTTTATTCATTGAAACCAAAAACTGAGATTTGAGAGTGGTAGTTTTTGGACAAAAGGAAAAAAATGGCTTATATGATTCCCCACAAAAATATGGGTCAAATATTCCCCACAGAATTTTTCGAAGGCTGAAGACAGAGGGTTAAAGTAAAAGAGAATCTATTGAGTATGCAACAGCGGAGCCTGCGGTCTTTCAATTTACACCCCTTTTTGAAAATCAGTAGAAGTCTCTGAGAAAAACTCAAATTTTCCAATAAATTTGGAAATATTTTTTCATAACGAAAAGAAAAGCAATTTCAACAAACCGATTGGTAAACAGACAGCCAACTTCAAAAAAAAAGAGAGAAGTGTTAAAATTGCGTTTCTCTTGATACTACCCAAAACTAGGTCATTAACCCGGCTAATAATAAAAATAGGCTGAAATAATTTCGGTCGCTGTTGGCCGGGAACGTTAAGAAGTTTGAATACATTATGAACCAAGATACAAGTGATTCTGTTTAACAAGTTGTTAGCCCGAAAAAAGCTATATTCCAGTTTGATAACGCTTGCTAATCGCAAGCGTAATAAGATTGAGAAAACAGGATCCATAAGTATATTTTCTATTTCACTGGAAAATCTAATTTATAGACGGTTACAAGAGAAAAAGCATTATATATAGACTTTGAAGAGACTTTGATTGAATTCATGATTTACACTTTTTTATCAAACTAACCAAATTAGAGAAAATAGAATGAATAAACTCTTTTCTAGTGCATAAAGAATTCTAAACAGTATAAATAATCATAGAAAATGAAAGTAACTCAAACTTTTCTGCACTAATACCTTTGATAGAACAAAACTTTCCCCAAATTTAGCACTTGAACTAGAAAAAAAATCAGGGGTCAAATCATCACTTTTACTCATTAAAACAAAAAAAAACACAGGACAAAAACAATGAGACACTGATAACAAGCTGAAAAATATTGCTTTGAAACTCATGCATCGCTAAATTGTTTGAACACATTCCTTGTTTGAAACGAGAAAAGAATATCCAATTGCCAATATGCAATTTTTTTCTAGCTATACTGAACTGCACAAATTACATAGAACGCACATATAGCTTTTGTTTACTTTAACGGGTCTTTTCTATTATACGGTCCGAAACTGATCTTTATTTTATCGAAAAACTGCATCATAAGTCTCGAATCTATAGGTTGAAACGCTGAATTGACAAAAAAAAACCAAACAAGAACACAAAAAAAAACAATAATAAAAAAACACCAGCATAGACAAAGCTTTAGCATGTGGCATATGGTGCATTTTTCGGCAATTTTCCCAGATTTTCTGCAACTTTCTTGGTGGTCAAAAAATAATTAACTTAAACAAAAACTAACGAATCTACAAATGAAATTAAATCTGCAAAAGTAAAAGATTTAGTTTTCTCAATTCCCAAGATCTCATTAGAAGGCTTGTTATTGTTCCGACTTCCGAAGAAAGTGAGGAAGATATATTCTCGGGGTGATTTTTTTCAAATTCAGCCTAAATTTCAAAAGAATTTTTTCTCAAAGGGGATCGATCCTTGGATTTTCGTGGGCCCGGCCGGATGCGCACACCACTATACAACATGACGTGACTAGCTAAGCTGCTCGTTTTACACTTGGATATTGCAACTCGTATTATTAGGCTAGGCGAAATATCCGGCAGTACAAATCGTTCCAAATTGCCATTGAGGCAAGCTAATTGGTTTCACTAATTGCATACACGACTCAATTTTATTACTTAATATTTGATTTTCTCAGCCTAAAATTCACAGTTTGTCAATCTTTTATAGACCAAAAACTGTAAGAGACCAGTTAATAGGCACTTCGAACATTCATGGCTCTGCCTGATACGAGAAGTTTTGTTTAGATTTATGATCTATTAGAAGAATTAAAAAACGCGAGTATTTCAAAGCTGTTCTTTCCATATTTTTAAATAACAAATTTTGCAAAAATATAGTTGAGGCCAAATTGTTGGCAACATCCTTTTCGGTCAAGTAATCTGAACAAAGTTAATCAAAATAAAACTGCTCATTTCGACGTCAGATTTTACCTTCTCATTGATTTCCAAACGTAAAAACCATTTCCAAAAAACTAACATATAGAGAGTTGCAAAAAGTTCGGACAGACAGAATTAATTAAAAAGAACAACTTTCTAGACATCAACAAAAATTAAAACTGAATTAAACATAATGTCGAAAGTTGATAAAGCAGAATTTCGCTCAAAACCAATAACATCGGCGGGCAATTGCATCCGAAGCGTCGAATAGTAAACCTTGAAACAGGAAAATTATTGCTCAGAGTGGCTAATGATATTCTGCAATTAATTTCCAAATTTTGAATGATTTGATCATCTTCACTTCCGTTTTTTTTTGGGGCAGCCTAATTTTTTTTTGTTGCTGAAAATAACTCTAGATTTCGATTTTAACTAATTTTGCTGTTTTATAGTAAAATCTGGAAGTTCATCGCAGTATTTAAAACCTAGGCTAGCATAATCATCGGATATTCGACGATCTCGCATTTTGAGTTTCGTCTGACAAAAAATTCAAGATTGGTCGGCTTCAGATTTTGCATGCTAAAAAACGTCGTAAAGCACTGATAGCTCATTTTAATTAGTTCTGTCTGTCCAAACTTTTTGCTATTAATTATATAAGCTGCAGTTTTTGACTGATTAAAATGTTCAAGTTCACCGATATTGCCAACAATTGGACATTAACTATATTATCCATTTATGAATGAAACTGCACAAAACTCTATATTTAGAAACAGCATTCCCGCTTTAAAAGCTGTTCTAAAAAACTTTTCGCTTTATCTTAATTTTAATTTATCGAAAAAAATTTTTCAGACAACTTGCACCATCAGGGAGAAGTTGAAACATAGAGGCGAAACTGAGCTTCACGCTACTTGGGATACAACACAAAAATAGCAGAAAGTCGAAAATAAATCAGACAAAATAAAAGACAGGAATTCGGAAATAAAAATCTTGTTTAGATTTGTCTCAAGTGAAGTGAAAAAATCAGACTCCAAGTCAAACGAACCCAGCACCTTTTTCATCCCAAGTATGGGCGTTAGTTGTACGCTTTATGTACAGAAAGCGCAATTGAAATTAAACTAACTATGAAATACGTAAAATCTAACGTGCGAATTCTTGTTTACAGGGAAAAATCAAGTAGACGATTCCAATGGTGGCAGGCCAACAATCCAAAGGGACAACAAACCGAAAATAAGATAACCATTCCAACAAGCCAAAAATTCATATTGTTGTTATGCAATTGTTACGTAGTTCTGATGTAATATACGTTGCTCTAATGCAATTTCGGCTTCAAGATATGGCGGTTTGTTGATTATCCGCCGATTACAATACCCTAGCTCGTTCGAACATTGTAAGAAAATTTAATTAAGGGAAAACGTCTAGTTCCAATTAGAAGTCTCTTGCTCTCTCAAGGAAAATTCACAACGGATTTTAATTTACAGTGAATACGAATAGCATAGCAAGCGAAAAAAGCATGATAGCACATAATGCTAAGAACGCATTTATCGCAACAATTAATCCGCATTTTCAAGTCATGAGTAAAATACTTAGCCCCCCCCCCCCCTAAAAAAAAACTTACATTTGCAGTTTCAACTCCAATCGTTTCTGATTGTTGCATCATCTGAACTGTCCTCTCAGAGCTAGCCACTGATCTCTGCTGTGAGGCAAGTATCTGAGCCTGAATTTGCTCGTAGCTTTGTTTGCCAGTGACTGAATTTGATGACATAATTCTCTCGCCTTAAAATAGTCAATTTCTTAGAGAACACCCTCGAACAATTAGTCGGCTAGGTTTTTATTAAATTTTAGGTATTTCTCGAAAAGATTGTACGGTGTCATGTATATGTTGAATAAGGTTGTCTCAATGTCGAGAGAAATTGATCTGAATCAAATCTGAATTGGTTTGGTTCTTATTTCATGCTAATGCGTTTTAATGAAGATTTTAACTATCATGGTTCTTTTTGAAATTTGAAGTTTGGCTGTTTGAAGTCACTTTCAATGAAAAAAAAATGGTTAAATTCATTTCATTCATCAAACTCCAAAACGAACTTTAGAATAGTTGCGCCATTATTCAAATCTGATTTCATCTCTTATATTTTTGCTTTTCATAAATTTTGCTTTTTATAGACATTTAAAAAAGTTGTAGCCCGAGTGAGATCGACAAAAATTTAAATTCGGTGGTAAATTGGGATTCTAATCTCTCAATTCTCGTGAGCAACTGAAGGTAAAGAAAGGCTTTTCCCACAGCTATCGCAATTTTCTTCCGAAGATAGAACCCCAGGTCCATTCATGAGTCTGAGTCTGACACTTTTCCTACGTCTTTTAGAATCTACAAAAAACTAGCGGTAACCTATGATATACTCAAGGCTATAGACCTATTTTCTTCTCTCAAGCTATAACATTACACTTATTCGCACATGCTTAAGTAGGGTTCAAATTTGCAATACCAGAAAAAAAAAACAAATAAGCTAGTCGGTCATACTAAAGAAGTTTTCGGTTCAAATAGGATTTTCCAAATTTCGAATGTTCCCTGTCATAATCAGCTTTCTCGCAGCAACTGAAAATCAGAACAGCCGAACTCAGAATTGCGGGAAACACGCTAAAAAATACGATCTTGAGTCCAATTGCTATTCGCAATTGGCCGGCATAATTTATTTGAGTAGATTTGTCTTTGTTCCCGTTAGTGAATACAACTATCGATTGAAAAGAGCAGATCAGGGTGACCACTTTTTGAGAAAACATAGTGACTATGACTGTGTTTGCCAGGGTGACCAAATTTCAAAAAAAAAATGAAATTTTTGTCGACCTTTTTTTTAGGTCGACCAAATTGATCGATGTTTTTGGAACCCTGATTCAATGTCAATGACGCCCCCGTCCATCGACCAGCGCACTTTATAGTCGTCGCTAGGTACTGGGCGAGCCCATGTAAACTTCTCGGCCAGTGCCGCTGAATACCTGCATGGCATTTCCTATCTGAAAGAAAAAGCGAAAAAGCTTTGTTGTAAATAGTGACTTTTAGTGACCATAGAAAAAATAGTGACCAATAGTGACTGGTCACTAAAATAGTGACCAAGTGGTCACCCTGGAGCAGACGTTCAATCAAACTACTATCCGACTTGCTCGGGGAAGCTTCTCAATCAACAGATCCGACGGTCCAAAACTACCTGATCGTAACAAACTTCTTGAGTAATATAAAACTTCTTAAGCT
This sequence comes from Symsagittifera roscoffensis, assembly GCF_963678635.1. Taxonomy (NCBI): domain Eukaryota; kingdom Metazoa; phylum Xenacoelomorpha; order Acoela; family Convolutidae; genus Symsagittifera; species Symsagittifera roscoffensis. The sequence goes on along the minus strand of NC_087066.1, from coordinate 16,518,176 downwards.
TTACTGTATTACTTAATCGCTTTACTGGAGTTGTTGTTACGGTGTCTTGAGCAACTGATTATTTTACTTGAGTGCATTTGGTCCGATTATGTTGATTAAGGTGAGTTTCAGGTAGATCTATCTGCAATGGATCAAAAGTACACTGTGTACCAAAAACTAATCATTACTATAGGTTCCCAACCTTGTTTTCAATCGCGTTCGCGTGCTTTTGGTATGTCTAGACCTAGACACGGGGACGTGCTTATTTCTTTTTAGAGGGGTGGGGCCATTTGGTAGAATCCTTTAAGCTGTAACGATTCTTAAGTTCTATGTCCTCAGCGAACCACGAATTGGCTCCGACTGATTGAAGTGTAAAAACTTAAGAGATAGTGTCTCTGGCCCTTGAGACAATGGCTATAGAGCCCATCACTCTTAACCTCATACTCCACAGTATACCACAAATTTACATGCCATTCTCCTTATGTAATTTGAAACACCAAACTGTCGACACAAAAATCAGTAAAAATAGAATCCAAGACTTTCGCTGAGAAAAAACTTACCTCCAAGTTAATAAAATACAGTCACAAAGTAAAATTATTCTTACAGTACCAATACACTCCTAGCATTTTATGCTAATAGATAAGCTTGGAGAGAAAAGCTGATAGTCATAAACTTTGCTGAAAATTCCATCTGTTCAATGGCATAACTGGCTGGCTAAAATTCTGGTTCAAATTAAATTCAGAAAAGCCTATGTTTTCAAACCTTTGGATATAATTGAAGATTAAAAATAACATTGAGCAAAATCAGGCGGATGGATAACTTTTTGATCTCTTCGAACAAAAAAAGACTTTGAGTCTTTCAAGAAAGTTTAAGAAGCACAATTCCTTTTAAAAACAACAGAAAAAATTGTGGTACCGAACAGCCAAAATCAGTATTTTCCTTTTTAAAACTAGTTGTTCAAAATGAATTCAGCTGTTCGGATAAAACTTTTTTCTGATGACCTGAGAAGAAAATTTGTTTCGCTAGAAGAGACACAAATGTTCCTTTTTGTGCAGCAGAAAAATCAAGAATCGATCCACATGGTTTTGTGTAATTTTCAAAACATCTTATATATTGAGCAAATTCCTCAAACAGTGCGTTTCTCTGAAACAAATTTGGATTCGTATTGGGTCAAAACAGATAACTCATTGGAACCGGTGGAAATTTAAGCAAACTTTCTCATGATCAGTTTTTAGCCTAATTTGCTTGAAACGCAATAGAATTTTTGGTACTCCCTCAAAAACTGCTGCACAATTACTTTTGTTATGTGACTGTAGGTATCAGTTCAATTGATAAGTATTCAATCTTAGAAAAAATGAATCAAAACGGATCAGTGAAATTCAAGTAACTTTTCATGTTGCTATTTCTCGAAACGAATAAGCTTCAATCCCAGAAAATCCTTCAACAATTGATCAACACTCAAAAATTGACTGAAAAAGTTAAATGACTTAGATTTGTTTTCCTATGGCGGAACTGTTTGGGTTTATAATTACAGCAGCAGCGTAAGATGTTTGTTAATGATACCTACTGTAATTATTTTCTGTTTGAGCATGAGGGTAGACCCTGTTGCAATGACCATTCACTGAGCCACTGCCCAGCAATTTCTTGCGAGTGTCTTCCAAACTTTCAGTTTGATCCGATTTTGCTTTCATTTCGCTCGTGGCATTTTGTCTACTGAGTCTCGAACTGAACGATGAACTGTTCCAATATTCTTCATCTTCATCGTCGTCTTCTGTGTGCCATTCCGCCGGATGACACAGTATAACCTTCCCGCGACAGAAATAAAAGTGACTAAAGGCCTTACGAACAGAAAAGTGTTGCGACGGAGGGTCAGAATGTTCTGGAATTTTTATTTTTAAAATTTCGATTTGAAGGAGAACATTTCTGAGAAATAGAAAAAAGACGGCCATTTTGAATAAAATAGAGAAAAATCAGAACGACGCCATATTTTGTGACGAACGGTTGTATCCGAGACGAGAAAATTACGGAGCCTCTTATCGTGGTAATAACACACGATAAGGACCTTAGTGACGGATATTTGTGGAGACGGAGGCTTCAGTGGGGGGAAGAGAGATACCACGGAACCCTCCCGGGACACGAAATATAGGAGATAAGAGTGTTGTCTCAAGAAAATCACGGGAGCGGAGGCTTGGTCCCCCAGAGACTGTTATATGTGAAGGGACTGTGTAAACTAGCCATAACAGTTGCTGTAATGTCCTAGATCTGAATTAAACACCGTTATTATTTAATATTTCAGAGCATGAGTAGATAGAGAAAGGAAAAGGTCAATCCATCTCCAATGGATTTAATATAAAACTGTCACACAAAAACATATAGAAATAGGTGGTTCGAGCCGTGTTTTTAATGACAATCACGTAGTCTGAGGATCCGAGACTCAGCTATGTGGTTGTGTTCGCATGCAAACGAAAGCTGATCAAAAGTCGTTTGACTGATGGCCTAAAAATAGTAACTTTTTACTTTGCCCTAGACAGACCAGAAAATCAACTGGCAAGGTCGAGACGGTGAAAAACGAGTGGAATTAAGGTAACTGACGCCTGCCAGTCGTCAATAGGTACTTTTTCTACGCTCCGTCGCTGTGTGATATTTGGGCGAATGTTACATAGACGTTTTTATGGCGCTCCTGGGTGGGCCTGTTAAAGGCATGAAACCATCATGATCAGCAAGCGTTTCAGCGACGTACCCTCCGCTCCGGGCGTATGCCCGAGTTAGAGGCCTTAATGACCGTTTTCGTACTAGGGGGAAGGTGCGTACCCCTCCGTCTAGTACGATTTAGCTTTTTAACTTAGTTAACACCGAAAATTCCGGGGGTCGGAGGGTTAGGTGGGAAATCTAGAGCCCGCTTGTCCTGAGGTCCCAGGACCAAAAACAATTAAAGAGAAAGCGTAAAACCAAACAAAAAAATAGTGTATAACCAAGAAAAAGCCAAAAATAATTATTTAAAAACAAAAAAAAGTACAAAAAACAGTAAAAAATCCAAAAAAGACCAAAAACAGTAAAAAAAAAAAAAAAAAAAAAAAAACATAAAGTGACAGTTTATATGTTATTTCCGGACGAGATGTGATCTGACCTTCCTATTTGTTGTTGTTTCAGATTGATTTATATCGTTTCTGATAGAGAGATTGTGTGTTTTGGTGAAGGGTTGGGTACCCTCCCTCGAGTGTAATTTGAGTGTTTAAGCACGTTAATGGTGATTTTGCCGGTGACCGGAGGGTAGAGTGGCAGGCTGATCAACGTGTTCCACACTCAACAGGGACATCAAGGACAACATCCGCAACGACTGTTGGGTATCGTTGAAGCAATTTTAGTATCGTTCGGGTACTATTTCCTTAAAACTTAAGTGGTGGGGGGCACGATTGGCGCGGTCCGATTGTACCCTCCATCGATTACAAATTTCCGAGTTAAGGGTCTTAATTCGAATATTTTGGTGCAAAGGAGGGTATAGTACTATTTATTAACGACTATTTATAGATTATTGTCCTTACTATATATTACTTATCTCCTATTTAGACCCAAGGAACACCCATTTTTTGTCGAAAATTACCAATTTTCGACCAAACTGTAGACCCCCAAATTTTCGGAGATCCGAGCTTTTCCGATAGGCAAAAAGCTTTTATATAGAGAGTAGCCACGTAGTTCGATCCCCTTTATTAAAGAAACCGCGTGAGCAAAGATTCAGTAGAAGTTAGGAAAACGAGAATTTTTCGACCAAAATTTTGATAATTTTCTGTATTTTGTCAATCTGTTTTGGGGATCGATTTTTTGAGTTTTTAGAGTTAGAGCAATAAAATTTTTTGCGTTAGGAGCGTGCTAGCATAACGTGCTCGGTTACTAGAGAAATTTTTGGATAACCCTCCGAGTAGCTCCGTGGATAGAGCTAACGACTTAAGGTTTGGAAAAGGAAGGAATCGGAGGGTCCAAATTTGATAGTTTTTGGCCAAATTTTTGTTTCTAAACCAATTTTGGTCCGGTTTTTTGCATTATTCCAGTGCCGTACAGGGCTACTACGCTCATTTCAAGTATTTTTAGGCACTTTCGACCGGAATTGCGAAAAAAGTCTTTCAGATCCTACACAGGTGGTGAAAAAGGCCATTTTGACGAACGCGTTTTTGGCGATTTCTCAAAGACTAGTTATCCGATCGGGATAATTTTGGTACCATAAGTCGACGTTTTTGACCACTTTTCCGAATCGCAACCGTTTTTGGGTTGATTATTTCGGAAAAGAAAAATTTTTTAGAATTTGTAGGTTCGGAGGGTCCAAGTAACGGGCAACCCTCCGAGCGGCAGAAAATTTTATCAAAACATCCTTTTATTCAACTGGGAAGGTTGACCGTGTCAGCCAACCTAGTTTTAAGTCAGGTAGACCGCTTTCAGAGGCTTTACTGCGGTGATCTAACCCTTTTTCTTGATTTTGGGGGAACCCTCCGAAGTGACCCTCCGGAGTCAGCTAAGCCCTTTAGCAACCCTCTTTAGTGGGAAATTTCCACGAGATCACCCTAAGAGGTTGAAACAGCTCCCCCTAGAACCCTTAGCTTATTTCGACGCTTTTTGAAGCTAGTAGGAGAACCTTCCAAGTGAGATCAGAAAATTTGAAAATTTTGGAGGTACCCTCCGAAGTGACCCTCCGGAGCGTATTAAGCATCTTATTGACCCTCCTTAGTAAATTTAGGGGGACCCTCCGAAGTAGCTTGGGTGATTAAGATACCCTCCTAAGTAACTTGAGTGATTGAGGTACCCTCCGAGGTAACCCTCCAGAGTGTCTTAAACCTTCTAGCGACCCTCCTTGTAAGAGACTTGAGTAAACCTTCTGTGGCAATTTGGGAAACGGAAAATATCCATTTAATTAGGATCATATTAGGATATTAGGCGTGCTTATCAGGATCATAAGAATCCATTCTGACCCGGAAATTCGTGATCAACTTTGGATTCTATATTGGGTGTATTAGAAGTACCCGAACAAAATTTTTTTTTGATTGTGATTTTGGTTGAGTGGTTGCCTTGAGCCACTTAATAGGAAAGTTCGGGCAATCCGGGAACAAATAAAGGAAGACCTCGGTGGGTGTATTAAGCAAATACACACCCACTTGAGAAGAAGAATTGTTCCCTACTCTCGTGCACTTGGAGCAGTCCGAGTGTGGGAGAGCTTTTTCATAGATTTGACGAATTTTCGACCAAGAGGTTGCCTTGAGCTACTTAGTAGGACAGCTCGGGCAATCGCAGGACACCTAAAAGAAGACCTCGGTGGGTGTATTAGGCAAATACACACCCACTTGAGAAGACTGTGTCCTGGGCTTCGTTCTTTCGGATCGTTCCGATTGGGGGAAGTCTTTTTCTTTAAGACTAAGTTTTATTTATCTATTTCTGAATCATCACTGCTTTTTATCGAAGATTGTTTAATTTTAACAAAGCAGTGACTTGATAAATTGTGTGGCGATAAATTGATACTGACAAAAGGTCGCTGTCACCTGTAGGATATTCTTATCTGATTATCGATTGTGTGTTGTGTGTCGATTATATCTTGTGGAAACTTAGTGATACTGTTATACTATACAACCGGGTTAAGTCAGCATTATATCAATACTGGGTAGACCCTGTGTGTAACTTTAGCTGAGTCACTAATTTAGTCGTGAGAGATCTAAGAGACATTTTGATACTGACGGAATCGAGTAGGCAGCGTTAAGTGATTTAACTAAATCTTGTTTGTGGTACGTTTGCATTGCCATCAAATTACGAATACTTTCATTTTGTACAAAACTATGCAGCGCAGGGACTCGTTAGGATCGACTACTAAAATTCCCAGGCTAAGCAAGGGAAGCACGCGGAAATTTAGAACTAGGCGTAGCCAAACCTCGTTTAGCAGCGCTTCCGACGCGTTTGCTGAAGACGAATCGACTAAAGGTCAACCTGATCTTTCAGTGATCGAAATGAGACTAAGGAGCGAGAAAAACCTTGATGGCAATCAAGGGCGGAGCGCCGAGGCCGAGCCTGCGAGCGAAACGCCGGTGGATCCCTTTGACGAAGGGGAGCGAACGCTCATTCGACCCGACTTTGAGCCAGACGGGGTCCTCGAACGAGAGGAAGTCGAGAGGACAGAGGAGACCTCGGAGCGTTCCGAGGTCGAACCTCGGGAGGAAGTGTTGTACAGGGGAGTGTCCAGATCAGAGACTAAGAGCTATAAATGGAGAAAGGAACCTTCACATCTGACAAGTGCACACTCATCCTTGGCCAAACAGAGTAACAACGCGATGATGTCGAGTATGAGTCCGGGTGAAGAGCAGACGTTCTCGAAGGCCAAGAAGAGTTGGAAGTCCTTGTACGACGAACGCATGGCGTCACTACCAACTGTAGGTTTGACTTCCAGGGACGACTACCCGGAGATAACCCATCCGGATGTGAACTTCACACCGTGCCCAAGGAACGACATGAGCAGGGAGGCATCTTCTGCCTCGCCGACCAGGCCTATGTCAGATGGGATAACGATGGGAGCATCATCAACGTTTGACAGACTGATGACGTCAATGCACAAGCAAAAGGGCGGTGCGTCATCAAGTACTAGGCTACAGCCACAGTTGACCTCGTCTTCTCTGGGGCTAACCCCGCCACTGGGGGCAGCTGGTGACATAAGTGATATGTTCGCTGGTGTGATGAATGGCCTGGATGAATTGAGGCGAGACATGACTAAGCGGATAGATCAAGTTGACGAGAGAGCTCACCATGGTCGAGAGAATTTGAAAGATGAGCTAACGCACATGAAGTCGCAAGCGAGGTTTGATCAGGCTCAATTGATTCGTGACACCGATCAATGCCTGGCCGAGAGCCTGGCTCAGGCAAACAAAGAATCAGAGGAAAGAGAGGCTAGGATGACAAGAGAGATCGAGCGATTGTTGAATGATCATGATATTACCTACGCCCAAACGATGACTGGCCTGGAAAGGAGGTTGGACGCCAAATCTGACTTGATGATGCGGAAGCTTGACGCGATCCTGAATGGGAATAATTGGCAGGAGCATTCCAACTCAAGGGAGCGCTCACGCCATGCGAATGTTGGAGATGGTACGGGCAACAGTGCCAGAGCCCAGCAAGGCTCGAGAACGAACTACGAACATAGAAACAAGGAGCGGCCAAGGGCAGCCCCGCAGAGGCCTGGCTGGACAAATCCAGTCCCACCGGAGGCAGATGCCACCCCGGAGACAAGATTGCCAACCGTGCCACAAGTCAGTTCAGTACCAGATCTGACTACAGTCTCACAAGACACAACGATGTATGCCTCGATGTTTGAGCCTCTGAACAGATCTCTTGAAACATTCATCACCAAGCTCTCGAAGTCAACCGAGAGAGGAGAGAGGTCAAGAAGAACACTGAAAAAGCCGAAGTCATATAAAGACGAGTCAGACGGCTGCATTGATACTTGGATAGAGGTGATGAAGTTACACTTTGAGGAAGAGAATCTCTCCAAGAAACAAGAGTGCAGCGCGCTGACGAGCAACCTAGAGGGTACTGCATTAAATTGTGTAATGGCGAAAAGAGCCAATGAGAGAGACAGCGCTCGCAAGATATTCGACATCCTGCTGAATCGTTTCGGCTCTGGAGTACAAGGGCACCAGGCCATGGTGAAGTTCGAGAAGAGGCGTCAGAGAGATGAAGAATCAATAGATAAATTCTTGGACGACCTTGAATTGCTCAGGAGGAGGAGCAACCCGGATGAGAGAATATCCGAACGAAACTTGGCGATCGCTTCGAAGTTCATGGATGGTGTAAGGAGTGAGGAGTTGAAGACGATGTTGGCCACTCACTTCACCCTGTCGCTTGACCAGGTACCCACGCCCGACGACTTGCGTATGAAGTCACGCGAGTATTTACTGATAAAACCGAGGGCGCAAAACCGTTACAGCAATTATGGCAACTATAGCGGGACAAACACTGGTGCGAATTCCAGTTGGTACAAACCTCGCGATGACATGGACAAGAGGAGGTCGTGTGCGAATTGTGGTTCGATGGACCATCACGTTTCTGCGTGTTCTGCATACAAACAGAACATGAAGGCCATAGGCTACTTTCTCGAGGACGCTGACGCGACCGACGAGGATCATGAAGAGTACGTGAGAGGGCTCATCATGAAATATGGTCCGAGGTGTTTCTTCTGTAATTTGGAGGGACACTTCAAGTCGGATTGTACTCAATTTTGGGACGCAGTAGCGGACGCGAAACATCCCCGCCACGAAGAGGCGCTTTCGGGTGTCAAGGCCAGTCGAGCACGTCTGATGAACGAGGCTGAATCTCGGAGAAAGGAAACGACACCGAGCACCTTTGCGACCAAAAAGGTTAAGACATGGCCTGACGAGGTGGTAGCCTCGAACCTCGAAGCAGAGTCGTCTAGTCCACTCAAGGTGGATTACGGCCTGGCGGCAAGGACAGCGCTGCAGAATGTCAAACAGCACCTTGCCACGAAAGAAGTGGAGCAATGGGTAAGGTCGGAGCTGGAGAGCACAGATCTTCGGGAAAGTCTTAATGTCCTGAGTAAGACGACAAGAGCAGAAGATGAAAAAGAGCCCAAGAAACAGGGACTAAAACTGAACGTTATATCTGGCAAGACTTTCGGCATGACGAAGGCAGGGACCAAAATAATGTCTATCATCTCAGTCGCAGGGCACCAGGTGGTCAAGAACCTGAGCGAGCCATCCGAGATTACACTGGTCCACCTGGACATCTATGCCGACTACCTGAAGGAGAAGGATCCCAAACTGGACTCCAGGGCAGTGCGAGCGCTGCTCACAACGGGAGGTCCGAGGCTGATGAAAGTGGACGGACATTATATCGATGTCCATGGCCCTTACCCGATTCTGATGAATGTGGATGGCATCAATATCTACACGAAAGCTCACATAACTGATGCGAACGATCAGGTTGGCCGGATATACATTGGTCAAGAGGAGCTGAAGGTCAGACGAATCGGACACAACGCGATGCTCGAGCAAGATGCTGTGCATATTGGTTGCGAGGCAGATCTGGCCGCACACGTTCTGGACGTGCAAGGCAGACAGCTTTCAGTAAAGGGACTGCTAGACACGGGAGCAGTAGTCAGTGTCATGCCAGTCAAAACTTGGACCGACATGGGTTTTGAGAGGTCGGATCTCATACCGACAAACATCAGGTTGGCAGCTGCCAATCAGGGAGCGATCTATGTCACCGGGCGAACCCCGATCATCTCACTGCAGCTCGGAGGGAGACATCTTTGGATGAGCTTCCTAGTAGTAGAGAATTTGGACGAATCCGACCAGTTCATCCTAGGGAGGGATTTCGTTCGCAACTTTGACGTCACGATTGATCTCAATGACGGATTGATTAGGATCAAGGATCCTGAAAGAAAGTATGAGAAAAGACCCCTTAATAAGATATTAATTAATCAGGCCAAGGTGCCGATTTTTCTGGATCGAAAAGTTAGATTAAAACCGAACCAAGCCGTAGTAGCGACGTTTAGGATGAGGAACTTGAATGAACTCAGCAATGACAGACAGGTGTGTCTGGTACCAAATCCAAACAGTAAAAGCTCGGCTATTTTAGGAAGAAGCTTCTCACTCACTCAGAGCGGACTGTGTGTGAGTGTGTTATTGAACACAGAAGCAACAACAGTGACAATACAGAGGGGAAAGAAACTTGGCTACGCTTTGCCTCTGAACACAGATTTTCTGAGTGTGGAAAACTTGAAGAAGTTTGACGTAACTAAATGTCCATTACATGCGAACCAAGAATGTATAATGAAAAGAGTAATTGAATTGAAATCTTCTAGGAAATTGTTTTCAATGAAGTCGGAAACAGATGATGGGCTGTCTAGTTGTTCCAACTTTCCTGAGAGACCGACGGAAGCAGAGTTAGCAGAGAATAGGCCTGTCCTACCTGAGATAGAGCATCTGAAGGGTAAAATATCCGACAAGGAACTAGATTCGCTCAGGGCGGTGCTAAATCGGAACGCAGACGTTTTTTCGAAACATAAGGCCGACATAGGTTGTTGCAATTTTGTAGAGCACGAGATTGAGATAGAAGAGGGCTCGGTACCTCATAGGGAAGGGGCGAGAAGAATGACCCCAAACAAGTCAGAAGCGTGTAGGAAGGAAATCGAGATGTTAATGGAGTACGACATGATCGAGCCGTCGAAGTCCCCATGGGCTTGTGGCGTGGTCATGGCAAAAAAGAAAGGGGGACAACTCAGATTTTGTTGCGATTTCCGTTATCTGAACGCAGTGACTATAAAGGACGCATATCCGATTCCCCGCATCGATGAGAGCCTATCCAAGCTGGGAGACGCCAAGTTCTTCACGACGTTGGATTTGGGCTCAGCATTCTGGCAAGTGCCGCTCAGAAAGCAAGATCGAGAGAAAACAGGCTTCGCTTGTGAGCTGGGACTGTTCCAGTGGAAGAGGATGCCATTCGGATTGTGCAACGCGACAGCCACATTCCAGCGACTGATGGCTCAGGCACTCACGAGCGTTACTAAAAAGTATGGGAATCTCATCATGTGTTATGTCGATGATGTAGTGATCGCGACACCAACCTTGGAAGACCACATCGAGAGGTTGGAAGAGGTGTTTTCTTGCATGAAGCAGGCGGGTCTGAAATGCAAACCCTCTAAGTGCGAAATCCTCAAGGACTCCATAAAGTATCTGGGCCGCCTGGTTGACAAACATGGAGTGAGACCAGACCCCGAAGCGGTTGAAGCGGTGCTGACCTGGAAGGCACCTAAAACAGATACACAGTTGATGAGTTTTCTGGGATTCGCCAATTATTATCGCGAGTTCATCAAGGGGTATGCTGACAAAATATACCCCATGCAGAAGTTGATGAGAAATAAGGGCAAAAAGTTCACCTGGACTGATGAGGCACAAGTCTCATTTGAAAACATCAAACGCGAACTTTGCGAGGCACCGGTCCTCGGCATGCCAACGGAGAAGGGGATGTTCGTGCTGGACACGGATGCATCAGTGGTTGCGATATCAGGCATACTTCACCAAGAGCAGGAGTGGAACGGGAGAACGGTTCTTCGTCCGATAGCTTATGGAAGTAAAGTCCTGAGTGACACTGAGATGAAGTACGGCGCACCAAAAGCGGAGATGTTTGCTGTGATCACGTTTGTGGAAAAGTACAGGGCCTACTTGGGGAGTGCTCCCTTCAAGTTGCGTGTGGACAATCGTGCCCTTGCCTGGCTGAAAACCTATTCGATGGACCAGAGCTACATTGGTCGTTGGATCGTGCGCTTGGATGGATACCACATGATCATAGAGCACCGTACCCGTGACAAGCACCAGAACGCAGATAGCCTCAGCAAAAAGACAGAATTTTATGAGCGCCTCGAAGAGAAGCAAGCTAACCAATCAGAGATCAAAGACGGGTTTTCCTTTCTGGACAAAGAAACCTATGATGAGCTGCCACTTACTAGGTGGTTAGACAAATCAGGACATCCTATACCTGGACACCCTGACCTTCCAGTGGAGACGGCTGCGGAGATAAAGCTTTTAGCCAGAGGCGAACCCGTTCCGTTGGATCTGCTAGTCCGATCCAACTTGGTACAGCAAGAACTGACCAGGCTGGGTATAAACAGCATCGCTTTATTGAATAAGACGGTGAACGTGGCGCCGGACGTCATGGGAAAACTCCGTGACTTGTTGGATAGGGAAGTGGATAGGCATGATCGTGAATGGAGGGAAACCATGCAGAGGTTGACTGTCACCGAGAGAACAGAGAAGAGGCCAGTGTCCATTCGCAGCCGAGGCGTTGAACGGGATTGCAGGTCGATCGTCAATCAGCTGGTGACCTCGATGCCGAAAGAAGTATTGTTGAGAACTTCGTTCACTGAATATGGAACATCGAATCAAAACCAAGCTACTGAGGAAGTCAGGATCAAGTCGAAATCTAGCTTCACGAGGAGAGTGCACTTCACGGATGCGAAAGAGGAATACGAGCCAAGCCCAGATTGTTCGTCCCTGGACGAGACAATGTCCGGGGAGTCTGACACCTTCGATCCAGTCAAGGACGACTTGTCTGAGAAGTCAAACGCCTTTGAGCCCGTGCAGGACAACTTGTCCGGGGAGAGGTTGACTAGACTACCTAGGGACAGAATTTTGTCCGGGGAGTCGGGTTCAAGGCGACCGATGGACAGAGTTTTGTCCGGGGAGTCGAGAAACATCTCAAACAACTTGGAATATGATGTTGGAGAATCGGTCGACTCAAGTGTTGATTCGGGACCCCAGTCCGGGGACAACACGTCTGAAACAACTTCCAATTCCGACATGTCAGAGATTGCGATCCACTCCTTATTGGTAGACTGGAAGCAGCGTGGGCTGGACCGGGAAATACATCAGGATCCAGACAGGGACAGATACACCTCAGATGAAGAGGGCACTGTGGTAGACAATGCCGCAGACGAGCTCGAACTGATAGCAGTTTCAAAACGCCCAACCAGATTGCTGCCACATAGTACGGTCGTCCGTACCAATCTGGAACCATCTGTGCAAGAAGCGACGCCTTTGAAAAAGATATGGTGTGTCAAGTTGATGGACGATGCTCATGCTCCGGAGATAATGAGTGGGCAAATGAACGTGGTGAAGACGTATTTGAAAGCCAGGTACAGGCTGTCGGATCTCCTGAGGGCTCAACGAAATGATAGAATGACGAGCAGTCTGAAAAGATGGATCGAGAATGGAGCACCTGACAAGGGAGACTTGGAAGAAGACAGCTACAAAATCCTGAAGCAGTTTTACCTGAAGAGAAAAGACTTGTTGTACCTGAATAAGGACGGAATCGTAGCCTGTAAGCGCAAGGAGGAGGACAAGGTCCTTTATAAATACAACTCAATAGTGCTACCACAGTTGTACCAGACTGAGTTGCTCTTTCGCTCACATGATCAGATGGGACATCAAGGCGTAGACAAAGTGTATAACAGGATACAAAAACGATTCGAATGGCCGGGGTTGAAGAAGGCTTGTGAGAAATGGATAGCCGCATGCCTGTCTTGTCAACAGGCAAAGGATCCCAGGAAACTAAGGTTCCCCCTACAGTCGATAGAATCGTCAGGTTTCAACGAAGTGGTGCAAATTGATCACCAGAAAATCTGCATGACAGCAACGGGCTATAATCAGGTGCTGGTAATGATCGACCATTTTACGAAGTATGCGGAGGCGGCACCCTGCATGACAGCATCGGCAGAAGAAACGTGCGATCATTTGATAAACGTGTGGATAGCAAGGCATGGCTGCCCCATCACGTTCCAATCTGACAATGGCAAAGCATTCGTAGGTGATCTCACGAAAGAGTTAATGAAAAGGTCGCAGGTAGCGCAGGCCCACTCGACCACTTATCACCCGCAAACGAATGGCCTAGTCGAGAGGCAGAATCGCACACTGGTATCCATGTTGAGAGTCTACTGCTCACGCTACATGGATGACTGGGACAAGCACTTACCGCAAGTGATGGGTGCTTACAACAGCACGGAGCATTCCACCACGGGAATAAGTCCGCATATGATGCTGACGGGTCATGAAAAAGCACTCCCGTTAACGTTCTTCTACCCTGAATATGAAGGGAAGAGGACAGCACCGCAAACGTACGTGCGGGACGTTATTAGAAGACAACAGGACCTCAATGACTTATGCAGGAGGAATACGCAACAGGCGCAAATTAGACAAAAAAGGAGGTTTGATAAAAGAACAGCCGATGCAAAAGCCTACTCAGTTGGCGATTATGTCTGGGTGTTCCAGGAAGTGGTTCCACCAAAAGGAACCAAGAAACTATTAAAGAAATGGCGTGGTCCATTTCAAATAACAGAGGTGCATCAAGGAGGTCGTTTTTATCGGCTGAGCACCGGAAGAGCGGCTCATTACGAGAATATCAAACCACACAACGCCTCGTCCGAGGATTGGTGCATCCCAGCGGACATGCAAGAGGGAGACTATTTAATAGTGGATCCTGCTTGTGAAGTGAATGAAAGGGGTACTCGCGACAAGAACGACGGCAATGAGATGGTGGACAATTGTGATCTACCACTGGATCTCGAGTTGACTGAGCGAGTAGAGGTGGACGATGAAACTCTACCCTATGCCGAAGAAGACTGGGATTGCCCGGAACAAACCGAAATTGACAAAGGAATACAGCCTGACTTTCCGCTCACTATGGAGACACGCCAAAGTAAGAGGGGAAAAAACCAGAAGAAATACAATCCGTATGGCGAGGACTTCGTTGTAGACCGGATAGTAGTGAGTGATGTCATAGACTCGCTGGTGGGGCTGGACGAAGTAGCGATGCTAGAAGAAATCGACCTTGTGAACGATATGGATCAAGATTGGATCGACGATCGATCAGAACCGGAAGTGGAGTTCGAACCAGAAGCGGAACAGACACATGAGCAAGAACTAACAAACTTGCGCGTGCTCGAATGGCTCCACGATCTGCCGACAGATCCAAAAGAGACGATCCTGACGATTCAGGACGTCGACAGAGACGGCGTCAAATACATCAGTCATGACAATACCGAGTCCAACTGGGTCGCCCCAGATGGTCCTCTACGTGTTCCACAATCCAACCTCGGTCTCCTAGACTTTGGGCGATCGACGGGGACGTCGATGGATATTTTTGTCCGGGGAGTGGGGGTAGGACTCACCCACACCGAAAATCTCATAATAAAAAAATTGAAATCGGCAAGGGAAACCGGAGAACTAGAGACAGAGGGCGAGAATGCTAAGAAACCACCTTTTGGACGAATCTTTGAATCGTATTTTGATCTCCCGAACCACTATTCGAACAATATCGTTATAACGGACAGCGATTTCATACTCACGGAACGCACGTGCGCCATAGCGATAACTGCGGACGTAAGCTTCAAAACAGCACTAGCGGCCGACTTTAAAAGAGAGTACAAGAATATCGAGTTTTTGTGGAAACAGAGACCGGGTGTAGGAGGAATGATAGCGTTGCCCCCTGTTGCATCACAGATACCAGGGAAATATTTGTGTTTTTTGGTTACGAAAGCTACTGATAGGCAACACGTGAATCCGGAGAGCTTGGTGTTGGCCTTGACTCGACTTAGGGATTTCCTGGTTGAGAGAGGTGTGACCTCTCTCTCGTTGCCAGTTTATGATCCCAATAGGGGAAAGCTACATCCGAGAGAGTTGTATGCTCTTGTGCATGTGATATTTTCAGAGACTGACATAGAGGTTTACTTACATAAAAAATACTATCTGAGCATATGCTAAGAATTGCGCTCGGCGATAAGTGGTTTTTATTAAGTTGCTCGATAAGAATTAGAGTCAAGTTTTAGATTAGGTTAGGTCTTAGGTACAGTATTAGGGATTAGGTTTTTATGTGATGTTTATGTGATGTTTATGTTATGTTATTGTGATGTTATGTTTTATGTTAGTGTCATAAAAGACCTGGGGCACCCCAGGTCATCAAGGTGACAGCGTACATTCATGCTACTCTGACGAAAGTAAAGGTGGACGATCCACCTTGGTGCTAAAATTTTAAATCAGAATTGAAAAAGAGAATTTCAATGGAGAGTTTTAGAGAATTGATTGATGTTGCATCTTAAAATGATGATTCTAAGTCGCGACCTGTCTTTTAGATCTTGATTGATCGGAAATTGTTTACTGACACTGAATCAGAAGAGATTACACGAAGAATCAACACGAAAAGAAATGGGAGATACTAACGAACTCATGGAATTCCTCTCAGCGAGTCTAGGAGCGACTCTAGACGAGATCTATCAGCGGCTGATCGATTGTGACTTCACACGAGAAGACCCGGGGTTGGCGATGTTTGTGGTCGCACTCCTCAATGCACTGGGAAGAGAGGGTCGAGGGAATCGCCCTACGGAAGTAGTGTTGATGTTGGCCTTCGGTGAGTCCGGGACCGCCGAGAGAGGCCGAAACCGATTGATGAGATGGAGGCGCGGAGAAATGTCCGGCCACGACCTGGCTCGTGAGCCGGGACTAGGCGAGCAAAGGGACCACCGGCTAGGTGAGATGCCCTTACCTGTCCAACCTGCGCAGCCATTAATCGGAGCGAAGAGACAGCGTGATGGGCCAGGCCCGTCACACTCGGTCGACTCTCCAACAGCTGCTCCTCCCCTGAAGAGAGTGAGAGTGAGCGAGATAGAGATCCAGACGTCGGAAACGATTGAAACACTGGAGAAGAAGGAGAGGGACCAGAGTGAGCTGTGTGCCAAACTTCAGGAGTACAGGACCATAGCTCGGGAGAGAGACGAATGGAAAAAGAAATTCGAAGATCTGCAGGTGGCCTACAAGGAGGATGAGATAAAGCACCTGAAGGAGCTGTATATGGCGAAGGTGAGCCAAGTGTCACCGGAAATCCTGGCGAGCATGAGGTCCTCGGAGGGATCTAACGACACACGCCCCAGGACAACCGCGCAGGAGCTGTGCGCATCGAGAGGACCTGAGGTTCTGGATTTGCATGCATCAAAGGGGCACGAGGCTCCTCAGCAGACACGACCGTCTGCTTCGAGTCAGAGGTTCACGATACCAGACCCTTCTGACACCTATCTAGCTCCTCAATTTCAGGAATCATTTAACCAAGTGGCCAGAGCCGCGATGGATGAGATCAACAGAGGCACTGAACGGACACTGGCTAGGATCGTTCCTTCCCAGCGTCGTGATCATTCATCAGATGGCTCTGAGCGGGCAACCCGCACGATAGCGTGCTCTGCGCCTGGTGGAGTCTTCAAGAAGTCTCGCGTGGTAGATATCAGGAAGAACCTGATGACACGTCATCAGTTCACGCAAGTGCCAGCCGAGCATCCTCGAGCCTGCTTGAACGACATGAGCTGGAACCCCGCCACGAGCGACCAAGTGATTCCCCCAGGGAGTCGCCATTTGATCATTGGAGACAGTCTGGTGAGAGATCTGAATGAGATCTCCGTCTATGGCCAGACTACCACTCTGTCCTTTGGAGGAGCCTCAGTGGCTCAAGTGATCAAAATGATGGAGTTCCAGGGCGAGGATCGTCTGGATACATTGATAATAATGCTGGGGACTAATGACGTCTCGAGAGCCCCCGTAACCCCAGAAAACAAGTGGGAACCTCTGTTGGTGTGTCTGTTGAATGAATTGAAGGAAAAGTATAGACCCAGGCTCGTGATCCTGTGTACGATACCGCCAAATCCTTTGGTGGGTACTACAGCTGCGGATTTTATGAATGGCAACGTAACGCGGTGGAATGAAATGACCCGCAATCTGGTGAGGAACAATCCTGGCGAGTTGCGACTCCTGGATCTTGAAAACATGCTACGTATGACTGATCACATCGAGCTCACCAGAGATGGAGTGCACTTCAATAGCCAACGAGGGAGACATTGGATCAACGATGTGTTTCAAACGCAGTTGAGAGAAGTGGAGCAAGAATTAAGGGCGACCGGTTCTTTGGCTCGGACCAATTCGACCGGAGGGAGCAGAGTAAGGGCAACCGTGCCCGAATCCCTCGCCAACCGCCTAGGGCCCTTGGCAACGGAGACGGTTGGAGCCGTAACCGTCGCTCCGAGCTCAAATGTGAGAGACAGGCTGGGGACTGCCCCTCCTCCCAGGCCGCAATCGATTGGAAGCCGACTCGGCAGATCGGTGGAACAGAGTAATAGAAACAACTCCCAGACCGCGTCTAGGAGGAATGATTCGCCTGCCACGACGAATCCTGCTTCGACGGCAGGATCGTCGACAAGCACCGTGCCAGCGGAGGGAATTGAATCCGGCAGCAGGTTGCTTTGGAATAGTTCAGATCCTAGCCATTGGGGTCAGTATAAGACGGACATGTCGGCGAAGTTGAACATGAATACCCTGACGTGTCGGGAAGATGTGATGAGAATGACTGGCGGTGAAAGTCCCACAGTGTCGCGACTTTATCGGATACCGGGCGTGGATTGGCTGCTAGCAGAGCAGGAGAAATTCAGCTCCTCGACCTCACTCCGACATGCGGACTTGGATGGATTGCCTCGTGACAACACCTTTGGACCTCTAAACACCCGGTCGCTCACCGACGTTCGAGATAGGGCCCGGGAAAGGACACCACCAGTGCGCAAAGGCAAGTTTCAGACGGAGAACAAACCCAGCAACAAGCATCACAAGATGTTTAGACAATTCTCTAAGCCACCCGGTCAGACGCCGGGCGAGTATTCTAGGGATTATCCCCGAACCACAACAGTGTTTGGAGACGACAAGAGATATGGGAATCTGAAGGCCCCAGTAGGTGATGGCCTTTTTGCAGCGTATGATCCCTTGGACATGAAGGCTGCCAAGTATCTGGTTGTGGCCGGCTCCGATTATCTCTATACACCCCGTTCTCTATTCTGGCCTGATGTGATTTTCTTAACGGCGCCTAAGCTGGACTGGGGACAGGCGATAGGCATGATGATAAGTGTACGGAGAGTGGTCAGCATGGAGCCGCAGGTGATAGTGGTTGCAGGCGCGAATGATCATCTACAAAGCAGAGGCCTATTGTCACGTCTGACGGATGGATCGATCCCGAGTAACGAAGTTATAGGGGAAGCGATCATGACACTGCTCTCGGCGATGGCCGAGGTAGAGGCAGCAGCAAGACAACGGTTCACCATGAATGTGGTGAAGGTGATCTTTGTATTGTCACCAGGCTACGCTGCGTTGCCTGAACCCCTTCAATTTGTGTACACGATGGTCACGACGATAGCGGAGGGGATATATAACGTGATAATTCCTGCCCCAAACAGAGTGGTGGACCCGGACAATTATTATCCGCACCGATCTGAGCTCCCCGCTGTTTGGTCTGACATCTCGAATGCCATACAGGGACTCAGAGATTGCAGCACAACTCGGCTGGTGCTAGACGAAGTTCTGGGGTTGGAGCTGTCCAACTTCGCGAGATTATTGAAGCTAAGACCAGGGGTAGGTGACGATCATCTGTTAGTACAACAGGTGGCTGATGATCTCTGGTTCAGGCAGATGGATCATAAAGAGAACGAGCAGGGAAGGATGATCAGGAAGAACATGACGTCAGCAGAAGAGGACCTCATGGCAATGGCTTTGCGTACGAAGCCACACAACAACATATGGTTGTATCTGTCACCGAGGCTGTGCACCTTGGGTGAAGACGCGTTTGAGCATGCGCCGGCGATAATTAAAGAGATACACGCGTATTTGAAGAGTCTACTTGATGCCCGGGAGTTGGCTGGAGGCAAGATGTTGAAGCTGATGCAAGACGTGAATACGATGTCGCTGGACAAGTTCCAAGCGGACGTGCTGGCCACGAAAGCACAGTACGAACGATCGGATGCTATCTTGGGCGGAATGGGAGTGGGATGGACGCCATCTTTCCTATCGACGTGCTACCCGAGGGCATCTAGGAACCTGATCGCAAGTTTTGTCAAAGACATCAGGAAGTTGTCGATTGGCCTGGTGTTAGCCTTATACGTGACATTTGGTCATGAAAACTTTGTGAAAGGACCGGCAAACCTCTTTACCCAAGCGTTGGCCGATTTGAGGTTGGATGGACTCTTGACCCTGATTGCCATGACCTATGGTCGGCTGGGAGACTTGCTTGTGCTATTGCGTTACCCTGAACAACTGCAGGGACCCAGTCGTGAGTTCAATGCACAGTTGGAAACCGCCTCGCTCAGGAAGATGAAAGACTGGAGGACTCTCCTACTTCAATACCTCCTGCAACAGAACAGAAGCGTAACAGGAGAGGACAAAGTGGCGACGAACGCAAGCGAATGCAAACAGTATTGTGGCATGCCCTTATTAACAGACTTAGCTGTTATGATGCGGATTGATCCGTTGGCTCTGGTCCACGGACTAAGGGAATTCGTCACAGTGGTTTATGGACCGGTGATGTCCTTTGCGTTCCCGGATGTACAAGTTAAAGCGTACAGGAATTCAGTGTTGTACGTCAACCTGGTCTCAGTAGTGGATTGTTCAGTGCTGAATTGGGTAGAGCAGAGTGAACTGAGAAAGCTGGCTAGCGATGATAGGCTGTTCGGAAGAATAGCAGAGCCAGGTTGGGTGTTGATGGATTTCAACAACCACTTCAAATGCCGAATGGGTCGTGAGGATCTGTCCCACATCCAGTTCAACCCAAAACTCTGGAATCTGAGACCAGTGGTGAAAGATACAGGAGAGGCTGTGGGAGTACCTCAATTGCCGGGAGCCTATGCCCATGCAAAAGAGAATCAACAGACATGGCTTCCTGGGTCCAGGCCGCTGCCGGACCAATGCCATCGATATCCACCGATAAGGAGGATGTTGTTGGGAGTCACATCTCCCATCATTGCCCCTCGTATCGGAGCGGCTCGTGACGCGGAGAAGAGAATGCAGAAGTGGAGTGGAGGGATGGAGCCGCGCTTCATCAGCTGGAACGTCGCTGCCGCGCACACGTTCGACTTCTCATTTCCTGATGCCTGGAGCAGGAAGAAGATCAAAGCACTACCCTCCAGGAGACCAGAGGTCTCGGCTGAAACGTGGAATGAAGTGTATTCTTCCGCGGACGACTTATCAAGACTGAAGTGGTCAGGAGAAGCGAAGGTGGTGATGCTGGAGGTGGCAAGTGAGAGCAGAGGTGGCTCATATGTAACGATAGAGGACCTGGCCCCACATGGTGAGGAGTTAGTAGAGTTCCTGGTCGATGATGAGTTGTTTTATCATGCAGGAGACATGGCCGTACCGGCTCGGCCGGATTCGGGCGCAGACGCACGACAAGGACCCTCGGGACCTAGGCCGAAACCTGATGCGGACGAAGATGAATTGATGGATCAGGACGATAACGATGAAGGGACCGGAAGCAAGACGGAGAAATCGGGAGAGACCGATCTAGGAGCGTTGGAAAGGGACTTGCTAGAGTACCGGTTCAGCGAAGATGACGATGGGGAAGTCGATGGGAGTCTATTGTTGATGGCACCATCGTCCTTCATGTCTCCTACAAAGGAGGCGTCAGCCGATCTATCTCCGATAGACCCAATAAGCCAGGCTAGAGAGTGCCGAAGCAGGGATCCACAGAAGCTGCTTTATGAATCGCCAAGGAGGAGGAAAATCGAAGAGTCTATGAAGATATCGTTCCTCAGCACATTACCAGAAGAAGAATGGGAAAGATATCAAATGGAGTTGGAAGGCAAGACAGGAGCAATCTGGAGTCGAATAAACTTCATGGAGAAATCTTGGGACGTGATAAGGCGATATGGGACGCAGTCCATAATGAAGGTGGGATTGAACCAACCCATCATGCGTGAGGTCCTGGAGAAAATAGTGAGCTCCATGGAGTCGGATGTTCTGACCGAGTCAGTAACAGAAGACAGTGCCGATGATCAGCATGTTGCAAAGAAATTACCTGTCAGACGAGCCAGGAAAGGGCTGAAGCGACTAAAAGGGAGGACAGGAAGTCGAGCCATGAACCCGAAAGTGGTGAAGTCAAGAGCCAACGCAGTGGTGACCTCTTTAGCGAGCGCAGGTCGCTCAGGCGAGAGCGGGCAGGGAGATACTACAACGCTGACAGGGGGAGAAAAAGAGAATCTGATACCCCCTATGCTCTTGGCAGGTCTGACCGTGACCGCCACAAGGTCGAAGAAGACGGCGCGAACCCTGGCAGACACCAAGTTAGAAATGGAAGTAATCAGTCAATGTGGATCTGGAGGACTTGAAGATTACAGGCCCTCGCGAATCAACATGGCCAAGTTGAAACTGGAAGGACAACTCGACGTGGTCGAGTACAGTCGAATAACTGTGCCGGAGTCGGTCCACATGGGAGATCCGGCAGGGGGTTATGTGGAAATGTTGAAAGCGAGGAACTCCGCGAGAGGGCACCTGATGGCTTGGAACGAGAAGCGAGCCATGCAAGAATACTTGAAGGGGCTTACGGAGAACTCCAACTTCAATCGAAAAGAATATGGGACAGTAATGTCATCAGAAGCGAACGAAATTGGATTAGAAAAGTTGCTAGAGATTTCTTGGAGGGCGGCCCTCCAGAAATACTTTGATGAGACGATGAATGCACCTGCGACTGTAGCAGCATACCTGGCTCATCCTTGCGTGAGAACTGATCTGCAAGTACGACTGGCTTGGTGCTTGATGGGCATCAAAAGGGCGGAGTATGAAGCCAGCAACGACTCGAAATCACGAGAACAGGAGCTAGAATTGATGGAAGCTTTACGAACATTGATCTCAAAAGACGATTCAGCGATAGCATGGGCTAAACGGAAGGATGCCCTTTGCTTTGTCAGGTTTGTGGTGGATCGCATCCCCACTCCTGTGTTGGGAGAATGTGTAAAGATCATTCGGCAAGAGGGAGTTGATTGCGAAAGGTACTTCCTTAGGGCTCTCCTAGAGCTATATCAGGACATGCCATTGACCGTGCCAAACAAGGAGTCGAATGATATGGAAAGCTATCGCAAGTTGGAAGAAGTGAGAAGATACTCCAACAAAGAATTGAAAGTGAGTCGAGACTTGATTGAAGCGGTCAGAGGACAAAAAGAGTTTGCAACCCTAGGGAGACTGAAGTCGTTCCAATACGTGTCTGGTATACCAGGGATGGCGTATAATCCCTTCGTGAACGAAGAAGCCAGGGAAGCATACTTCGACTACGAGCAGGTCACAGTGCTCAACTTCTGGGTTGAACGAATTAAGGAGATCGGAATGCTGATGGTGGAACAACCCAAGCTGGGAATTATTTTGGAGGAACGAGTAGTCGAACCCTCGATTCCCGAGCTAAAAGGGCAAGGGAGTTTTGATTGTGGTTCTTGGGACGGTCCCTTGAAAACCAGTCTAGTGGTGATGTGGGAACTCATGAAGCCTTCCTGGTGTCCCCATCCTAACGCAGGCTTAATCTGGGACATGACCGCGGATGTCATATTGGAAAGGGATGATGATGCGAGTTTACATGATCTGGCCATGATACATCACCTGCTAAGCATGAGATTGATGAAGAAGAAGAGCAACCCGTCCACGGAGCTGTCCGAGGAAGGTACGTCGAGTGATTGGTTGGAGCGAGGCACATGCTTGGCTCAACATAGTGGGATGGAAGGACATGTTTGTAACGTGGGACACTGCCTGATTACGCTGAGCGAGCAGCATCGACAACTGGCACGATTGTATGGAAGATTAAGCATGTCAGATAAGAGTGCCATGGAATTGGTCGCAGACTGCCATGGGGTGACGGACGTAAACCTGATCACAGCCTTGGGATTTTGTAGCATGACGAGTTCGATAGAATCGCTCGAGCGCTTGGAGCGTGCCCATGAGCTAGTGGCGTCCCTCAGCGTGGAGATATTCCCTGGAGCATTACAGACAGAGCAAAAGATTGGAGGCTGGCGAGAAGCCCTAGAGAATGAAATGAATCTGAGGGATAGTGAAGCCTATCACAGACCTACTGGTTCAAAATATATGGTGGGTTCAAGCTCCGCGCCATACTGCAATAGCAAGTATCCTACGCACATGGTGGTGATGGATGCGAGGACGCAACAGGTGTTGGTTGACCAGCTTTTCTCTGTGCCAAAATGCGTGAGGTTGGCCAGAATGTCAGAGAGGTCATATGACTTGTTGGCAAAGATCTTTCGGGCAGTCCCGAAGAGATCCGAAGGCGAGTTGCAAGACGTTGTGGGTGAAGAGTTCATGATACTGAACGAAGGCAACGTGAGTGAGTTCCAGAAGCAGATAGCGAGTGGAGCGTTACCCACTGAATTCCCCACCATAGAAGAGAAAGACGATCTACATAGAATCCTGATGGAAGTGGAACCGTTGCTGGGAGCCTCAGGGTATCGGACCCGAAGGAACATAGTGAGAACCCACGGGGAGTATCCTTGCCACTGCTTAGCGCAGACGTTGTGGTACCCCAAACGTGGGAACCTGATCCTAATTTGGGACGTGGAGGAGTTGTACTCCACGGGGTTGCCCGATCAGAATCAACCAGTGTCAATCGTGGTGGTTAGCGCCATGCTAGCAGTGAGATGGTTGGAGGCTTATGCGGACACAAATGAGCAGGAGACGGCCGTGCCGACTCCTGAACAGCTGAGCAACGTGAAAATGAGTAGTGAATTGGATCTTTTCAGAACCACTTGCAAGGTTCTGAGAATACCTAAAGCCATTGAAAGAATATGGTCAAGGCAAAGATTGATGCCTTGGTTCCGTGCAGTGATGACATCTTGGATGTATGAACGCGCGAAGCGTCACATGTCAAGGAACACGGAAGCCTATCAATCTTTCCAGCTAGACATAGGACCAGGAGCCTATAAGAGAGCTTTCCTGACGCATAGAAACGCGGTCACCACTGCGGTGAAGCGAGTAGCTGGAGCGCCTTGTGTTACTGAAGATGAAAAGAAAGAGGTCTTAAGAGCTGACCTAGAACGAAACGTGAGCCTGTGTCTTCACAACAGCTTTTGCAGGAACCGGGAGCAGAAGGTGAATGTGGACTTACTACCTTGTTGCAAACCGAGGCTGTTGGAGCAGGAGGGTTGGGGCACGGCCCGCAACTCTCTGGACATGTTAGAGAAAGTTCTGGAAGATAGTGACGCTGAACATCAGGATGGAGAAATGATGGAATGAAGATGACGGAGGAAGAGAAGAGAAGGAGAAAAAACTTGATTGTCTTTGTGTGTAAAAACTTGAACAAATCAACCAAGTTTTGATTATTGAACTTGTGAAACTTTTTGTTTTGATTTAGCTTGGTCAGACCAAACTTTGAAAATTGTTGCAATTGTTAAAATTGTTGAAATTGTTGATTTTAGTTACTACTATCTATGTATGTATATAAGGAGCATAGGTGAGTATATTTACCTATTTATTCCCGACTGAAGTTTTTAACCTGTGTAAGACACAAATTCACTGTGTGGCGACATGGTAAGTTTGAGTAAACTCGCTCGAGAAGGGTGGGTAACTCAATAACTTTCCTAGCCACAGAGTTTCTTAGTTTTAATATTGAAAGGACCGCATAAATGACTAATTATACTTGGTGAGTGAAGTTAAGTTAATTTTAACGGGTGCGTGGCCGTGCCACGTCCCACTTTTTAATCAGAAGCGAAAAGAAGTTTTATGGCGAGATGACGTAAGTAGTCAGAAAGGAAATTTTATCTAGGACACTCCTCATGGTGCAACTTTTGTGAAAATGTTGAAAGGCAGTGAGATGTAGTACGATGCCATTTGTGAACACGTAGTGAGTTGAGGTGGAGTAGATAAATTTCATTTTCTTATGCGATTTGTAAGATTGGTTACAGAAAACTGGATACCTACTTGACGATAACCCGGTGTTGTGCGATCAATAGGGACATTGATGGAGACTTGTCCGGGGAGTATGTGCCATTCCGCCGGATGACACAGTATAACCTTCCCGCGACAGAAATAAAAGTGACTAAAGGCCTTACGAACAGAAAAGTGTTGCGACGGAGGGTCAGAATGTTCTGGAATTTTTATTTTTAAAATTTCGATTTGAAGGAGAACATTTCTGAGAAATAGAAAAAAGACGGCCATTTTGAATAAAATAGAGAAAAATCAGAACGACGCCATATTTTGTGACGAACGGTTGTATCCGAGACGAGAAAATTACGGAGCCTCTTATCGTGGTAATAACACACGATAAGGACCTTAGTGACGGATATTTGTGGAGACGGAGGCTTCAGTGGGGGGAAGAGAGATACCACGGAACCCTCCCGGGACACGAAATATAGGAGATAAGAGTGTTGTCTCAAGAAAATCACGGGAGCGGAGGCTTGGTCCCCCAGAGACTGTTATATGTGAAGGGACTGTGTAAACTAGCCATAACAGTTGCTGTAATGTCCTAGATCTGAATTAAACACCGTTATTATTTAATATTTCAGAGCATGAGTAGATAGAGAAAGGAAAAGGTCAATCCATCTCCAATGGATTTAATATAAAACTGTCACACAAAAACATATAGAAATAGGTGGTTCGAGCCGTGTTTTTAATGACAATCACGTAGTCTGAGGATCCGAGACTCAGCTATGTGGTTGTGTTCGCATGCAAACGAAAGCTGATCAAAAGTCGTTTGACTGATGGCCTAAAAATAGTAACTTTTTACTTTGCCCTAGACAGACCAGAAAATCAACTGGCAAGGTCGAGACGGTGAAAAACGAGTGGAATTAAGGTAACTGACGCCTGCCAGTCGTCAATAGGTACTTTTTCTACGCTCCGTCGCTGTGTGATATTTGGGCGAATGTTACACTGTCAGAGGAGCATCTTTCGACAAATTATATTTATTATACGTCATCGTCACCTTAAATTACAAAAAACACAAATTGATCAATGATGAAGGTTAACACTAGTCTGATACTCTCATTACATTTCTGTTATAAGAAGTGGCCTTTTTGCAGTAAAAAATCGCCCATTCGCTTTTTTCGATTGAACTTTTCATTACAAGTCAAGTCAAGTTTTTATGACCATTAGGCAGTGCCTCTTGTGGTCATTTCAAATGTTTTTTCCTTTCTCCGTTCGAATTTGACATGTCAATTTCAATGGCTTTCCAATGTTTGTCCAGTTTCCACTTGAATCTATTTATAATTTTTAATAATGTATTTATAATTTTTAGACGATAGCGTTAACGCTTTATTTTGTTTTTATACTTGAATTCGTCGATGGTCTTGCTTTGCACTGTTTCCTGTGGCAGGTTGTTCCAGTCGAGAGGTGCTCTAATCGTGAAGAAATTTCTTCGCATTTCTAGATTTGCTTTACGTACTACTACTTTACATGCGTTACCTCTAGAATCCCTATCATTCCGCTCGAATAGTCCCGCAGTGGCATTCCTATCATACAAACCATAGCAGATTTTATACATTTCTATCATTGTTCCTCTTTTCCTTCTGTATTACAGCGATGATATATTCAGTTCTTTAAGGCGTTCGTAATAGGATAGATTTTTCATACCACTAGCTAGACGCGTCGCTCTTCTTTGTACGTTTTCCATGATCTTTTGATGCTTGATCAGTCTTGCGTGCAGGGATATCGATTCGAATCCGAGTATTCGACCCGAATACCGAGTATTCGGCACTTCGAAGCCGAATCCGAATATTAAAATTTTGAAATCCGAATATCGAATCCGAATATTTTTTTTTTTGCCGAATACCGAATAATCCAGGGTCCACTGCTAAAAAACCCGAATATTCCGAATATTGGTTTACTGTTTTGTTTCACAATATTTTTCTGTTTTTTTTTAAGATGGCTAATGTAGAAGAGTCTGATGTCGCTGCCGAGTGCGAGTATAGGAAAGAAAAAGGAGTGTCAAAATGGCATGAAAAGTTTCTTGTGGAATATCGAGGTGGTAGAAAAACGGAAGGAAGAAAGTGCATTAAATGCAATGTTTTGATTAAGAGTATTGGGGCGTCAACGACTTCGATGACTAAACACACGCAAGTGTGTGATAGCAAAACGGTCCAAACTGTCATTGCATCGGACCAAACTGTAATTCCTTTCAAGCGGGCTAGAGTTCAAGACGGCTTGAATGAAGTTGCTAAACTTGTATATGAAGACAATATACCAGTGTACAAAGTTGTGCGTTCTCCAACGTCACAATCATTTTTTAAGCAGCTTCACTTTAGTAAAGTCACCTACTGTTCAGTCAACAATGCGCTGGAGGTAAATTACCAAACAGCAGTACAGAAAATTAAAGATTTGATAGTAACACGTGATAAGCGACAAATGCTCTCCTTGAGTTTTGACAAATGGACATCAGCGGACAACAAAAAGTTCATTGGAGTATATTTGTATGTTGGCGGAGAAAGCGTTTGCTTGGGTTTGATTTATTATACTGGTTTCTGTGGGGCCGAAGAAATACTCATCGATCTGAAAAAAACGCTAAGTCGTTTTGGTCTACAATTAAGAGACATTTCCTTATTTATTAGCGACTGTGGGTCGGATGTTCAATTAGCTGGCCGCATTGCCAATGTATTTACATTCCCATGTTTGGCTCATGTTATTAACCTGATTGTCAAGCAGTTTATATGCAATGTCGGAAACGAGACAGAAAACTTTGACGAAGAGCAACTAAACGCATTAAATAGTGACTGTGATTCAGACAATGATGATGATGAAAATGATAACACTTTTGAAACTATGTTAAGCGGAACTGTTCACCGATTGAGAGAGTTGTGCAGGAGAATTAAGAAATCCCCCACTTTACGAGATAAGCTAGCAAATGTTCAATTGGCTCTTGGGCAAACTATTTTGTCCATAGTGATTGATAATAAGACCCGCTGGAACTCGCTCTGTGACTGCATGACAAGGTTTCTTGAGTTGAAACCTATTCTTATTTCTATTTTGCCATCTGAGGATTTAAATGATTTTGACTGGGATAAAGTTGCGTCGATTTGTCGAACACTGAAACCTTTGAAGGAGTGTACATTGGCTCTGCAAAGCAACAAGTCTGATGCTGCGTTAGCTGTGAAAGTTATAAAATTTCTTAATCATTTGGCATATATGGAACCAGCTCTTAATTCTCCAATTCGCACTGTTTTGGGTAAGTGGATTGATAACAATCCTGTTATCACTGCCCTGATTAATAAATCGGGGAGTTTTTTTGAAACTATTCGAAAGTTCGCTGTTGAACCCGAAAGTGCCACACAGGTGGCGTCTAATGATCATCAATATGTGGCTGTGGAAGAAGGTTTGTCTTTTGCAGAGTTCAATAACAATTGCCAATTAGATGAGTTTGACATTTTCGCTTTTCTGGAAAATTTTCGTCCGTCCAGTGTTGATCCAGAGCGCCTATTTTCTTTATGCCGACTCAGTCGCAACTACTTACAAAATCGATTATCACCTGAGAATCATTCACGAAATGTTTTCTTAAATAAGAATAAAAGGTTTTTGAAATAAAACTGTTCATTAGCAAACTTGTTTTAAAATTACGGTCTCTTTTTTAAATAGTGTCACTCGATTTAGCTCGAAAAACTGGGTTGTCACTGATTTTTGACAGTTTTTAGCGATCTCAGTCGATTTAGCTCGAAAAACTGGGTTGTGAGTTGTGACTGATTTTTAACATTTACTCACTCCCGCGATTTTCACATTATTACGCAAGTCCCAGCCAATTCTACTTGAAAAATGCTATGTTCAATACTTTTTATAGAATTTGTTGTATCAAACTTTTATGCTAAGTTTTTTGGGAAAATAACCAAATATCCGAATAGTTGTTCGAGTAGTAACATTTGGCCGAAGCCGAATCCGAATAGTAAGGGCACTATTCCGAGTATTCGACATCCCTGCTTGCGTGGCCTGACCAAGTTTCTAGTGATTGTAAATTTTCAAGTATGCGTATTACATCCGATTTGTCTTCAATTTGACGGTATAATTTCGCATCGTCAGCAAACAGATATCTTTTTGACGCTATTTTTCACGGCATTGTGTTGATGTATATCAAAAACAGTACTGGGCCGAGTGCTGAACCTTGGGGTATCCCACTTTTTACTGGCTGCCATGAGGATCTTGAAATGTTGATTACCACTCTCTGTTTTCGTCGCGAAAGGAAGTCTGTTATCCAGTTCAAGGTTCTTCCAGTTACTCTATACTGTCTAAGAACTCCGATTAGTCTTTTGTGTGGTACCGAATCGAAGGCCTTTTTGAAGTCCAACTATATCAAGTCGACATTTGCATGTTTGTCCATTACCCTGGTGAAGTCATCAATTACTTTCAGATGAACGTCCAGATCGAAAACCGTATTGTGCAATTGTTATTAGCCCTTTTTCATTGAAATGATCCATTAAATGCTTTCGAACAAACTTTTCGAATAACTTGCAACATATTGATGTTAAACTGATTGGTCTGTAGTTATCTGCCATCGATTTTTTTTACCTTTTTTAAATATTACAGAACTGTTAGCCAACTTCCAGTCTTCAGTTAATTTATTTGTCTCCCAAGAGGTTTGGAAAATAATCAAAAGTGGTTTTAAGATGAATTCTCGTATTTCAAATAGGACCCTAGGATGAATTCCATCTGGTCCAGGCGACCTTGAAGTGTCTAACCGATTGAGTTCTTCTCGGATGTCATTCATTATTAGCTCCAGGTTGTCAACAATGCTGGCGGTTGGTGGAGGGCTGATCTCCCAGTTACCGGGGGTTCGTCAGTGAAAACCGTTGCAAAGAGTTTGAGAGCACTTCTGCCTTTTCGTCGTCTGTGTCGGTTAGCATACCATTTGGTTTTATTAAAGCGGGGATTGCTTCTTTTGTGGTATTTTTTTGTCGCACGTAACTCCAGAATTTTTCGGATTAGTTTTAACTTCTGATGATATTTGTTTTTCTCGTGTGAGTGCCTCCGATCGCGTGGCAGATTTAACTTCGTTTCGTTTGGTTTTATATTTGGTTAAACTGTCGCCTGTTTGATATTTTTTGAATGTTTTCCGGGCTTTTTTTCTTCTTTTATGTTCATGCGCATCGCCCTTGCTAGCGGTATTTGGTTGCCACTGCTGCGTATCTTAATTAAAGGCACGAATTGTTTGACTAAGTCTTTCATGCAGTTTTTCAGTTTTTCACATGTGTTTAACTGAACGCTTGGGTCAGCTAGATGGTTTCTCATCCCGTGGTAGTCTCATTTTTCATAGTTTCTGCGGTTTTTTTATTTCGATTTAATCCTGTTTACTGGCACATCTATCTTGACAAGGACGTGGTCACTTTTTCCGATTGGCGCCTCTAACGTGATGTCTAGATCTTTTAAGACTATATCTGATATCACAACATCAAGCAGTGATGCCTTGTCTCTGCCAGTTAGCCTTGTAGGCTCTTTGGTATGTTGTGTTAGTAGTGCGTCTTTTATTGCCTCTATAATGATGAGCTCAGTGCTATTTTCATCTTTTAATGTGATCCATTAAATGATGAAAATAGATGCTTGATCAGTCTTGGGCGCCAGATTAAGTTCGCAAGTTCAAGGTGTGGCCGTATCAAGCATTTGGAGATGTTTAAAAATGCTTGATCAGTCTTGGGTGCCAGATTAAGTTCGCAAATTCAAGGTGTGGCCGTATCAAGCAATTGTAGATGTTTAAAAAAACTTAATTCGTGACTTTAGTGAAGCTTGTCTTAATTACTGCTATCATGCCGTTTGCCTTATTGACTTTTTTAGTGATGTGTGTTTCGAATGTCAGTTCGTTGTCAAGCCAAATACCCAGGTCTTTTTCGAGTTGCACTTCTTTAATGTTTTCGCCATTGATTTTATAAATCTTCTCCATATCCCATTTCTTGTTTCCTATTGTCATGTGATCACATTTGTCAATATTAAAGGACAAAAGACTTTGGCCTGACCAAGTTTCTAGTGATTGTAAATCTTCATGTATGCGTGTTACATCCGATTTGTCTTCAAGTTGACGGTATAATTTCGCATCGTCAGCAAACATATATATTTTTGAAGCTATTTTGTCCGGCATTGTGTTGATGTATATCAAAAACAGTACTGGGCCGAGTACTGAACCCTGGGGTATCCCACTTTTTACTGGCTGCCATGAGGATCTTGAATCGTTGATTACCACTCTCTGTTGTCGTCCCGAAAGAAAGTCTGTTATCCAGTTCAAGGTTCTTCCAGTTACTCCATACTGTCTAAGAACTCCGATTAGTCTTTTGTGTGGTACCGAATCGAAGGCTTTTTTGAAGTCCAACTATATCACGTCGCCATTTTCATGTTTGTCCATTACCCCGGTGAAGTCATCAATTACTTTCAGGAGTTGTAAGTTCAGTGAACGTCCAGATCGAAAACCGTATTGTGCATTTGTTATTAGCCCTTTTTCATTGAAATGATCCATTAAATGCTTTCGAACAAACTTTTCGAATAACTTGCAGCAATTTTTTTTACCTTTTTTAAATATTGCAGAAATGTTAGCCAACTTCCAGTCTTCGGGTAATTTGTTTGTCTCCCAAGAGGTTTGGAAAATAATCAAAAGTGGTTTTAAAATGAATTTTCGTAATTCAAATACGACCCTAGGATGAATTCCATCTGGTCCAGGCGACTTTGAGGTGTCTAACCGATTGAGTTCTTATCGGATGTCATTCATTGTTAGCTCCAGGTTGTCAACAATGCTGGCGGTTGGTGGAGGGCTGATCTCCCAGTTACCCGGGGGTTCGTCAGTGAAAACCAGTGCAAAGAAGTTTGAGAGCACTTCTGCCTTTTCGTCGTCTGTGTCGGTTAGCATACCATTTGGTTTTATTAAAGCGGGGATTGCTTCTCTTGTGGTATTTTTTTGTCGCACGTAACTCCAGAATTTTTCGGATTAGTTTTAACTTCTGATGATATTTCTTTTTCTCGAGTGAGTGCCTCCGATCGCGTGGCAGATCTAACTTAATTTCGTTCGGTTTTATATTTGATTAAATTGTCGGCGGTCTGATAATTTTTGAATGTTTTCCAGGCTTTCTTTTTTTTCTTCTATCTTCATGCGCATCGCCCTTGCTAGCGGTATTTGGTTGCCACTGCTGCGTATCTGAATTGAAGGCCCGAATTTTTTGACTAAGTCTTTCATGCAGTTTTTCAGTTTTTCCCATGTGTTTAACTGAACGCTTGGGTCAGCTAGATGGTTTCTCATCCCGTGGTAGTCTCCCTTTTCATAGTTTCTGCGGTTTTTACATATCGATTTAATCCTGTTTACTGGCACATCTATCTTGACAAGGACGTGGTCACTTTTTTCGATTGGCGCCTCTAACGTGATGGCTAGATCTTTTAAGACCATATCTGATATCACAACATCAAGCAGCAATGCCTTGTCTCTGCCAGTTAGCCTTGTAGGCTCTTTGATATGTTGTGTTAGTAGTGCGTCTTTTATTGCCTCTATAAAGATGAACTCAGTGCTATTTTCATCTTGTAATGTACTCATGGCCTCCCAATCTATCTGTGGTAGATTTGTGTCTCGCACTAATAGTGTTGAGTCATTTGACCGTGTTTCGGTCAAATTGGCGATCAAATTTTTTACTTGGTGGTTATTTTCTTTAGTTGAGTTTGGACTTCTATACAATACACCAAAAATGATGATGTTCCCGCCAATTTTGATTTTTAAAAACAAGTTTTCACAGAAAGAAGAATTATTTGTGCTCAAGGAGTAGTCATTGTTTTCATTAATATAAACTAAAATTCCGCGTCCTTGATCAGATGGGTTCATATTTTTTGATTCTATGTTATAGTATTGGATTTTATGCCATACTGGATTCCATTCTGCGCGAGAATGTTTCGGTTTGCCTTCCACTAGAGCGATGACATCAGGCTTGCATTTTTCTTGATTCGTTCTCCACGTGATTTCGTGCAGTTTGTCTTGAGTTAATGTGTCTATGTTTGTGTACCAGATTAATAAAGACCGGTTGGAGGTTTTTTCTTCATTCTTATTATTTGCAACCCCCTCACAAGGTGCACGTAGTCTCCTTGTTCCTTTTCGTTTAAGTTTTTTGACTTTTTTATCAATCTTCTGACTTCTTCTCGTTCCTTGAGACTCCTGTCTGGGCCAATCCACAGGTTTTTGATTTTATATTTGGCATCTTTTAAATTATTCAAGTTTTTCATTATCTCGTTTATATCTTTTTCGTTATCAAAGGATACTAGCAGTGGTCTGTTTGTCGTGGCTTCATCGTTATTCCTCCCAAGTTGGAAAAAACTTGTGTCTGTTTTGTTTCCCATTTCGACGGATGCTAAAAAAGTTTCTATCAGTTGTTTGTCTTCTACCTTTCTGTTATGTCCATCTTGATGGGTACTCTCAGGTGCTTTGTAAATTATCAAGTTCTTTTTTCTTCTTTTGTCGTCTTCTTTTTCTCTTTTTTGCTCTTCAGATGCTTCCATTATAATTTCTTTTAGTGGCTTGACTTTCGGTTGTTGGGCCACGTCCCATGGTTTCTGTTCAGTTTGATTCACGGCTCTTGGTCCTGCTACAAACTTGTAGATGTCGTTCATCATGTGGTTTAGGTTCGCCATTGTTTTGTCCAGATCGCTCCGTAGTGTATCCGGTTCTCGATTCTTGTCAGCTTCAATTAAAAGTTTCACCTTCGTAGACTTGGTCAGACATATTTATGCATGTTGTACAAAAGAGTTCATGACATTTATCACACTCCATTACTTTATCATCGATGTTACCATAGGTCTTATTGCACGTTTTACATTGCCAAGCGTCCATTCCACTCACAGATTCAGTACCTTTACGTCTAGTTTTTAGTTTTGGAGGCATATTAAGGTTGATTTTATCAGGCCGCTCTAAGACACTTAAGTCTCAAGAAGCTACCTAATGAAATCAATTTCACGAAAAATACTGGGCCGCACTGAGACACTGAAATCTCAAGAAGCTACCCCTTAATTTCTGCTTCAAAAACACTAAGCCCTAATCTGATTATTACTGGGCCGCTCTAAGACAATTAAGTCCCAAGATGCTACCCTTGTAATTTCAGAAAAAGCTTGATTTTTATTTTTTGCTGTTCTTTCTCTGCCTTCGCTTCGGATTTGACTGTTTCTTCTATTTCTTCGCAGCAGATTTTGATCGTTTCTTCAGGATTAATTTTTTCAAGTTATTTCTACTTCTGTAGACGATTCCGATTAGTCTCCCTTCAAGGATCAAAGACGGATGAATTTGCCCCGAATCTCGCAAGATTCTGTTGTTTTTTCTCTTTCTTGTGGATAATAACTTTTTTACTGGAATAATGAGGATGTCCAATGTTCTGAATCTTTTCAGTATGTCTGTGCTGTTGGTTCGTTTTGTGTAAACTATTGCTGCGATCCGGTGACGCAGTCCGTGAAGAATCGAAAGCAGTAGTTCTACTGAACAAGGTTTCCAACTGTTGCTGTGGTGGGGGGCCACAGTATTGTTTATCAAGTCGTGCCAAAGAATAAGTTTGTCATCGTTCTTCTGGATCGACTGGTAGTTCTTTTTTGTGACAGGTTGATGCTCAATCCTCCTACTGATGTCTCGATGGGGAATATTTTTCGTTGGAAATTTCTTGGCCGCACGACCGCACGAAAAGAGCTTGCGCCAATAAAGTGCACCATAAATCTTCACGTGCAACACCTAGAGCAGCAGGACTTTGCTATTTTTTCCGTTCAATAATAATTAATTTTAGATTTAGTTCTAGGGCATATATCTGAAAATACACAGTTTGTATACGGGGAAAGGAAATCTATTTAATAAGTTAGGCGAATACAGATTTGGTAGAATAGTTTTTACGAAAATTCAAAAAACTCGTACGAGAAACACAGTCGAGGTCCAATGTAACATTCGCCCGGAAAGTACCTAACGGCGGAAAGTAAAACTCTATCCTATAACGACTGGGTAACGTCAAGATAAAGCTTCACGTGCTTTTCATCGTCTCTACCAAAGCCAGTTCAAAATGGTCCTCATAACATCGGGTCCAGTTGTAACTGCTTAAAGGCCATCAGCCAAGTCGCGCAAATTAAACTAGTTGTAACAAAATAGTGAACTCATGGCTGGATCTCAGTATCCCCAGACCACGAGGTCACTCCTAAAAACTGGGTAGATACATTATCATTATTATGTTATCATATTACTATTGTTTTTGTTTAGGTCAGGTCAGGTAAGCCCGTACACAGCTCAGTTGGATTTCTAGGACTGAGTCGCTTGGGCAGCAAAGTGGATAGCGTTCGTGATGTTCTTCCAGCACTTTCTTTATGCTGCGATTCGAGCGAGGTGAAACAGGTTTTCGAGTATCTCCAGTGTTGCGATTTCAAAGATTGCTGCTGCTTCTTGATTTGTTGGTTCGAATAGTTTGATGTCTTCGTTAATGGTGGTCACGAGTGTGATGCGGGTTCTTCCTCGGAAGGTCTTCAATCCATCTTGATTGGAAAAATGGACCATGGACCGCCAGCAGGGTGTTGTCTTTGGTGGACGTAACACGTGGCCGAGGGCATTCCAGCGTCTTCTGGTCACTTCGAGTGATACTTTTGAAGAGTCGCACCGTTCGTATAGTTGTTTATTGGATATCTTGTATGGGTACTTGATCATTATTACTTTTCGTAATTGTTGGCGATGGAACGCGTCGATTAGTTTTAGTTCTCTCTGGCTCAGACATTAGGTTTCGCAGTTGTAGAGCAGTATCGGTTTCACCAGGCAATTATACAGTCGCAGTCGTCTTCTCAGTTTGATTTTATTGCTGCACCAGACTAGATGTAATTTTGCTAGGGCTGTTGAGGCTAGCGTTTTCCTACGTATCGGGTCTTTAGAATCTCCCAAAAACAGAAGAAGTGTAAATTCAAGTCTTCTGGAAAGTCTAGGTTGTAGTCTAGGTGTAGTTGATGTAGGTAATACCAAGTCAGCTTTTAACGTTTATAAATTAAAAGTGACCCTTTTTAACGATGTAACTCATGTTTGTTGGGACAAATCTCTGAAAAGTCTCGGAATATAAGCGCTGTTAGTACGGTTCTATAACTTGGCTTACAAATCACTAATATTGCTACGAATCATTTGACCGGAATGAAATTTCGGATTATCATTGATTTTCCAATGATTGTTCCAAATAAGGCCGCGACCGAACAGAGGGTCGGACTGGTACTAAATTGATCCGGATAGAGTGAATATGGTAGAAATGCAATAAATCGACCCAGAGGGGACGGCATAGTCCTAAATTGATCCGGGTAATGTGGATATGGTAGAAATGCAATAAATCGACTCAGAGAGGCCGGGATAATCGACTCAGACGGTCCCAAAT
Source organism: Symsagittifera roscoffensis (assembly GCF_963678635.1). Taxonomy (NCBI): domain Eukaryota; kingdom Metazoa; phylum Xenacoelomorpha; order Acoela; family Convolutidae; genus Symsagittifera; species Symsagittifera roscoffensis. The sequence goes on along the minus strand of NC_087066.1, from coordinate 16,481,533 downwards.
TGATCCGGGTAAGGTGGATATGGCAGAACTGCAATTGAGTGTCTGAAATTGTTTGTTAGGACCCGAGGGCGTCAAAAATTATCCAGAAAACTGCTTTTACTTTCTGGAAGGGTGTCCCACATAGATTCTTGCAAAGAAATAAATGGTAATTGTCCGTCAGCTGACTTTCGCAGAGTCTGCATCTGCAGGCTTCTCCTTCTGAGAATCCTAAAATTGAGTCAGAGCATTGAGTATTTCGAATTCTGAGGAAGTTATCAAAGTGACAAATACATGAGTGTAGTCCTGAACAATAAAATAATGCGATGATAAGTCGTCTAATCCATTACGCTCCTTGTAGGTTGAGGAAGTCGTATTCCAATAAATGGTGCCTCAAGTTCCTCGAGCTGTGATGCTATGATACACCGCACCAGACCTTCCAGAATTGGTTTTCCAGTTTTAGGAGATGTTCATGTCTCCTTAATTCGTTCACCTTATCTTCACCTTATCTCGTTCCTGTCTCGCATCTTTAAGGGTATTTTCAAGGTACACATTATAGTTGACTCCGTTTAGTCCGTCTCCCTGAGGGGATCCGATATTGGTAGGGAATGTTTCGTGGTTCTGATAACTGTCAATCTTGATCTCCAGGTTAGTTTCCGTCAAAAGTTTCGTTAGTAGTCGAACTTCGTCTCGAGGAGTGATCTTGTGATATGTATTGATTAGCTGTTTTCTGTCGATGGTGTCAAATGCAGCTGACATGTCGATTCCTGTCAAATACACTTCCATCTGGAACTTCAGAGATTTGTAATTTTTGTTTTTCTACAGCAGAGAAAATCATACTATCCACCGGAGATGGATCGATCCTTTCCTTAATTCCTTGTTTCTCATAGCTTAAAAATTGAAAAAAGATGTTATAATTTGAATTCAGGACATCTCCGGAAGCTAAAAGTTACAAAAACAACAGTTCGGAAGTATATCTCCAGACCCTTCTAATTCCTTCAATTTTCCTGAAGACCCGTCTTCTACACGATAAGGAAGCGTTGCCGTTTCCAGTTTTGACCTTCAAGATCAGTTCAACCCTTCCGGTATCGATTGTATCAGCACAATTGTTACAATCCGGAAGGCTTCTAGTTTTTCCATTAATTGCCTCTCTTGATGTCATCTCAATTTTTCTCTACAAGCAAAAACTCTTGTTATTCGCTCGGTTTTTTTCACGGTTCTGAATTTTGCTCTGTTTCAGTTCTCGCGAAGTTAAAAAAGGTCACGTGTCTTTCCTTTCGTACGAATTTTTAAAAATAAAAACTCCTTCTCAATTCGTTCTTTTTGGAAGATAAGACCGTTAAACACAGAAACTGCTTTTTCGTACAGTCGATTCACTCAAAACAAAATTCATTTTGACGAACCATTTTTTGTCGGCATTCTGGTCTAATGTCACACTACAACTAGACTTCTAGAAAACCTGTAGCTTTCTTATGCTTTCCCCCAGCAGCAATTTTACCTATGAGATAGCATTTCTCTGACAAAACATTGAGGAGTCTCTACTTCTGCAAGAACAATATCGCAACCGTTTCTTTAATTTGAACTTTTTATCACAGATTTGATTGAGTGAGTTTTAAGATTGATCGCACAACTTTTCAGAAACGATCAAAAGTTCTAAGAAACGGTTGAAAGATTTTTTTAAACCCAAAAATATCTCCTGAAAACGCAGGATCTGGTCGCTTAAGCAGAAACGATTCCCAATTCCGAAAGTCAGATTTGAGAAGGTAGTCTTAGAGAAAAAAATCTTTAAAAAAAACGGGTCACGGTAAAAAAAATTGAAACTGTTTTTAAAAACAACTTTTAGCTTACTGGTATGTCATGAGTTGAATTAAATAACATCAAGTTCGTTTTCAGATTTTGAGAAGCTAGAAGTTAAGGGAATGGGCTGATCTTCATCTATTGAACAAAAACTAAAGTAATATGATAATTAAGAATCAGCCCTGTTTTTAGATAGCCTCGAATAATAATGACTTTGTCGAAGGGATCTTAATGAACCACGCATAGAAATGGCTTGGTAGAGACTGTTAAAAGCATGTAAAGTTGTGTTTAGACGCTAGCCCGTCGTTTCATAACCTAGCTTTATTTTCCGTCGGTATGTACTTCTGGGCTTGTGTTACAGTGATAACAACATGAGTTTAAATTTAGCAAAATTTCAAAAATTGATGTTCAAATCAGATTGTACATAGCATAAAAAAATCATTTAAGTGAACACCAGTTTTCATAAACTGATACCGAGAAAGATCTAGTAATCATAGTATCGAGACATTTCGCCTGGTTTGCCAACAAAGAATAGCGAGCGTCAAAAAGCCAAATCTGTATTTTCTCACGGTTTCCCAGTAACAATTTTACCAATGAGAAAACATTTTTCTTACAAAACCTTGAGGAGTCTCTACTTCTGCAATAACAATTATCGGAACCGACTCTTTAAGTTGAATTTTTCATCACAGCTCTAAGAAACAGTCAAAAAAACTTTTGAATTCAAAAAAGATTTCTGAAAAAGCATGATCTGGCCGCTCACGCAGAAATGATTTCCGAAACCAAGTTTCTCGATTGAACACAACCTGAGAATTGGCACGGTAGTTTTCGCGTAAAATCAAAAATTTTCCACAAAGCTGCTAAAAATTAAAAAAAACTGAATTAATTGAAGGCGATATTTTTTCTTACGCAAACTGGGCATATCCAGTTTTAAAGGTAGGGTTTCAATAACGTGTTGTTTTGATTTTAATCATGATATCAGATTTGGCATAAGAATTTGACATTTCCGAGAATCATAGCTTCTTGTGTGGAAAAATAGGGCGTACCTGCTCATGCCAAAGAGATTCACACAATTTGTAATTTCGGTTGAAGCCAAAATGTCAGATTTAGGAGGGTAGTCTTAGATAAAAAAAATAAAAGTTTCAAAAAAAACGGGTCACGGTAAAAGATTTGAAACTGGTTTAAAAAACAACTTTTAACTTACTGGTATGTCATGAAATAAACTAAACAACATCAAGTTTGCTTATTGATTTTGAGAAGCTAGGAGTTAAGGGAATTGGTTGATCTTTATCTACTGAACAAAAACAAAAGTAATATGATAACTAAGTAATAGCCCTGTTTTTAGGAATGACCTCATGGTCTGGGGATTTTGAGATCCAGCCATGAGCTCACTATTTTGGCAAGTAACCATGTTAATTTGCGCAGTTTGGCCAGTTGCCCTAAATAAAATTTACTCTGTCGACCCAATGTTATTGAACCACACTCAGAAATGCGTTTAAGGAGACGGTTGAAATCATGTGAAGCTGTGTTTAGACACTAGCCAGTCGTTTCATAACCTAGCTTCATTTTCCGTCGGTATGTACTGCCGGGCAAATGTTACAGTGATAACAACTTGAATTTAAATTTATCAAAATTTCTTAACTTGTTCTTCAAATCAGATTGTACATCGCATGAAATTCATTTAGGTGAACACGAACTTTCATAAACTGATACCGAGAAAGATCAAGTAATCTTAGTATCGAGAAATTTCGCCGGGTCTGCCAACTAAGATCAGCGAGCGTCAAAAAGCCACTTCTGTAACTTTCCTATGCTTTTCCTATGCCAGTATCAATTTCAACAATGAGATAACATTTCTCTATCAAAACTTCTGCAAGAACAATTATCGGAACCGATTCTTTAAGTTAAACGTTTCATCACAGCTCTAAGAAACGGTCAAAAGACTTTTTTTTGAACGCAAAAATGTTTTCTGAAAAAACAGGACCTGGCAGCTCACGCAAAAACAATTCCCAAAACCAAGTTTTTCGATTGAACACAATCTGAGAATTGGCACGGTAGTTTTTGCGTAAAGTCAATATTTTTCCATAAAACTGTCGAAGTTTCGAAAAATTGAATATTTCAAAAACGATAATTTTTTATAAACAAACTGGGCATAGCCAGTTATGAACATAGGTTTTCAACAACTGTTGTTTCGATTTAACTTATGATATCAGAGTTGGCACGATAGTTAGCGAGAAAAGTACAAAAAAAACGGTCAACAAATCAAAAATTTGACATTTCCAATAATCATAGCTTTTTGCATTAAAAATAGGCATAACTGCTCATGACGAAGGAATTTACTCAACTTGTATTTGGATTGAACTCAAAATGTCAGATTTGGGAGGGTAATCTTGGAGAAAAAAAAAGAAATTTTCAAACAAAAAACGGTCACAAAATCCAGGGGCCATAATTTTTGGTTCCAGAAAAATGGTTGTTGAGTCGAAGAAGCAAATGCAATTCTTCTAACCCGTTCTTCGAATTGAAACCAAAATCTCAGATAGGGCATGGAATTTTTCGCAAAAATTTGAAAATTTAAAAAAAGTCAAAAATTTGACATTTCGGTAAGAAAATTTTTTGGGTAAAAAACTTCGTGAGTCGCCGCTAATTCAGCGGAAATTCTCACTGCCAATTTTTTTCATTAAGCCCGCAATATTTTATTTGAGAGGTTAGTTTTCGAAAAACTTCACAAACATTCTTAAAAAAACAGTTGGAAGATTTTTCAAAAAATCCAAATACAAGAAAAAGAATATTTAATGTGCCATTCGACCAGAATGCCGCCAAAAATGGCTGGTCGAAATGAATTTCATTAGAAGTAGTTAAACTGTAAGGAAGAGCAGTTTTGATTTGAGTATTAACAGTCTTTTTTTTAAAAAAAATACGGTCTGGGAAGGGTCACTTTTTGCTGACATGCTTATTTTTAAAAATTCGTTCTAAAAGAAAGACACGTGATCTTTTTTATTTTTGCGAAAGCTGAAAAGCCGCAAAAATCAGAACAAAGATTTTTGCTGAGAAAACACAGACAAATTGCTGAAATAAGCAGATAGAAATTTACAGCCGAGGATTTTGGCGGAAGGGCAATCGGAATTGTAACAATTGTGCAGCTACAATCGTTACGAAGTTTTGCCCGGGAATGAGGAGGGCTATTGTTAGGAGTTTGCTACCCTTCCTGGTCGACAACAAGACAGCTCTTTGACCCGATTCCAAAATCCGGAAGGGTTTCGGGAAAAGACTTGGAACTAGTTTTTAAAACAATTTTTAGCTTCCTGGTATGTCATGAATTGAATTAAATGACATCAAGTTCACTTTCAGATATTGAGAAGCTAGGAGTTAAGGGAACGGTTTGATTTTTATCTACTGAACAAAAACAAAAGTAATATGTCAACTAAGTAGTAGCCCTGTTTTTAGGAGTGACCTCGTAACTTGATCTTAAAATCAGATTGTACATCGCATAATATTCATATAGGTGAACACGAGCTTTCAGAACCTGATACTGAGAAAAACCTAATTTTTAGTAATCATAACACCAAAAAATTTCATCTGGTCTGGCAGCTAAGAACAGCCAGTGTCAAAAAACCAGAAGAGTTTTTTTCCAAATTAAGCGAATTTTGTCAAAATCGTCATCATTATCATCAAAATTAAAATGCTTGCTGTGGCTACTTTGAACCAATTATATCATATGGATCTGAGGTGTGTAAGCCAAACAAAATTTTCACTACTTGACGAAACGCACGATCCTTTTTTCTTCCGCAAAATTGCTAACATCAGCAACGGTTGTTCGGTTTACGATCACGATTTGCCCTGGACCAAAAATTCCTTCGAGATCCGACAAGTATCCAGAAACGCGTGTTTCATGTCAAAGCTGAAAAAAAATGGCAAGGACAATTTCTGGTACTGTGTACCTTTTCTGCAAAATAAATTGCCTGCTTGTTTTGGATTCGACCTGATAACAATAGATTACAAAAAATTGAAAGAAAAATTGCCTGAAAGATACTGGAAGTTCTCCTATGAAAAAATTACTGAGAGCAATTGATGTTCTGGGTGAGTCAATTATGCTAGCAACTGCTGTTTAATTTCAAAACTTTTGACATTAGCTAAAAATAAAAAAAAACTGGGAACTTGATTCAGCCCTTGAATCTTATTCCTAAATTCTGTATTTTTATGATTATAATGATTTTTAATATATCAGCGAAGACCACAAATCGTTCCTATATCTTGCAAAACTCTTACGCTTGTAACAATCGTCCAAGAATGCCATATTTGACATTAAGAATGATAGGCTCCAAAGCCATTGGATCAAGGGCCAGAGACCTTATTTCTCGTGCTATTCTTATTCCATCGGTCGAGGCCAATAAACGGGGCTAGGTTTTTTTACCAGACCGAACCTTTTCCACACTACAAGGCCTTATTTCAATTGAGATAAATTTAAACTAGTGGAAAATTTGAAACGGAAGTGGTTACATAAAAAAACATCGCTGAAAAACCGTGAAATCATTGTCTTTAACCGGACTAAACATTATATCTTTTCTGTTGAAAGATCGGTCTGGTAAAAGGTCGGTCCCCCAATTATCGGTTCAACTAGAAATGGAACTCAAAATTGTGTTACTGCTTAAGAGACACTACAAAAAAACCCACAATCTAGAAATCAAATAAAACGCCCCCATTGCCAGGTCTCTAAATACCAAAAAATACGCAATTCCCGTTGAAAACAGAATTGGGAACTTAGTGTTAAGCACTTTTGTTATTAGACACTGTGTGTTCTATCCAATTTCAGATAGATCAAACTAGAAACTCACCTTATCTCAGCATAATCTCGTAAAACAATCTCTAATTAAAACCAATTACTCGAGACATGATAAGTAAGCTCTGGAATTAACTCTAGTATGTTATTAAAACAACCTCTAATTAAAACCAATTACTCGAGACATGATAAGTAAGCTCTGGAATTATCTCTAGTACGTTATTCAACCAAGCTCAAGGAGTTTGGACCACTAGGCCCAAGTAAAGTTGCACTCTAGAACAAAGATTTTTGCTGAGAAAATACAGACAGATTGCTGAAATAAGCAGATAGAAATTTACAGCCGAGGATTTTGGCGGAAGGGCAATCCGAATTGTAACGATTGTGCAGCTATAATCGTTACAAAGTTTTGCCCGGGAATGGGGAGGGCTATTGTTAGGAGTTTGCTACCCTTCCTGGTCGACAACAAGACAGCTCTTTGACCCGATTCCAAAATCCGGAAGGGTCTCGGGAAAAGACTTGGAACTAGTTTTTAAAACAATTTTTAGCTTCCTGGTATGTCATGAATTGAATTAAATGACATCAAGTTCATTTTCAGATTTTGAGAAGCTAGGAGTTAAGGGAATGGTTTGATCTCTATCTACTGAACAAAAACAAAAGTAATATGTCAACTAAGTAGTAGCCCTATTTTTAGGAGTGACTTCGTGGTCTGGAGGTACTGAGACCCAGCCATGAGCTCACTATTTTGCATGTAACCAAGTTAATTTGCGCCGTTTGGCCGATTGCCTTAAAAAAAGTAACTCTGTCGACCTAATGTTATTGAACCACACTCAGAAATAACCTTAAAGAGACGGTTAAAAGCATGTGAAGCTATGTTTAGACGCTAGCAAGTCGTTTCATAGCCTATCTTTATTTTCCGTCGGTATGTACTTCTGGGCGAATGTTACAGTGATAACAACATGAGTTTATATCTATCAAAATGTCATAACTTGATCTTCAAATCAGATTGTACATCGCATAATATTCATATAGGTGAATACGAGCTTTCAGAACCTGATACTGAAAAAGACCTAGTTTTTAGTACTCATAACATCAAAAAATTTCATCTGGTCTGGCAGCTAAGAACAGCGAGTGTCAAAAAACCAGAAGAGTTTTTTTTCCAAATCAAGCGAAATTTGTCAAAATCGTCATCATTATCATCAAAATTAAAATGCTTGCTGTGGCTACTTTGAACCAATTATATCATATGGATCTGAGGTGTGTAAGCCAAACAAAACTTTCACTACATGACGAAACGCACGATACCTTTTTCTTCCACAAAATTGCTAACATCAACAACGGTTGTTTGGTTTACGATCACGTTTTGCCCTGGACCAAAAATTCCTTCGAGATCCGACAAGTATCCAGAAACGCGTGTTTCATGTCAAAGCTGAAAAAAAATGGCAAGGACAATTTCTGGTACTGTGTACCTTTTCTGGAAAATAAATTGCCAGCTTGTTTTGGATTCGACCTGATAACGATGGATTACAAAAATTTGAAAGAAAAATTGACTGAAATATACTGGAAATTCTCCTATGAAAAATTTACTGAGAGCAATTGATGTTCTTGGCGAGTCAACTATGCTAGCAACTGCTGTTTAATTTCAAAAACTTTGAAATTAGCTAGAAATAAAAAAAACTGGGATTTTGATTCAGCCCTTGAATCTTATTCCTAAATTCTGTATTTTTATGATTATAATGATTTTTAATATATCAGCGAAGACCACAAATTGTTCCTATATCTTGCAAAATTCTTACGTTTGTAACAATCGTCCGCGAATGCCACATTTGACATTAAGAATGATAGGCTCCAAAGCCATTGGATCAAGGGCCAGAGACCTTATTTCTCGTGCTATTCTTATTCAATCGGTCGAGGCCAATAAACGGGGCTAGGTTTTTACCAGACCGACCCTTTGCCACACCACAAGGCCTTATTTCAATTGAAATAAATTTGAACTAGTGGAAAATTTGAAACGGAAGTGGTTACATAAAAAAAACATCGCTGAAAAACCGTGAAAACATTGTCTTTAACCGGACTAAACGTTATATCTTTTCTGTTGAAAGATCGGTCTGGTAAAAGGTCGGTCCCCCAATTAACTGTTCAACTAGAAATGTAACTCAAAATTGTGTTACTGCTTAAAAGACACTACAAAAAAACCCACAATCTAGAAATCAAATAAAACGCCCCCATTGCCAGGTCTCTAAATACCAAAAAAAAACGCAAACCCCGTTGAAAACAGAGTCGGGAACTTAGTGTTAAGCACTTTTGTTATTAGACACTGTGTGTTCTATCCAATTTCAGATAGATCAACCTAGAAACTCACCTTATCTCAGCATAATCTCGTAAAAAAATCTCTAATTAAAACTAATTACTCGAGACATGATAAGTAAGCTCTGGAATTAACTCTAGTACGTTATTCAATCAAGCTCAAGGTAACTAGCTAACTTGAGAAATTCTATAATGTATCAAGGAGTTTGAACCACTAGGCCCAAGTAAAGTTGCACTCTAGAACAAAGATTTTTGCTGAGAAAACACAGACAGATTGCTGAAATAAGCAGATAGAAATTTACAGCCGAGGATTTTGGCGGAAGGGCAATCCGAATTGTAACGATTGTGCAGCTACAATCGTTACGAAGTTTTTCCCGGGAATGGGGAGGGCTATTGTTAGGAGTTTGCTACCCTTCCTGGTCGACAACAAGACAGCTCTTTGACCCGATTCCAAAAACCGGAAGGCTCTCGGGACAAGACTTGGAACTAGTTTTGAAAACAATTTTTAGCTTCCTGGTATGTCATGAATTGAATTAAATGACATCAAGTTCATTTTCAGATTTTGAGAAGCTGGAGTTAAGGGAATAGTTTGATCTTTATCTACTGAACAAAAACAAAAGTAATATGTCAACTAAGTAGTAGCCCTGTTTTTAGGAGTGACCTCGTGGTCTGGGGGTACTGAGACCCAGCCATAAGCTCACTATTTTGCATGTAACCAAGTTAATTTGCGCCGTTTGGCCGATTGCCTTAAAAAAATAACTCTGTCGACCTAATGTTATTGAAGCACACTCAGAAATAACTTTAAAGAGACGGTTAAAAGCATGTGAAGCTATGTTTAGACGCTAGCCAGTTTTTTCATAGCCCATCTTTATTTTCCGTTGGTATGTAATTCTGGGCGAATGTTACAGTGATAACAACATGAGTTTATATCTATCAAAATGTCATAACTTGATCTTCAAATCAGATTGTGCATCGCATAATATTCATATAGGTGAACACGAGCTTTCAGAAACTGATACTGAGAATGACCTAGTTTTTAGTAATCATAACATCAAAATATCTCATCTGGTCTGGCAGCTAAGAACAGCGAGTGTCAAAAAATCAGAAAATTTTTTTTCCAAATCAAGCGAAATTTGACAAAATCGTCATCATTATCATCAAAACTAAAATGCATACTGTGGCTACTTTGAAGCAATTATATCATATGGATCTGAGGTGTGTAAGCCAAACAAAACAGAACTGAGACGCCTCGAAAATGTACAAAGGAGAGCTACTAACTGGATTCTAAACTCCTCGGCAAAGACGTGAAAAATCCCGATTTTTACCTCTTTCACTACATGAAGAAACGCACGATCTCTTTTTCTTCCACAAAGTTGCTAACATCAACAGCGGCTGTTAGGTTTACGATCACGTTTTGCCCTGGAACAAAAATTCCTTCGAGATCCGACAAGTATCCAGAAACGCGTGTTTCATGTCAAAGCTGAAAAAAATGGCAAGGACAATTTCTGGTACTGTGTACCTTTACTGGCAAATAAATTGTCAGCTTGTTTTGGATTCGATCTGATAACGATGGATTACAAAAGTTTGAAAGAAAAATTGACTGAAATATACTTGAAATTCTCCTATGAAAAATTTACTGAGCGCAATTGATGTTCTTGGCGAGTCAACTATGCTAGCAACTGCTGTTTAATTTCAAAAACTTTGACATTAGCTAAAAATGTTAAAACTGGGAACTTGATTCAGCTCTTGAATCTTATTCCTAAATTCTGTATTTTTATGATTATTATGATTTTTAATTTATCAGCGAAGACCAAAAATCGCTCCTATATCTTGCAAAATTCTTACGTTTGTAACAATCGTCCGCGAATGCCACATTTGACATTAAGAATGATAGGCTCCAAAGCCATTGGATCAAGGGCCAGAGACCTTATTTCTCGTGCTATTCTTATTCCATCGGTCGAGGCCAATAAACGGGGCTAGGTTTTTTTTTACCAGATTGACCTTTTGCCACACCACAAGGCCTTATTTGAATTGAGATAAATTTGAACTAGTGGAAAATTTGAAACGGAAGCGGTTACATCCAAAAAAAACTTCGCTAAAAAACCGTGAAAACATTGTCTTTAACCGGACTAAACGTTGTATCTTTTCTGTTGAAAGATCGGTCTGGTAAAAGGTCGGTCCCCCAATTAACGGTTCAACTAGAAATGGAACTCAAAATCGTGTTACTGCTTAAGAGACACTATCAAAAAAACCCACAATCTAGAAATCAAATAAAACGCCCCCATTGCCAGGTCTCTAAATACCAAAAAATACGCAATTCCCGTTGAAAACAGAATCGGGAACTTAGTGTTAAGCACTTTTGTTATTAGACACTGTGTGTTCTATCCAATTTCACATAGATCAAACTAGAAACTCACCTTATCTCAGCATAGTCTCGTAAAACAATCTCTAATTAAAACCAATTACTCGAGACATGATAAGTAAGCTCTGGAATTAACTCTAGTACGTTATTCAATCAAGCTCAAGGAAACTAGCTAATTTGAGAAGTTTTATAATGTATCAAGGAGTTTTGACCACTAGGCCCAAGTAAAGTTGCACTCTAGAACAAAGATTTTTGCTGAGAAAACACAGACAGATTGCTGAAATAAGCAGATAGAAATTTACAGCCGAGGATTTTGGCGGAAGGGCAATCCGAACTGTAACGATTGTGCAGCTACAATCGTTATGAAGTTCTGCCCGGGAATGGGGAGGGCTATTGTTAGGAGTTTGCTACCCTTCCTGGTCGACAACAAGACAGCTCTTTGACCCGATTCCGGAAGGGTCTCGGGAAAAGACTTGGAACTAGTTTTTAAAACATTTTTTAGCTTCCTGGTATGTCATGAATTGAATTAAATGACATCAAGTTCATTTTCAGATTTTGAGAAGCTAGGAGTTACGGGAATGGTTTGATCTTTATCTACTGAACAAAAACAAAAGTAATATGTCAACTAAGTAGTAGCCCTGTTTTTAGGAGTGACCTCGTGGTCTGGGAGTACTGAGACCCAGCCATGAGCTCACTATTTTGCATGTAACCAAGTAAATTTGCGCAGTTTGGCCGATTGCCTTAAAAAAATAACTCCGTCGACCTAATGTTATTGAACCACACTCAGAAATAACTCTAAAGAGACGGTTAAAAGCATGTGAAGCTAAGTTTAGACGCTAGCCAGTCGTTTCATAGCCTATCTTTATTTTCCGTCGGTATGTACTTCTGGGCGAATGTTACAGTGATAACAACATGAGTTTATATCTATCAAAATGTCATAACTTGATCTTCAAATCAGATTGTACATCGCATAATATTCATATAGGTGAACACGAGCTTTCAGAACCTGATACTGAGAAGGACCTAGTTTTTAGTAATCATAACATCAAGAAATCTCATCTGGTCTGGCTGCTAAGAACAGCGAGTGTCAAAAAACCAGAAGAGTTTTTTTCCAAATCAAACGAAATTTGTCAAAATCGACATCATTATCATCAAAACTAAAGTGCATACTGTGGCTACTTTGAACCAATTATATCATATGGATCTGAGGTGTGTAAGCCAAACAAAACAGAACTGAGAGGCCTCGAAGATGTACAAAGGAGAGCTACTAACTGGATTCTAAACTCCTCGGCAAAGACGTGAAAAATCCCGATTTTTACCTCTCTCACTACATGGAGAAACGCACGATCCCTTTTTCTTCCACAAAGTTGCTAACATCAACAACGGCTGTTAGGTTTACGATCACGTTTTGCCCTGGAACTAAAATTCCTTCGAGATCCGACAAGTATCCAGAAACGCGTGTTTCATGTCAAAGCTGAAAAAAATTGGCAAGGACAATTTCTGGTACTGTGTACCTTTACTGGTAAATAAATTGTCAGCTTGTTTTGGATTCGACCTGATAACGATGGATTACAAAAGTTTGAAAGAAAAATTGACTGAAATATACTGGAAATTCTCCTATGAAAAATTTACTGAGCGCAATTGATGTTCTTGGCGAGTCAACTATGCTAGCAACTGCTGTTTAATTTCAAAAACTTTGACATTAGCTAAAAATGTTAAAACTGGGAACTTGATTCAGCCCTTGAATCTTATTCCTAAATTCTGTATTTAGGAAAGGAGGCAAAATCATGCCAGAGGACGCCCTGTTCTATAGAGGAATTGCTATAGCGTACACGAATACCTTCTGCTACCTGGGAGTCAACCTAACACCAAAACTAGCCTGCACAGAACACCTCAATGTGTAGATAAACAAAACTAAATCAACCGTGTTTGGACTCCAACAGAAAATATACCTTCAGAAAGTGTGCTTTAACTCGGCCCAGAGACTTCTGGAGCAAGTTGTTCTCCCAGCATGAACATGTGGCCTGAATACATTCCTACAGATCGACACAGATAAGTTGGACGACCATTATAACAGAATTTGTGGAATTTTCTGGAAGAAATGGGCTGGAATCTCTGTTTTCAGCTCCACGAGACTCCTTCTTGAGAACCTATACTTCAACGATTACCTTGGCCTGAGGCAGGCAAACACGCGACATAGACGTATCTTTGCGCTATACTACACCTCGGGATGTCATAATATTATATGCACTAAAATTGGCTGTTATAAACGCGAAATACATGATATTGTACAGGAAAAAGGGTTTACAGCGTATATGGACTGTGTCTGCCGACTTTGTAAGCTCCAGATGGTTGATGAGGATCACATACGACACTGCATCTCCTTTCCAGAAAGCCAGGATCTACCTGGAAGACTCATCAATATCAGGTTGCCGCCCAAGCAACTGTGACATCGTGCTTCTACGTGCCAAGACTCTTGACTTGACTCACTCTTAACACATTCCATGAGCACTTTAATTATACTTTTCATATTTGTCTTTGTAAGACGTACAATTTACCAATTTACGTTAAATTCTGTATTTTTATGATTATTATGATTTTTAATTTATCAGCGAAGACCACAAATCGCTCCTATATCTTGCAAAATTCTTACGTTTGTAACAATCGTCCGCGAATGCCACATTTGACATTAAGAATGATAGGCTCCAAAGCCATTGGATCAAGGGCCAGAGACCTTATTTCTCGTGCTATTCTTATTCCATCGGTCGAGGCCAATAAACGGGGCTAGGTTTTTTTTTACCAGATTGACCTTTTGCCACACGACAAGGCCTTATTTGAATTGAGATAAATTTGAACTAGTGGAAAATTTGAAACGGAAGCGGTTACATCCAAAAAAAACTTCGCTAAAAAACCGTGAAAACATTGTCTTTAACCGGACTAAACGTTATATCTTTTCTGTTGAAAGATCGGTCTGGTAAAAGGTCGGTCCCCCAATTAACGGTTCAACTAGAAATGGAACTCAAAATCGTGTTTCTGCTTAAGAGACACTATAAAAAAAACCCACAATCTAGAAATCAAATAAAACGCCCCCATTGCCAGGTCTCTAAATACCAAAAAATACGCAATTCCCGTTGAAAACAGAATCGGGAACTTAGTGTTAAGCACTTTTTTTATTAGACACTGTGTGTTCTATCCAATTTCAGATAGATCAAACTAGAAACTCACCTTATCTCAGCATAATCTCGTAAAACAATCTCTCCAATTAAAACCAATTACTCGAGACATGATAAGTAAGCTCTGGAATTAACTCTAGTACGTTATTCAATCAAGCTCAAGGTAACTAGCTAACTTGAGAAGTTTTATAATGTCTCAAGGAGTTTGGACCACTAGGCCCAAGTGAAGTTGCACTCTGGAACTAGATGAAATCTTGTCTTCAAGATCGCCTGTCGTGGCCATTCTCGATGTTTTCTGTCAATTAGCAGACATCTATACTCTCTCAAAAATTTCGAGATAAGCCAATTGCGATCAGCAATTGGTCAGGGGGGAATTTTAGCATGGCTTTCATGCAATTGTCAACTCGGCTGTTCTCTTTTTGACTTCTGATTTTCAGTTGTCGCGACAAAAATCAGGCATGCCTGGATCGAAATGAATGTTTTGAAAAAACCGTCAAAACTTGTGGCATTATGACCGACTGGCTCATTTTTATAATTCAATTTCGAAAATGACAATTTTTGCTCTTCTGATTACCATTAAAGAGAATAGTGAAATGTTACGCCAAATGTTTTTGCAGTTAATATGTCGAATGTTACTGTTCAAAATGCTATTGCGTGGGGTGTACAAGGTAAAGTGTGCAGAGGGGTGGTAAACAGCGAAGATGAAAGTAAATTCGACTGTATTGTGAAAGTGATTGAATGTCCAGATCTTAACTATGGGAATAAGTTGTTCAATCAGCTAATGAAGTTATCTGAACTCGATCATAAAGGTGTGCTTGTGCCTGAAGATGTCTTCCTCTCTTGGGAAGAATCGACCTCAAGTGTCAATGTCAACATAGTGTACCCAGACCTTCCCGATCCTTGTAGTTTGCATGAACTTATTTCGAATCACATTGATCCAAGTGAAACACCAGGTGAAAATATAGATATTCCAATTGCCCAGGTTCATAAAGCCGTTGGGGAAATAATTAGTGCGCTGAGCTTCATAAAGTCAAGTGGCTTTCTTCATTTAAATTTGAAGCCGTCCAATGTGTTCATTCAGTCAGGACATTTTATGGTTGGTGACTTCGGATTGCCCGCTCTATTGTCGGACATTGCCACTCGTACTAGAACAACCGAAGGGATACTATACAAGTTTACTGAATTGGAGTACTTGTATCGGATTGTTGAGGAACCAAAAGATCTCCATCGCTACCATCCGCCTGAATTGAAAAGTATGTCTGGATCCCGGATGTACGATAGTAAAACGGATGTGTACGGTTTGGGCTTACTGATCTACCAGATGCTGTTTCTTAAATTGGAGGTTCCAGATGATATTTCCGATTGGCATCGCAATGCAAAGGACATTGAAGATCCTATTTTGCGGGGATTGTTTCTGAAGTGCGCTGATCCCGAATACGAGACTCGCCCTACAATTGACGAACTCGGTTAGAGTATCTTTTTTTTGTGTTTATGAGCGAAAAAAAGATGTTTATTTTGAGCATGTTCCTCTCCCTACGCCCCTCATTACACCGAAGACTTTAGTCAAGGTGTTATGGTATCGTGTAACGGGGTTTTTTTTTTTTAATGTTGTCTGTTGTCAAGTGTCGACAAATAACGTCCACAGTTATCAATTATCATGTGGGCTGGACTATATCGCGCTATGTCACGTGATTGCGTATGTTTGTTTCTTTATTTGTTCATCTTTATTTATTTAATTATCTGTTCTTCTATTTATTTAATTATGTTTAGTTTGCTTATATTTATTTATAATTTATGTATGTACATATTTATTTTTGTTTATTTTTATCACGTGTTTTGTTTATTTATTTAATTATTCTTTCTTTCATTTAGTTTTGCTTTTATTATTTCTGCGTGTGTATTTATTTAATTTATTTATTTTCATTTATTTATATTATGAGTCTGTTTGTTTGGTTATTTGTTCATGAGAAATTTTGGTGTATACATGTGTTAGTACGATTTTTAGTTCTAGAAGTGTTATTTTATGATCTTCGTTGATATATCAAGAATTTGACCTATACATGTGTTAGTACGATTTTTAGTTCTACAACTGTTATTTCAGGCTCTTTCTCGATATAGCAAAATTTTGGTGTATACATGTATTAGTACGATTTTTTGTTCTAGAACTGTTATTCTTCAATTATTAGTTGTTCAAGTTGTTTGGTTTTTGCTTCAGTTTCTATGCCTTTGGTGTATTACGCGTAGCGCCTATGTTTTCAATTTTTGCTATCTCATAATGCTTTTGGCTAAATGGGTGATGTTGCGATGTTCCGTATGAAGAAAAAATCTGATTACGCGTTATAACAATCTTCAGTTTGTTCACCATGCCATGTTTCATTGCATTATAACGATGTTTACCCTTGCGATAAGCAAGGGTATTGCAGTCGGGTACTAGACTTTTTTCCCGTAAGTACATTTGTTTACAGAAATCATTCATCTCCTGGATTCTTTCATCTTCTGACATGCTCAATTTCTTGAAACTTAAAAAACTACAATAATTCAAGTCCTATAATTTAAATTTTACTTAGCTTGACTTCCTGTTTTATTTTTTGTTTGTTGTTGTTGTTTCGCTAAAAAATTCCTCGGCCCAAATTATTCCGGCCTATTTTTTATCGGCTTTATGAGCTAATTCTGGGTCGTTTCCAGGGCAACACACTATTAACACTTCCCTAAACTGCTACTAATTTCCAAAAAAGGTGTACGAATTTTAAAACCGCCTACTCCACTGTGTGCCTGCGTACTCCACTAGAGTCTCTTTCTGCTTGACCCCTCTGTTTACTGCCTTCAAAAAGCCTTTGGGGGAATAGTTGACCCATATTTTTGATCTCTCGAAAACTACCCCTCTCAAATCTGAGTTTTTAGTTTCAATGAATAAAGCAAATTTCAGTTTGAAAAACTCCATTAATGAGCGGTTTCTCCAAATTTTTTTACACAAAGTAATGGCACTCGTAATAGTCATTTTTTATTATCATTGATCGTTTTGTGGATCTTTTTGACTTTTCGAAAACTAACCTCACAAATCTGATATGGGTTATATGGAGATAACGGGTAGTGGAAAGCTCCCCTGCGTTAGCGGCCACAAAAGTTATCGCCCTCGGAAAATTCAATTTTTTTTACCTTTCAGAAAATTTTACCCTTGCTATAAGCAAGGTTATTGCAATCGGGTACTAGACTTTTCCCCGTAAACAATTTTGTTCTTAGAATAGTCAAAACTAGAAATGGTAAATTTAGGTTCAGTTCTTAGTAACTACAAATTTCTTTGCAACTCGTTCTCACCTGGTATGGAGGCAACGAATGTGCCTGGGACGGCAAAGGTCCTGGGTTTGAATTTGACAGGACGTGCTTTTTTGCAAACGGGAAATGGTTTCAAAAATAATTTGTCGGCTTATTATTGTCTGCTGCTGTTTTGTCGGCTTAGTTGCCATCTTGTAGAATTGATTTTTTTAAACGTTTTTTCAAACAATTTTCTTGCTTTTAATGGTCTGATTTACTCTGATGTTTGTAATTTTACTAACCTTGACTTTGTTTTTTTTTTTTAAAAAAACTTTATTCTGCCCAAATGATTTTGGCCTATTTTGTCTTGGCTTAGTGACCTTGGCTCTGGAGCGCACAAAAAGCGAAAATCTTAATAGAAATTCCAGTTCAAGTTTTTCCGGCCTTTATTATATCGTCTTGGTGGCTTCATATTGTTTCGTTTGACGTGTTTGTGTGCTTTGAGGGTGAAGGGGCTGATTAACTTTACAGAGTTTTCAAGTCTTGTTGATAATTTGTCGACTTGAAGGGTTTCTGAAAAGGTATTCTCGGCTTCGTTACCGCTGGGTATAACATCTGCCGATGCTTATTGCACCGTCTTTTGTCTTGACAAGTTCTTGTTTCAGAACTAGCCGTATTTGTTTTGATAGATTCAGTTTTTTCGTTTTCAATTTTTTTACTTTGTTTTTCAAAAAAACTTTTGAAAATTTTTTTTTTGAATTTTTTTTTTCATCAAAACCAAAACTTGTCGACCATTAGTTCAATTTTTCTAACTTTTCTCGAGAACTACCTTCCCAAATTTAAGATTTTGGGTTCAATAGAAATTACAGATTGCGCGAATCCTCGCCGCATCAGTGTCTACGGCCTTTTTTACACAAAAAGCTACGATTCTCGGAAATGTCAAATTTTTGATTTGTTGTATTTTTTTTTCGACTATTCTGATATCATAAGTTTAATCGAAAGAATAGGTTGTCGAAAGCCTATCTTTATAACTGGCTATGCCCAGTTTGTTTAAGAAAAAAGTTATGGCCTTCAAACAAGTCAAAGGGTTGAAACTTGAGATTTTTTGGAAACTTTTGACTTTACGCGAAAACTACCGTGCCAATACTCAGATTGTGTTGGGAATCTCCACTGCTTAAGCTGGCAGCTTAATAAAAAAAAGTTATTGCTTTTGGAAAGTGGTAAAATTGTGGCAGCTTAAGCAGTGGAGATTCTCAACACCGAGTTTCTCGATTGAACACAATCTGAGTATTGGCACGGTAGTTTTCGCGTAAAGTCAAAAAGTTTCCAAAAAATCTCAAGTTTCAACCCTTTGACTTGTTTGAAGGCCATAACTTTTTTCTTAAACAAACTGGGCATAGCCAGTGTTTTGACCGTTGTTGCACACAAATATCAGATGAAAAGTTCAATTGAAAGAACCGGTTGCGATAATTGTTCCTGCTGAAGTGGAGACTCCTTAGTTTTCGTGAGGGAAATGTTATCTTCTTGGGAAAATTGATTAAATTACATTTTCGTGCCTCATCAATAAAGTAAAATGGATTCAATATCAAACACGTAACTCCAGCTTTAGCTGCACCCCTAATTGTCTTTTATCGATACATAAGAAAAAGCTTGAGTTCAACTAGTTTTCTTCAACATTTAAGTTTTTTTTTCGACTGATGATTTTTATATTTGTCTTGTATCGCAAGTGGTGCACAGCGTTTTGCCTCTGTGTTGAAGCTCGTTACAGGTTGTAATAATCTTTTCCGACAATTTTCTAACGGGTTGATAGTTTTCGTCCTAATTTCTGTCAGTTAATTTTCCGTTTTTACTAAACGCTCTTTTTATCTGGTAGGATTTTTATTGGCTTAACTGTATAAAGCAAGGGTTTTGAAATTCACAATAACTGGAAGTTTACAAATGTGTAATTGTACCTAGTCTGATTTTGAACGTTTTTAGTATATGCTATATCGACTTAGTCAAATTAGTTTGCGTAATTTTGAGGGCAAGTTATATCCGTATGCGATTGTGTTTCATTTTGGATGGGCCGTAAAAACTTTTAAAGCTAATGAATTTTTTTACAACAACAGTTTTCTTTTCGGTTCAACAGGTTTCGACTCAAAATTTTTCGCCTCTGCTGTCGCTCGGTAAATGATTTCCAATTTTTTAAAGGCTGGTTATGAACTCATTTTTTCAATTTCATGAAGTCAATTTTTCAACTTAATTTTTCAGACTCTGTCATTTTTCCGCTTTATTTTGTGGCGCAATGTGTTCTTTGCATCGCAAGTTTTGCAAAGCTCAGCTTTTCCTCTGTGGTAAATAAGTTTTTACCCTTGCGATTAGCTAGTGTTATCAAATCGTGATGTAAACTTTCTTTCAGGTTAACAACTTGTTTATCAACATGAGTTAGATCATTTGATGGCTTGGTTTGTAATAAATTTTCTTAGCTTCTCCTGCACATTTGGTCTAGAGCTAACGACTCGACTACGTCTGGGTTGATTCCTGTAAATTGATAAATTTACAAAATCCGATATTTTTGGTAATTTTTGTTTTTGCGTTAAAGGTTTGGCATCATTTTTTCGACTTGTTTTATCGGCTTAGTGACCTAATTTTGCGTCTTTTGAAAAGAAAATATAGGTTTTCAGAGATTTCAAAATTTTTTCATGTTTCTTTTCGGCTCAATGGGAATTTATCCAGCTGTTATCGGTTTAATTGACGCTTGATAAATTTGTTTAAATACTTCTTTAACGTGGCGTGGGGCATTGTGTTTATGCATGTGTTTTGTCAAACTATTGTAGTTGTGGTTTTTATCGAAATTTTCCATTTTCTTTATATTAGTGGCTTCCTCGACCTCTGTGTTGAAACTGAAATTCAAATGGAGTTGGGAAAGAGGAAAAACTCAAAAAGAGTTGGGAAAGAGGATAACAGCTGTTTTTAAAAACTTCACGCGCATAGTCACTTAGCATAATTAAATATCAGATGAGGTCACATAATAAAATGTAACCTTATGTTTGAGCCTTTTCAGTCGTGAGATTTCAGCCGACGGGACTTCAAACGGAAGGGACTTCATGTAGATTTTTGAACTTTCAAAGTTCCTGAGCTCGAATGTGACCGAGACCTGCTTCTTTTTGGACAGTTTCCGTTTGAAAAAATTGTCGGCTTCTCGTTTGTCCGCTTTTTTTTTCGGCGTAGTTGCTACAGCAATCTTTTTTTTTGATTTGAGCAATATTCATTGTAAACGAGAACAAGACTTTTTTTCCCGTAAACAACTTCTACAAGCCTTACTTGGTTTTCTTACTTGCTTTATTATTGAATCTTAACAACTTTCAGGCTCGTTCCCATTTGGCCTTGAGATAACCTGGTTGCCTTTGCACACCAAGGTCTTGGGTTCGAGTCCCGGGCAGACCTTGTTTTTTCACTATATAAGAAATTGTTTTTTTTACGGTAAGATTTGAATATCGGACTTTTATTTGTCTGCTCAAGAAAAAAAAATTTCCGGAAAAAATTAATATCGGACGTTTGTTTGTCTGCTCAACTTGTGTCGGCTTAGTTAACACATCACACATTTTTTTGTGCTTTTTGTAGTTATCATTATAGTTGCTTTTCAAGAGTAATGAGCGTAGTGAAGACTCTTATATAGGTTTTTTTGTTTTTTTTTTTCAGGAAAAAGTCTTTAAATGCTCTAACTACAGATGTGCATTCATACATATTAATGTATTTATGAATGCACTTAGTTATATATGCAATTGAAATATATCTGATGAAGTTTACATAAATAGCACTCTCCAAATTCGAACTTGGAAATGATGCAAAAAACATGAACGATTTCTAGTTTTGAAAGTGGAATTTATTTTTCAGATTTTCAGCGGAATAAAAACCTTACATATGATCCAGTTTTCTCAAGTAGGAATCGTGTTATCAGAAAAGTGCTAATCATTAATTGTTCTAAAAATTCAAAGAGCTTAACAGAGATCTATTTTTTCTTCGACATTCGAAAGTTGAGATCTTTTCATGTTTTTTTTTTCGGTTTGCTTGCGTTCATTACTCTTTTCCAACTGTCAGTTGGCTATGTTTTTTTTGTAGTTTCAGGGGACTTCAAGTTTTTTTACAAAAGCGATTTTTTTTCGGCTCAACTGGTGTCTGCTCAAAGTTTTTCGGCTTAAGTAAGTTTTGTCTTTTGCTCATTTTTTATTCAAATGTATTGCTAGGCATGTTTATCTAGAATAATTTTTTTCGAGACAGTTTTGTAGAACTTCGAATTATCTTTTCGAATTATCTTGTTTTTTTTTTAGTTTTTGTGTTGTATCGCACCGTTCGACTGTGTATTGTTTTTGGGAGGCATTTTCATTTACTCTTCTAATTTGTAAATTTACCAATTTTGTATAATATCCTTTTTTTCTTATTTGATTTTTTTTTCGCTTCAAAGATTCATTCACTTTAAATGGTTTCGGTTTATTTTATATCGGCTCATTCGCCTAATATTGCGTAGTTCGAAAGAAGGATGACTTTTTCTTCTGTGTTTTTCGAAGCAAAGAGGTTGAAAACTTATTAGCTCAAAGTTTTTCAGGACTTTGTTTTCAGTCAAGTGGCGTACCCAAGTATTGTCGGCTGAGCTGTTTCCGGATAAATCTTTCTGATTGTTCTTACGTTGGTGATTGTGTTTCTCGTCGAGTTGAGTATCGTAAGAGAGAAACGCATGTGTTTTTAAAATTTGTTTTTGTGGAAAGTTTGTTTTTAAATGTTTTTTTTATCATTTTCTGCACGCTTGGTTACAAAGCTGTTTGTGTGGTATCTGCTTGAAATGCCCAAAAAGCATTAATTTATGTATTTTGAGATCATGATGTACCTTTTAAATAAAAGCGTGTTGTGTGATGTGATATGAGAAATAATCGAACGCGTAGACAGTTATTGAATTGGGTTTTATCGACAATAGTTGTCTTCGAAAAATAAATAATACCCAAAAAATAAAAAACAAAATTAAAAAAAATTTTGCTAAATAATTTGATGTTTTTTTAAAACTTTTTTTCCAAGCAAGCGCTAAATGAAGCTTCCAAAATTGTTTTTCTTGAGTAAAACTAAGCTTTTCACTTTTCAAGGGAGAAATTTTCATTCATAAGACTTACTTGCTCGCTTTACTCTCTCGCAATTGGACAAAACTCAAAAAATTTTAAACATGTTTTTCTCGACACAGGGACCAATCACGTTTTTTTTTTGACCAAAAACGTTTGAAAGGGGTGTGATATGATTTATCTATCGACTCATTTCAGAAAGTATCTGTGATATTTGATTTTGTGTGGAAAGTAAAAAAAAACTAAAACTTACCCAACGACAAAGTTCTTCCCCATTTTCAGTGATCGGAACAACTATATAGCAAAAAAATGATTTTTGTTATTCGTGTTGAAACAAAAAATGTAGTTATATAAAGCCACAACAAATGTTCTCAGCTTATGTTTTGTCTATACGCTTGCTCACAAAACTAACACATAATGTGGTCAAAAATATTATTTTTAGAAATGTTTTCTTAAGCCAAGTTAACTGGTCGGTATCTTCGGTGCTACTTGCACAGCAACTGACAATTTTTGTTTTAAAGTCTTTTAAGACGCGATTTGAGCTGTGATAAGAAAATTTTCTGAAAAGTTGTTTTCTGTGGAAAGAAAGGCAGTTTGAAGTTTTCCTTCTTTTTTAGAGTCTTGGTTAAGTTCACTCTTTTGTTTACTCGTAACTGTATATCAAATAGATGAATGTTTTTACACATAAAATTATATTTGATGACCGGTTTTCGCTCCACGTACTCCTCCAAGTGACAAAAATTTAACATGAAAAACCGGAAAGTTTCGATTTAGATCTGTCTTTTCCCAATTTAGATTTTCGCGAAGATAACGGTGCGAGGAGACTCTTTGTTAGTACAAAAACCGTTTAATCTTGCTTTCACAGTTGTTTACCTCTAAGTTTTTATAGTTGACCTGCCTGAAGTTCAGCATTTAATGGAAGTTGCGGAAAGAGAGCGAATTGCAAACAAGCGACTCAAGAGTGCCTCAGTTCCTCACAAAATAGTACCTGTGGATTCACCGGCTGAAGTCGTGATTGAAAACTTGGCCTCTGCTATTAAAAGCGAAGAGTTAACCAGGGCTTCATTCAGAGCTATTTTTGCGATCACGGCTAAGAATAATGTGATACTGGATGATGCACAGAAAGGAGTTATTCTGGAGGCGGCCAAATTCCATGAAGAGGTTCCAGATATTCAGGTACTCATTGTTCGCAATCAATTTTCCGCTATTTTTCTCAAATTTTGACTCTGTTCTTTGCTTTTTGTTTTTGTTATTAATGACATTCTACTCGGCAGAAATATTGCAATGGCATCTTTTAATAATTAGTTGTACTAAAATTAAATTATTGTGTGTTCTTTTGATATTAAAGACCTTGTTTAGGATAAGTTTCTGGCGATTGCGTACAATATAATTCCAACAATCGAAGAAGAATCGGACACGTTCGCCAGTGTTTCTCTCTGTCAGCATATCCAAACAGTCATGAAGAGATATGCTGTTCATGAGAACATAATCTTCGAATGTCTACAGGTCATACTTTTGATCTCAGCTCACAGATTTGGAGCCAGGAACATCTGTAAGGCAAAGATGTTGCGAGTTCTGGCGGACTTAACTGGAAAGTACCCCGCTAATTACAAAGCGGTGCTGTGGATTATGTGGGGGGTTTTGGCCTACAAGGAGAACCAAAAGGATGCTATGAGGGAACATATAGGAGTGTGGATTTACAATCTTGCGGACACTGCTCAGGTTTTATTGAGGATTTCCATTTATGGTTGATGCTCTGGTTATACTGATGTTCAAGTCTACATTTGAGACAAATGTTATTTTTAAGCGTAATCAATGCAGTGAGTACTTGAATGTAGTTAATGGCATTTTTTTGTTTTTTTTCTTTCAGGAAGTTTTTGTGAACAGCAAAAAATGTAAAGGTCTAGAAAAACGTGATTGTTGTCTAGTTTCTAAAATGGAATTTGATTATCAGTTTACACAGCGAGATAAAAGTTTTACTTGTATCCTTTTTTCTTGAATTGGGTTAATTTTATCCAAAAACAGTCAAATAAATTGTTCGTGAAGTTCAAAGAGCTTGAACGGTGTCTTTTCTGTAGAATTTGCAAGTTACGTTTTTTTCCAGAAAAAAAAACAAATCAGTTTTTTTATCTGTTTCCTTGTGTACATTACTTTTTTTTGAACTGTGAGTCGCTCTGTTTCAAGATTCAATTCAAGACTGCTAGGTTTTTTATGATACCACTTTTGGACTCTATTAAGAGTCGATGAACGTAGTTCAGGCTCTTAGATAGGTCGTGTTGATTTTTTTCTTTTCACGAAAATTATTGAATTTTGTTCAGGCGCAAAAGTATTTTTTCGCGGTTTGACTTTTGATTTTTTTTTTCAATTTCAGTGAATTTCCTGCATTTTCTTTTTAAGAGCTTTGAGGCCATCTATTTTTTTCTTTGAAATTCGAAAGTTGAGAAATGTCCTGTGGCAGAATTTAGAACTGTCTTTGTTTATCTTTGCGGTATTTAAAGTTGGTCCAAAAAACCCTCGTTGTAGTTGTTTCCTGCTTCGTAAATTGTAAAGAAAAAATTTTTTTTTAGAAGAAGGAGGTTCTCTTGGAACCCTTCACCGCCTGCCTTTGGACACTTTCCAACTACAAACAGAATCTGGAGGACTTCAAAAAGGTATCCGGAATTGACCTACTTTTGCACATAGTGCACGACTACCAACAGGAGCCGAGAATCCTACGCAACTGCTGCATGGCACTCGCAAATGCAGTAGAGGCGGACGAAATCTGCGCTTACTCGGTGATCGCGAGCAAAATAGACGATCCCTTCATAGTGTTGCGTAATATTTACAAACCGAACCGTGATAACCCTGAGTTTGTGGAGGCTTACGCGACTCTTCTAGCTGAGTTGTCGAGTTATGATGAAATCAGGTATGAGCTGCACAGGCTCAATTTCCTGGAGTTGAGCAAAGAAATTGAGGTGTTCTACTCGGCGTCCGAGTTGATTGTAAAAACAGCCTCGAAAGCTACTGCCAATTTGGAAGCATACAAGCTAGAGGTGAAATGAACAAGCGAAGTATACTGAACCCTAACGAACCCCTTTAATTAGATTTCATGACATTAACATGAGTGTAATTTGTACATAGTGTAAAGTGTGCATTCTACTTTTCAGTTTAAAAATCTATCTTTAGGCTAAAATGAAGTTTTTCTGTTCAATAAAAAAAGAACAATTGTCATTCGCGTGCATCATTGTTGAATATTTCTCTATATTGTAAATGCTGTATATATTCTGCTGCAATTAGTAATAAATATGCAAATAGAAATGCAACACCATGTGTTGAAATAAATTGTTTAACACATCTATCTTTTCCAGTCGTCTTAATCGGAGAGTTTTTACAAAGCTCGAGTTTCCGTAAACATTTTCCCAAGTTCAGGGGCTGCTCGCATATGCTGAGTCTGAAATCAGTCACCATTTCAATTCAAGCTTTTTTGATCAGTGATTTTTGGAAATAAGAACTATGGTGCTGCTTGTTTTAACCATTTCAGATTAGTGACAGTACCCTGAAAACTAATTGGGACAATAAAACAGTAAGTAGTGACAGTTTTGTTTGTTAATACTTAATTGGCAATAAAATTTTGTCTAGAGCGGCGCATTAGTAATATTAAGCGATTTTCTAAGATACGCAATTTTAAAATGTCAATAATAAAGTGAAGACGATTTTTTATGCCATGTTTTTTTTTCACCGGAAAAATAAATTTTCTTGTGGTTTGAAATTTCTTTCAGTTTTCCAAATCGGGTTAGTTTTTTGGGTAACAGTGAACGTAATGAGTACTCTTATTTAGGTCTTGGTGATTTTTTTTCAGGAAAAAGCCTTAAAATTTGTTCAATATTTGATTTTTCGTGGTTTGATTTTTGATTTCTTTTTAAGTTCAGTTCATTTCGCTTGTTAAAAGGAAGGCAAACTACCCTATCGAACAGCAAAAGTGTGAAAGTTGCGAAAAACCTGATCGGCTTCTTATTTTGAAAATGGAATTTTATGGTCGAAATATCCAGTGCAATAAAAGTCTTACCTATTAATTCAGCTTTCTGAAATAGAGTTAGTTTCATCAAAAAAGTATCAATCATAAATTGTTCTAGAAATTCAAAAAGCGCAAAGGAGAGTCTCTTTTTTTCTCTTTAAAATTCGAAAATTAAGAGAAATAAACATTTTACTTTTTGATCTAGTTAATGTTATCGAAAAAGCTTTAATGATAAATTGTTCGTGAAATTCAAAGAGCTTTACGGGCATAAATTTTTTCGGAAGTTTCTTCAAAAGTCAGATTTTCTGTTTCCATGTCTTATATCATTTTCTCAAATGTCAGTTGGCTATGTTTAATTGTAAGTCAAACAAAGAAAATCTTGGAACTTAATTATTTTTTCGCAAAGATTCACTTCTCTTTTCGAAAATTGAAAAAATTTCCAATGAACGTTCTGTCATTTTTTGGTTCTCGTTGACAATTTTCCAACTGCAATGGCTCTGTTTTTTTTGTTTCAATCAATCAAAAACAAGAATTCATTCAGTTTCATATTTTGAGATTTGCGGTTGCGGCCCAAATTAGTAAGAAGCGCCCGAGTTTTGTCACCAAGTTGGATGAGAATATTTCTCAAATAATTTTTATTGTCTCTGTATAGTTCAGCCATATCTTTTTAGCAAGCCTTGTTCTTTTCCATCAAATTTTTGTGCTCGTTTTAATAAATTGTTACAGGAATTTGAGTTTCGAAAAATCAGTTTAACCAAAACTAAAGGAAGCGGGATTATTAATTATATCGCTGTAAGGGTTTCTAAGCGTATAGTTCCGTAAAAATAGGGTTGATTTTTCTGAGTTGTAAAATCTGACGCAAAACAAATTTGTTTTACGCAAAGCATTCTAAGTGTTTTTTAAATTGAGTTTGAACTGAATTTCTGTGGATTAAAAACACTAATAGGCCAAGTTTGTACATATTTTAGACCTATTTTTATCCGAGTATTATTAATTCATTACCCTTGCGATTAACAAGTGTATTGCAATCGGGTACTAGACTGTTTTTCCCGTAAATATCTGTTCACGAAATGGTCAAGTTAGGAAATGGTAAATCTAGGTTCTTTGATACTGCGAACACTTGCTCTAGAGGTTGCCACATCGTAGTATGGTTTTTTAAGCTGTACTTAATTTATTTTGTAGTTGTTTTAAGTGTTTTAATCTACTTTGTAGTTGTTTTAAGTGTTTTAATTTAATTCTGCTGATTGAAGTTATACAAGCATTGACTTCGTGTATTTTCTCCTTTTTGTTTTTAGAGTCGATGAACATAAAGGTCACGATAGTTTTTGTTTTCAGGAAAAGCCTTAATTTCTTCAGGCTCAAATTTATTTTTTCGCGGTTGGACGTTTGTCTTTTTAAGTTCAGTTTTTTTCCTTTGTTCATTTCCTATCGATCAGGTCACGAAAAGCTGAAAGGTCACGAAAAACTTGATGGACTTCTAGTTGTAAAGGTCACGAAAAACGTGATCGACTTCTAATTTCGAAAATGGAAAGTAATTATCAGACACTTCTAATTTCGAAAATGGAAATAATTATCAGATTTCCCAGCAAAATAAAAGTTTTACTATTGACCCAGTTTTCTCAAATCGGGTTTATTTCAACGAAAAAGTGTCCATCATAAATTGTTCCACAAATTCCAAGAGCTTTAAGGCCATCTATTTTTCTTCCTAATTGAAAAGTTCAAGATTTTGAAAAAACACGTTTTTTTTTTCAGTTTCCTTGCGTTAATTACTCTTTTCCAACTGTCAGTTGGCTATGTTCTATGAAATTCGAAAGTTTATTTTTTTCAGAAAATAAGTTACCTTTTCTGTTTGCTTGCGATCATTGACTCTTCTCCAATGTTGCTTGGTCTATGTTGCTTGGTTTTTTTTTTTCGTTCAAAAAATTTCTTAAACTGAATTGATTTCGGGTTATTTTCTATCGTTTTAGTAACCTAATTTTGAGTCTTTTCAAGGTAAACATAGTTTTTATGCTCTCCTCTGGATTGCAAAAAATGCTAGAAATTATGTATGAAAGTTTTTTTTACCATTGCGATAAGCAAGCATTTTGCAATCGGGTACTAGACTTTTCCTTCCGTAAACAACTTTGTTCACTAAGTTTTTTGTATTATAACTGAAAGTTCTGTAATTTGTAAATTTAACAAGTCTGTTTTTGCGTATTTTTCCTTTATTTAATGTTTAAACAGCTCGTTATTTCAGCTTAGTCAACTTATTATGAGTAATTTCGAGGGCAAATTATTTTCGTATATGATTGTGCTTCAGCATGGATGGGTCGTAAATGAATTTTTTTATGACAACAGATATGTTTTCGGCTCCACGGATTTCTACCCAAAAGTTGTCGCCTTTGTTGCCCTTCGATGAACAGTTTCCTATTGTTTTTGTAGCTAGAGTTTTCCAACTTTTTTAAGTTATATTTTCAAGTAATTTGTTCAACCTAATTTTTCGGAAATTTTTTTGACTTCTGTCTTTTTTCAACTGGCAAAATTTTAGCAATGTATAACGTCATTCGAAGATTTTCAAGCTCAAAACTGGCTGTTGTTTGAAACAAACATTTGAAAAATTTGGATGTTTTTTTGGCGTTTTGTCAGTTTTTTTTGGCGTTTTATCAGTTTTTTTTGGCGTTTTATCATTTTTTGGCTCTGTTTAAAATGTTTTCGGCTTCAAGGGTTTCTGTTTAGGTATTTTCGGCTTTGCTACCGCTTGGTAACTTTTATTCTGATGCTAATTTTACCTTCTTTTGTGCTGGTGTATTTATTTTGAAATTTTTATGGTGTTGTTTTTCGATTTAGTGGCTTTTCTGAAATACATCTCAAGTGGTGCGAAGTTCGGCTTCGCCTCTATGTTAAAATTTGACATTATCTACTCATTTACTAAAAGGACAATTATGCTCTTAATACCAAAAATTCAGTTTTCTCTACGTTATAGAGACATTTAGCATAGTGGTAAGGCGTTCACTTAGAGATCGTCAGATTTTGTGAGCGATCTCATGCTATGGCAATGATAGTGTGTGAGGACGTGCTCTCACTTGACCTCTAGCTTCAGGTCAACCACAGCCAGGTAGATTTTGGCTGCACTAGTACCACGAGAAAGCTCTAGACGCAAAAAAAACGACCTTGAGTTTCAAAATAAAGTTTCGCTGTACAAATTTACTCAGTCTGGAAGGTGGAAAATAGGAGAAACGGACTATGCTTAGTCAGGCTGGATAGTTTTCATAGATCCTCTGCGGATCTCAGAAACCGCTGTTATTATTATCATTATTACTTTTCTAGTTAATAAGAACTCTAATTGACAGTATGTCAATATTCGCTTTAATTTCTGAAGGTTAATTTGTTCGTTCATCCTTCGAATAAGTGCAGCTGTTACAAGTTTTCATTCTTCTAGTATATGAAGAAGGAATGAAGAAAGAAAATCATTAATTTGAGAAAGAAAATTTTTTCTCTTAAATTATTTTTAGATTTGTTTTATAAGTTTTTAAAACTCTTTTGACATGACCGGGTTAATTGGTCTTGACCTGTAAGTTTAATGGCCTTCATTGTGTCTTTTTTATGTAGGGGAGTGTAGTTCGCTAGTTTGAGTTTATCCGGGAAAACAATTTTTTTGTCTTATTGGTTAAAAAGTTAAATTTGGTTTTGATGGAATACAAATTGGTATCGATGAAATTTATAAATAGTTATCTCAATTCATTTCGATTTAAATGGGTTCTATGATGGTTAATATCTACATTTTTGGTTATTACATTTTTTAACAGTTGATGAACATCGTTCAGACTCTTGCATATGTCGTGATGATTTCTTGTTCTTTTTACTTTGTCTTTATGCTCAAGCTTACTTTATTTAATTATTTTGCAAATTTCCCAGCGGAATAAAAAATTTACCAATAGATTGGGTTAATTTATCAAAAAAGTGTCAGTCATAAATTTTTCTAAAAATTCGTAAAGCTTTAACGGTTTTTTGGAACCTAGAAAAATGAAATTTTTTCAAACAAGTCAGTATTCTTTTTGATTCGTTCATCGCGCTCATAAAATAAGTCTGTTTTTTGCGCTCAAAATTTTGCGTTCATTGCGCTCAAAAAGCAAGTCAGTATTTTTTCTGATTGCGTTCATTGCGCTCTTTTCCAACGATCTCTTGGCTATGTTTGAACTTGAGACGGGTGTTTTTGACATTTTGTGAATATTATCGAAAATTACCCTGCCAAATCTCAGACTAGTGTTTCAATCGAAATACCAGGTTTTGGACTTCATCGCTGCATAATCCGGTTCGCTTTATTTTCCGTAGAAAAAGTTATCGCCTTCGAAAAAAACCAATTTCCTAAATTTTTAGTTAATGCAAACTTTTTCTATTTTCCCTCGAAGACTAACCTGCGAAATATGACATTGAGTTCAATTAAAAGAAAGGGTAGTATGAATCTCTCATATATAAGTGCCTTTTATCCTTTTTTTAATAATATTTTTTATTATCCGCTTTTTGATAAATCGCTTTAGTTTTTTATGGGCAGGGTGTGGAATGACTCCTTTCTTGCAATAGTAGCCGGCTGATGTGCTAGTAGCACAGGATAATCCGAGTCATTGTCTAACAGAAGTGATAATCTCAGAGTCAATATGTTATTTCAAGTGACCAATTCCACTGTGATCCAAATTCATTGATAAATTTGAATGCTTTATCAAAAATTTATTGACAACAAAAAATGGTTTTGCCAATAACGGATAATGACGTTTTAAAAATCTAGCAATAGCCAGCAGACTGTTGGAACCGTGCCAATGAAATCAAGAGGACAAAAAGGAGACTGCTATTTTTGGAAATTTTCAATATTTCACGACAAACACTTTTTGTAAATATTATTTACCTAATTCAAGAAAAATGGAACAATCCATAAATCCGATAGCAAAATTTTCTCCTTTTTTGCTAAACTGCTTATTTGGTATAGTTTAGTAAAGTGCCAATTGAATTAATTGAAAAGGAGCAAAAATGAGAGATTATAATAGCTGAAACGGTTTACAGTCGCAGTATAATTAATTCAGTTTCATTGGGTCATTGGTAATTTTGGTATCATTTAGTCTTAAGAACGGAAACAATTAGACCACTTTTGTCAAAACAGACAGCTTGTTTGAAATCTTTGTTTTTGGGAATCCGAATCACAGCTGAAAGGGCTTTATTATTTGACTCTTTTTTGAGCTTTCTTTACTTAGTCAAGATCCCTCGGGAAAAAATCTATGCCATAGCGCCTTTCTACTTCGTGGTCGGAACAATGAAACGTTTCAACGTATATAAGCTATTATACGTAATTATTGAAGATTAATTTGAACCCTTGTCAAATCAGTACTGCTAATCATAAAAGAACGATCCGGAAATCTGGAAAAAAATGTTTACCGCTGAAGTTCTTATCAAGTTTATATTTAGAGTGGTCGGAACATTCTGTGCTACTTACACAGCAACCGGCAACACCCTTCGTATTTTGATACTTAAATCAAGTAAATCGTTTACGCTCCTCAAATTTCAATGCTGACTAATGTTGTGGTGGGGTTTCTTTCATTGTTCCATCAAGAAAAGATTGATTGTGAACTCGAGGATGTTTTTTTTTCAGGTTGTAATTATGTATTTAGCTGTAGAAATAGCTTAGCTTCCCGTCTGCTTCATCATTAAGCTCAAGGTCACAGACAATATGCAGTTTGACATTCGAAGGTTTGAGATTTTTTGAAAGTTTTCCCCAATTTGTTATGCAAAGTTTGGCTAAGTTGATGTTTTTTTGCAGGTTCGATATCTACCGCAAGGTTCCGAAAGATCTAACGCAGCCAACATACATTGGAGCATGCATATCTGTATCGAGCATGGCGCTCATAGCTTTCCTGTTCACATCAGAACTCATAGCCTTCCTTAGTCCAGAAATGTTAGTCATTTGTGACTTGAACTTTCACTTTCTTTTTTTAAAATGTTCTTCTATCCTATATTCAATTTTTCTTGCTTTGAACCTAACTAATTCTAAATATTTTTTTTTGCAGATATTTCGAATTATCTTCTTAAGCAGCTATTGTGATGCTAAACTTTATTCTCAACTGTTTATGAAATATCATCGTACGCTTGATTTCGAAGTTTTCTTTCTAGAGAGAGCGTCCTGTACGTAGACGATCCTGGAGAACAGGAGCAGATCCCAGTCTTCTTAGACATATCTCTACCAGAACTGCACTGTGACGGTCAGTCTAGCGTTTCTCAGGGGCGGTCTTACTTGGGGGTGGGGTGAGTACTCACCACCCAAAGCGCATTTAGCGGCAATTTATACAAGTTTGAGGGGAAGCCTGTGCCAAAAATACGCCATTTTTTGGTCAAAACCTTCGCAAAAGGTGCCCAAAAATAGCTTTTTTACAATAATTAATCTTGTCTATGGAAGCTTCATCAACCCTATCGTCGTTGATTGCTTTACGTTGAACTTCCCATTTGATTGAGGTTTTTCTGTGTTCCAGTTCTGGGCATAGACATCCAGGACGAAATGGGCAGACATGAAGTAGGCAACTTCGAGAACATGAAGAAACTCAAGTTGGGTCCAGATGGAAGAGGGTGTAGATTAGAGGCCTCGTTCAAGATCAACAAAGTTTCTGGTAATTTCCACGTGTCAACACATGCGAGGAGCCAACAGGCAGGCAAGAATGTTAACTTCAAACACCAGCTGCACAACCTCATCTTTGGAGAGTCAATACTTTCTAATGTAAGATTTTATTTAATTTTTGTCGAGCCCAAATTGTCTCGTTTTGATGGTAACCTATTATATATAACTTGAATTTTCTTGGTCTTTATATTATAATTTTGCAGATTTATGATGTTTTTTCTTTAAATTTCAAAATGATGGCATGAGCACAGACGAGATCAGAATTGTCAAATATTTGTCTTTCTAAATCATTGGGCTTATTAAATCAGCTTAGAGAAGACGATACAAATAAGTTAATTAGTGAATTTCCATTTCTTGCTCCCATCATGAAGTGGAAAACAATAAAGGCCTTCGATGGTGTCGAATAGTGTATCCTATGAAAGCGCTATTAGTCGATCAATGTTCTAAAAAATTTGAAAAAGGTTTCTCGTTGTCGAGAAGTATGGGTTTGAGTTTTCGTTTCACTTCGATGATTCTGTATTTTAAAGAGACCAAAAATTGTATGTTATACGTTTTTAAGGCCATTATAGTATAGTTCTTGAATCTCACGTTAGCGCCTTCATGTCTTCGTGAATTTTATTTTTAATTTCAAAGATAACTGTGATGGTATCTTTTTACTTCCAGCTCAGCAATCGGCGATGATTGTTTAGATCTCGAAGCATTACGGGCTCAAAGACACTTCTTTTACGCCATTAAATGGACTGGATCATACAAAAGGGACTTTTTCAGGTAATTCTTGCAGTGTTACTAAGTCTATTTAATTTAAACAGCAACATGTAATGTTTCTAGGTTATACTAGAATACAATAACAGGAAACCATTTTAGTATGTTTGTTATTTAGGGAAGGAGACTTTCGAATACCACTTGAAGATTGTGCCAACAGTGTATTCACATGGACAGGGAACTAACAGCGAATTGCATGGGTACCAGTTCACAGCACTCAAAAAGGTTTAAAAAAGCTTCTCATCTTACAGTTGAGATAATTATTCTTCTAAAACTGTATTTTAAAGATTTTGGCACCGAAGTATTGTAAGAGAGGCGGATGTGGTTTACACAGCTCTCCTCTGAAATTTTCGCGACATGTTTCAAAATAAAAACAACGTTATGATACAGCTGTTATGTCTACAATTTTACGCTATAGTTTCAAGGCATTTTTTCTAGATCTTCGAGACAAATGCGCACGGGATGCGGATAATGCCAGCCATCTGGTTCAAGTACCAACTCACACCCATCACAGTCAAGTACGCCCTCAGAGCCAAGCCATTCTACCACTTTCTAACCACCGTCTGTGCAATAGTGGGAGGCACATTCACAGTAGCAGGCATCATTGACTCATGTTTGTTCACGGCACATGAGGTGTTCAAGAAGATAGAGATGGGAAAATTGAGTTGAAAACATGACCTGCCTTGAGATCAGTCGAAGAAATGGATAATCGTATTTAATTGTGAATTATACGATCTGTTCACAAAAAAAACGTTGAATGGAGTGACAAAGTTTTACGAGCAGTTGACTTTTTATGAAAACCAGATATAATGAACCGCTTGTGAAAAAAAAACTATTTGAAAATGAATTTTTGAAAAAATGAACCGCTTTTGAGAAAAAAAAGTTACACATAAATACAAATTAAGCCAATTGAATTGAGATTTATGAAGTATAAATTTAGAAATTGATTAATTATCATGGTTTTGTGGTTGATATTATTTGTAAATGTTGCTTCCAGCCCTTATGATTTTGTGTTTCATCATTGTACTGTATTCCTTAATTATTCCGTAGCCAGCATAGTAATCAACTATGCAATTTTACCATCCGTGTGCCTTGCGAAGTAAGTAATTGTAATTTGTATGTATATTAATGTGTATATTAATTGGTTCCTAAAACGGTTTACGTTCGTTGATCTTTGCAAGTAACAATTTTGTTCAATTTAAGTTCTGAAAAAATTTTAAACAAATTTTAAATTTTTCAAAAGATTTGCTTCAGGCTGGCAAAACCATTAATTGCATTTCAGAGAAAATGTTATCATCAGTTTTGCAGTTGCTTCATTGAAATAAAAGAGAACAAGAAATGAAAAGAGCGACGCACACTTTAAATTTGTTCGTAAGGCGGTCAAGTAGTCTGCCCATAGTTAAATCACAGCCCACATCGACACGATATCTGAGTTGGCCAATCAGAGTGTCTGTGTTACTCACCAGGTATATTATTATGAACTCTTTAATATCAAGACTTTAATGAGATACTGCAGAAATGTTGTACTATCATTTCAATATCAGCTGTGCAGTTTTTTAAAGTAATAAAATGAGTCGTGTTTCAGGTGGACTGTTGTTTTGGATACAGGTGATACTGTTATGATCGTTCTTCACTAAATTGAAGTTCCGAGATCTCCGTAATCATAGCAAAGACCCTATTTCGACCAAATTTTCAGCGCAAATTTTCGAAAAACAGGCAAAATAAGTTTTCAGGTGTTTTTTTTTAAGTTTTGACCAAAAAATCACGTTTTGAACTCTGATTGGCAAAGATAACTGGGCCAATCGGCTTTTCTGGCACGAGGGATTCCCCCATACTAATTTGTTAAATAAACAAGTTTTTAAAAAACGATATTTGTTTTTGATTGGTTAAAACTTGTTAGCGTTGCAAAATTTAAAACTTTGCGTATCAAAATTTTGATTATGTTAAATGATAGGTTTCCGCGTATCTCGAGTGAAGTGAGTGATCTGCAGGAGAGATTTCAAATATACAGGAATGAGATGGAAATAGAGAAGAGCAAACTGGCAGACCACGAATTAGCACTCAAACAGAAAAGGTACAATTTCTCACTATATTCATGTGTTCATGAGTAAGACCATTTTTCTATCGCGAAAAGGACCATTATACGAGCTGTTCAGCTTATCACGGAGAACTGTAATAAGTGTTCTTGCTGAAGAATTAGATGCAATTTGTGGTCATAGTTGGCCTCAAACTACCAACCGCTCGGCTGAGAAGCAGAGACAGTACCCACTTCCACATCACCCCCTGTTTTTTCCATGAAATTGATTGGCTGAATGTAGAAATATTAGAATTGTAGGAAGTTTGACGCAAAACACTTCTGACTTTGAATTGTTTTGCGGGACTTGCTAATGCCCGATTGATTGATAAATTATACAAGACTGCTCGTATCAGGGCGAAGCCCTGAATGTTCCGACTGCCTTTTAAGGATTATTGAGCAGTAATATCATTAAAAAATTCAATGAAATAAAACAATTTTTTTTTCTTCTAAAATGTGAAATTTTTTAATGAAAATCATCCCCCCACACGCCATATAAAGTACAAAAGGATAGATTTCGCTCCTTGTAACAAACCAATTATGGCAATTAAGCTTCTTTCAACCAAGTTGGAACTATTTCTAAGATGGATTAACTCTCCGCTTACGCGTTAATAGCGCGAAATATATCGCGCGTTAATTGTCCCAAATTGGCCAAAATGGCAATCTTTAAACCCCTGTAACTTCACGAAAAATGATCACAGGTGAAATATCTTTTCAAATTTGAGCTCAGTACAACAATACCTTTCGAATGATCTAAAAAACTTCCGTCAAAAATGGCTAGTTAAAAAGTCGAAATTTGTCTGAAGAAAAAAAAAACCCACCCCGAGCACAAATATTCCGTTGCTTTGGTATCGAAAGTCGGAACAAAAATCAATACTCTCTTGTTGACTCTGGGGAATACCGAATAGTGAAGAATTTAAATCAGATATAGTTAAGCATGTTTGGCTCCAATTTCTGATCTTGTTGTGTACGAGACTACATCTGTTATCCTTTGGGTCGTCTGATTGTTTTCATACTTGACCAAATTAAATTACTATTTTGTTCATTTTAGTAGCGCCAAGAACATAGTCACAGCCAGAGATTTCGAAATTGCCCAAAAGCAAAAGTTTGACATATTCAAACCAGCAAGTCGAACTACGGACGAAGAAAGCGATCCGAAATCACTGAACAAAAAACTATCTCAGAAACTTGTCCTGGCGATAAAAGATGAAACGTGCTCGGAGAACCAGTATATTCTGCCAAGTACTAATTTACAAGAAGGGGAGAGCTTACGAATAGCTGCCGAAAGATGTTTGATACAAAATTGTGGAACTTCAATTAGAGCAAGATTTTGGAGCAACGCCCCAAATGCGATTGTTAAAAGAAATCTTTCAAAGAATGCGAGAGAAAAACTTCAACTGAACAGTGATGTAACAGGCGTGAACGAATTTATTTTCCTCGTGAATTATGAAACTCATTTTGAAAGTGCAAATGATATGTTCGCCTGGATTACGAAAGGCGAACTGAATAACTATTTTAGAAACAGAAAACTTTGTAGTGTTATATCCGATTTGATGTATGAGTTTTGATTATCTGTTCGAATTTTATTTTTCTTTATCTATTTTGAAGACTCTTCTAACATTTGAAGAAGCTTTTTTTATTCAACAAGCATTACTTTTAGTCACTAAGTTGTAAGCCGATAACAGCAAGAGCAGTGCTGACTGCTAAGCTGTATACATTGTTGTTTTCGTCAGCGTGTTTTTGTCTAAACATCTGAGGCTTTCCATAAGTCTGATTTGTCACCGTGTGAAGTCTAAAACATTGTTAGTGATTTATTATTTCGAAACTTTCTTAGTAAAAATTATTTGGATAACTTCTGTCGTAAATGATTAAGAGTCGATAAACGTGGCGAAGACTCTTATGTAGGTCGTGATTATTTTTGCGAATTGGCTGTATTAGTACGAACTTTCTTTTTCCCCCAACCTAAGTCGCAGATAAAAGTGCTACTTTGGTGCATTTTTGAATCGGTAGACTGTGGTAACAGTATAATGTCATATGTTCTTTAATATTTGATAAGTTAAAGTTAACACAGTTGATGCATTTTTAATTCATCAAATGAACCGAAAAAAGTTTATTGTTTTAAATAGCAGTACAATGATACAAAGGCTCGATTTCAAAAATTTTCCAACTGAATTTACCTCGCAAACTTTTTTGAAATGCATAATTTATACATAATTTGGCTTTATGCTTTCCAATTTATTACTTGCAAAATTGTGTCTTTTGCATTTGGTGCCCCTTTTACGGTATCAAATTGGCAATTCATTAGCATGCGTAGCTGTAGCTTGGTTATTAGTGGCTAATTTTGTGGAATTAAAGCATCTGTGGCTGGGTAGACTCAATGTTGCAAGGTCGCAAATTCGAATCTTACACGTAGCCGAGTTCTTAATAATTCGATGCTTATTTCTACTTTTTCTTATTTCACTTACTAGAGCTGCTTTTTGGTGTGTTCTCGCAAGTGTTTGCGAAGCACAGCTTCGTCTCTGTAAATTTTGTCTGGAATTTGTTTCCGCTCAAAGTTGACTTTTCATGATTTGACTTGATTTCTTTTTCAATTCAGCTTATTTATTTTTGTTTAAAGGAAGGCAAAATCCACTATCGAACAGTAAAGGTACCCAAAAACGTGAACGACATTTAATTTTATAAGATAATTTATCAACGAGGGAAAGGACCAAAATACGAACTGTACAGCTCATCACAGCTGCTGTTGTGCCCCTGCTTAAGAACAACATGCAATTTTTTAATTATTTTTTTGGGCTGGGTAATGTTGCTTCACCCTCAAGCAACAAGCACGGATCTTGGTGGGCCTCGAAAGTGGATTTTTATGTTCAGATTTTCTAGCAGAAAAAAATTTTGATCCAGTTTTCTCTCACTGATTTTTATCAACAAAGTGTCAATCATTAAAAGTTCCTGAAATTCAAAGAACTTTAATTCAAGATATTTTTACTCTGAAATTCGAAAGTTGAAGTTTTATTTTCAAAGAATTAAGTACGCTTCTTTGCATTCATTGACTTTGTTCCTACTGTTTTTTGGCTATGTTAGACAAAAAGTAATCAAAACTTCCAAAACTTGATTGGAAAACAATTAAATTAGAAGCTTTTGAAAAAATAGCGAGCCGCTATTGTCTTAGGTCCACCGTACAATATGCTCGCGATTATTGTTCCGACGACTTTCGATACGAAAGTAACGGAATATTTGTGCTCGGGGTGGGTTTTTTTTCTTCAGACAAATTTCGACTTTTTAACTAGCCATTTTTGACGGAATTTTTTTATATCATTCGAAAGCTATTGTTGTCTTGAGCTTAAATTTGAAAAGATATTTCACCTGTGACCATTTTTCGTAAAGTTATGAGGGTTTAAAGATTGCCATTTGCCATTTTGACCAATTTGGGACAATTAACGCGAGATATAATTCGCGCTATTAACGCGTAATAAGCGGAGATTTAATCCGTCTTAGAAATCGTTCCAAATTGGTTGAAAGAAGCTTATTTGCCATAATTGATTTGATACAAGGAGCGAAATCTATTGTTTTGTACTTTATACGGCGTGTGGGGGGATGATTTTCATAGAAAAATTTTCAAATTTTATAAAACACGTTTTTCATAATATTTTATTTCATTTAATTTTTTTATGCTGTTATGTTATTACTGCTCCATAAACGTTAATAGGCAGTCGGAACTTTCAGGGCTTCGCCCTGATACGAGCAGTCTTGTTTGTGTTGTATTCGAAACACTCTCCCTTTAAAGAAGCTTAAAGCTATTAGATATTTATTGCACAAACAAACGCATACTTCAAACTACGAATCATTTCTTTCTCCGAACTAACTGAAAAATTAGAGCTCAAAGAATTGCTGTTGAGATTCAGAATATGTACTGCTCAGATGTATTCGCCAATTTAATAGCATGTATTTCAACCGCTTTCTTGTTGGCTGTTTTTCAGAGTTTAAGGTGATTTGGTTCAGTAATGAAAATAAGACTCTGTGGGTTGGCAGATTAAATTCCGTTGGAAGGAAATTCATTGTTTTTCAAAGCTTTCATTATTTCTATACTTCTGCATTTGAAAGTTCAAGGTTGCTATTTTTTGTTGAGGTTTGCCAATTGCAACAGCCTCTGTGTAATTTGATTAAGGTACATATTAAGTTTCTGTATTTCAGTATTATTGTTGTTCGGAATATTAGAAATTGAGAACAAACATGCTAATGTAATGGGTATTTTTGCAGAATTTCTTGCTACAAGCAAGATATCAGCAGCGGTTTTCTCGATTTTGCATTAGTTTCATAATATTTTTTTCTATTTCATGGATTCTATCCAATCGAATATCAACAAAAAATTTCTCAAATTTTTGATTGTTTTAAAAAATTAAATTAGGGTTTCCAACAATCTGTTAGATGTTCTCAAAAAGCAAACGGTTGCAAAGATTTCAACAAAAAAAAACAAATAAATTGTAGAAAAAATATATCATTAAAAAAATCACTTCTTTTATCTTTTTATCTGCTAAATCTTTCATCCGTTCCGAAATGTCAAGTACAAAATGCTTAATTTCTCAGTTAGTAACAGATTATTTTTTGGTTTATGAACTGATTTCTGAGCCGTTTTAACCCAAAGCATACGCTATGAGTAAAAGAAAACTGGAAACAATGCGCGCATCAATTACGCAAAATTGGCATTTTTCAAACCCTCTTAACTTGCAAAAAACAGTTCCAGAAAAATTCGTCTCAGTTTTTAATTGGGAGTATTTCCAAGAATGGTCATGTTAAGGCAAAACGATGAAATTTTTGAATTTTTTCTTAGATAACAATTAACGACGTTAATTTTTTTTTGTAAAAAATGTGGACCCCCAAATTGGAACGTTCTGCACCCAAGCTATATCGAAGACCAAGTCATGTAATTATAATTTTCTTCTTATCATGATCCAATTTAACCATTAAGTTGGCCTCAACTTATGTTAGAACAATTTTGATCGCAGAACAAGACTGCTCGCATCAAGGCTTCGATGCGAGCAGTCTTGTTCTGCGATCAAACTTTTTGTCTGCCCTGACTCTTCTGTCTGCCCTATAAGGTCGATGGAAAAGTGTTTGCTTTGCAAAACATTGATGAATCATTCATAAAAGAATTATTTTTTTTCTATTTTTTTTGCGACAGTTATCACTTATGATTAGGGCAGAGAAATACATTTAGCATATATCAAAGTTTAAAATAGATCAAATTGCATGTCTTAATTCAGTTTGAAACGATTTCGAAGATGGATTAAACTCAGCTTACGCTTTAAGGAACACAAAATATATCAAGCGCAAATTGACCAAACTCGCATTATTCAAACTCCCATAACTTTATGACAAATGAACATAGTGAAACATCTTTATAAATTTGAGCTCAGGGGATTATACGATCTGTTCACAAAAAAAAAACGTTGAATGGAGTGACAAAGTTTTACGAGCAGTTGACTTTTTATGAAAACCAGATATAATGAACCGCTTGTGAAAAAAAACTATTTGAAAAATGAATTTTTGAAAAAATGAACCGCTTTTGAGAAAAAAAAGTTTTACATAAATACAAATTAAGCCAATTGAATTGAGATTTATGAAGTATAAATTTAGAAATTTATTAATTATCATGGTTTTGTGGTTGATATTATTTGTAAATGTTGCTTCCAGCCCTTATGATTTTGTGTTTCATCATTGTACTGTATTCCTTAATTATTCCGTAGCCAGCATAGTAATCAACTATGCAATTTTACCATCCGTGTGCCTTGCGAAGTAAGTAATTGTAATTTGTATGTATATTAATGTGTATATTAATTGGTTCCTAAAACGGTTTACGTTCGTTGATCTTTGCAAGTAACAATTTTGTTCAATTTAAGTTCTGAAAAAATTTTAAACAAATTTTAAATTTTTCAAAAGATTTGCTTCAGGCTGGCAAAACCATTAATTGCATTTCAGAGAAAATGTTATCATCAGTTTTGCAGTTGCTTCATTGAAATAAAAGAGAACAAGAAATGAAAAGAGCGACGCACACTTTAAATTTGTTCGTAAGGCGGTCAAGTAGTCTGCCCATAGTTAAATCACAGCCCACATCGACACGATATCTGAGTTGGCCAATCAGAGTGTCTGTGTTACTCACCAGGTATATTATTATGAACTCTTTAATATCAAGACTTTAATGAGATACTGCAGAAATGTTGT
Organism: Symsagittifera roscoffensis; assembly: GCF_963678635.1. Lineage (NCBI taxonomy): Eukaryota > Metazoa > Xenacoelomorpha > Acoela > Convolutidae > Symsagittifera > Symsagittifera roscoffensis. The sequence goes on along the minus strand of NC_087066.1, from coordinate 16,439,131 downwards.
ACTATCATTTCAATATCAGCTGTGCAGTTTTTTAAAGTAATAAAATGAGTCGTGTTTCAGGTGGGCTGTTGTTTTGGATACAGGTGATACTGTTATGATCGTTCTTCACTAAATTGAAGTTCCGAGATCTCCGTAATCATAGCAAAGACCCTATTTCGACCAAATTTTCAGCGCAAATTTTCGAAAAACAGGCAAAATAAGTTTTCAGGTGTTTTTTTTTTAAGTTTTGACCAAAAAATCACGTTTTGAACTCTGATTGGCAAAGATAACTGGGCCAATCGGCTTTTCTGGCACGAGGGATTCCCCCATACTAATTTGTTAAATAAACAAGTTTTTAAAAAACGATATTTGTTTTTGATTGGTTAAAACTTGTTAGCGTTGCAAAATTTAAAACTTTGCGTATCAAAATTTTGATTATGTTAAATGATAGGTTTCCGCGTATCTCGAGTGAAGTGAGTGATCTGCAGGAGAGATTTCAAATATACAGGAATGAGATGGAAATAGAGAAGAGCAAACTGGCAGACCACGAATTAGCACTCAAACAGAAAAGGTACAATTTCTCACTATATTCATGTGTTCATGAGTAAGACCATTTTTCTATCGCGAAAAGGACCATTATACGAGCTGTTCAGCTTATCACGGAGAACTGTAATAAGTGTTCTTGCTGAAGAATTAGATGCAATTTGTGGTCATAGTTGGCCTCAAACTACCAACCGCTCGGCTGAGAAGCAGAGACAGTACCCACTTCCACATCACCCCCTGTTTTTTCCATGAAATTGATTGGCTGAATGTAGAAATATTAGAATTGTAGGAAGTTTGACGCAAAACACTTCTGACTTTGAATTGTTTTGCGGGACTTGCTAATGCCCGATTGATTGATAAATTATAAAATCAATACTCTCTTGTTAACTCTGGGGAATACCGAATAGTGAAAAATTTAAATCAGATATAGTTAAGCATGTTTGGCTCCAATTTCTGATCTTGTTGTGTACGATACTACATCTGTTATCCTTTGGGTCGTCTGATTGTTTTCATACTTGACCAAATTAAATTACTATTTTGTTCATTTTAGTAGCGCCAAGAACATAGTCACAGCCAGAGATTTCGAAATTGCCCAAAAGCAAAAGTTTGACATATTCAAACCAGCAAGTCGAACTACGGACGAAGAAAATGACCCGAAATCACTGAACAAAAAACTATCTCAGAAACTTGTCCTGGCAATAAAAGATGAAACGTGCTCGGAGAAGCAGTATATTCTGCCAAGTACTAATTTACAAGAAGGGGAGAGCTAACGAATAGCTGCCGAAAGATGTTTAATACAAAATTGTGGAACTTCAATTAGAGCGAGATTTTGGAGCAACGCCCCAAATGCGATTGTTAAAAGAAATCTTTCAAAGAATGCGAGAGAAAAACTTCAACTGAACAGTGATGTAACAGGCGTGAACGAATTTATTTTCCTCGTAAATTATGAAACTCATTTTGAAAGTGCAAATGATATGTTCGCCTGGATTACGAAAGACGAACTGAATAACTATTTTAGAAACAGAAAACTTTGTAGTGTTATATCCGATTTGATGTATGAGTTTTGATTATCTGTTCGAATTTTATTTTTCTTTCTCTTTTTTGAAGACTCTTCTAACATTTGAAGAAGCTTTTTTTATTCAACAAGCATTACTTTTAGTCACTAAGTTGTAAGCCGATAACAGCAAGAGCAGTGCTGACTGCTAAGCTGTCTACATTGTTGTTTTCGTCAGCGTGTTTTTGTCTAAACATCTGAGGCTTTCCATAAGTCTGATTTGTCACCGTGTGAAGTCTAAAACATTGTTAGTGATTTATTATTTCGAAACTTTCTTAGTAAAAATTATTTGGATAACTTCTGTCGTACTTGGATAACTTCTGGATATCTGAATTTCTGTCGTACTTTCTTAAATTTTTTTGTTCGGATTGAAAAATGGCGATGTAGAAATCATTCAAAAATGATTAAGAGTCGATAAACGTGGCGAAGACTCTTATGTAGGTCGTGATTATTTTTGCGAATTGACTGTATTAGTACGAACTTTCTTTTTCCCCCAACCTAAGTCGCAGATAAAAGTGCTACTTTGGTGGCATTTTTGAATCGGTAGACTGCGGTAACAGTATAATGTCATATGTTCTTTAATATTTGATAAGTTAAAGTTAACACAGTTGATGCATTTTTAATTCATCAAATGAACCGAAAAAAGTTAATTGTTTTAAATAGCAGTACAATGATACAAAGGCTCGATTTCAAAAATTTTCCAACTGAATTTACCTCGCAAACTTTTTTGAAATGCATAATTTATACATAATTTGGCTTTATGCTTTCCAATTTATTACATGCAAAATTGTGTCTTTTGCATTTGGTGCCCCTTTTACGGTATCAAATTGGCAATTCATTAGCATGTGTAGCTGTAGCTTGGTTATTAGTGGCTAGTTTTGTGGAATTAAAGCATCTGTGGCTGGGTAGACTCAATGTTGCAAGGTCGCAGATTGGAATCTTACACGTAGCCGAGTTCTTAATAATTCGATGCTTATTTCTACTTTTTCTTATTTCACTTACTAGAGCTGCTTTTTGGTGTGTTCTCGCAAGTGTTTGCGAAGCACAGCTTCGTCTCTGTAAATTTTGTCTGGAATTTGTTTCCGCTCAAAGTTGACTTTTCATGATTTGACTTGATTTCTTTTTCAATTCAGCTTATTTATTTTGTTTAAAGGAAGGCAAAATCCACTATCGAACAGTAAAGGTACCCAAAAACGTGAACGACATTTAATTTTATAAGATAATTTATCAACGAGGGAAAGGACCAAAGTACGAACTGTACAGCTCATCACAGCTGCTGTTGTGCCCCTGCTTAAGAACAACATGCAATTTTTTAATTATTTTTTTGGGCTGGGTAATGTTGCTTCACCCTCAAGCAACAAGCACGGATCATGGTGGGCCTTGAAACTGGATTTTTATTTTCAGATTTTCCAGCAGAAAAAAAATTTTGATCCAGTTTTCTCTCACTGATTTTTATCAACAAAGTGTCAATCATTAAAAGTTCCTGAAATTCAAAGAACTTTAATTCAAGATGTTTTTACTCTAAAATTCGAAAGTTGAAGTTTTATTTTCAAAGAATTAAGTACGCTTCTTTGCATTCATTGACTTTGTTCCAACTGTTTGTTGGCTATGTTAGACAAAAAGTAATCAAAACTTCCAAAACTTGATTGGAAAACAATTAAATTAGAAGTTTTTGAAAAAATAGCGAGCCGCTATTGTCTTAGGTCCACCGTACAATATGCTCGCGATTGTTGTTCCGACTTTCGATACGAAAGTAACGGAATATTTGTGCTCGGGGTGGTTTTTTTTTCTTCAGACAAATTTCGACTTTTTAACTAGCCATTTTTGACGGAGTTTTTTTTATATCATTCGAAAGCTATTGTTGTCTTGAGCTTAAATTTGAAAAGATATTTCACCTGTGACCATTTTTCGTAAAGTTATGAGGGTTTAAAGATTGCCATTTGCCATTTCGACCAATTTGGGACAATTAACGCGAGATATAATTCGCGCTATTAACGCGTAATAAGCGGAGATTTAATCCGTCTTAGAAATCGTTCCAAATTGGTTGAAAGAAGCTTATTTGCCATAATTGATTTGATACACGGAGCGAAATCTATTGTTTTGTACTTTATACGGCGTGTGGGGGGATGATTTTCATAGAAAAATTTTCAAATTTTAGAAAACACGTTTTTCATAATATTTTATTTCATTTAATTTTTTTATGCTGTTATGTTATTACTGCTCCATAAACGTTAATAGGCAGTCGGAACTTTCAGGGCTTCGCCCTGATACGAGCAGTCTTGTTTGTGTTGTAATCGAAACACTCTCCCTTTAAAGAAGCTTAAAGCTATTAGATATTTATTGCACAAACAAACGCATACTTCAAACTACGAATCATTTCTTTCTCCGAACTAACTGAAAAATTAGAGCTCAAAGAATTGCTGTTGAGATTCAGAATATGTACTGCTCAGATGTATTCGCCAATTTAATAGCATGTATTTCAACCGCTTTCTTGTTGGCTGTTTTTCAGAGTTTAAGGTGATTTGGTTCAGTAATGAAAATAAGACTCTGTGGGTTGGCAGATTAAATTCCGTTGGAAGGAAATTCATTGTTTTTCAAAGCTTTCATTATTTCTATACTTCTGCATTTGAAAGGTCAAGGTTGCTATTTTTTGTTGAGGTTTGCCAATTGCAACAGCCTCTGTGTAATTTGATTAAGGTACATATTAAGTTTCTGTATTTCAGTATTATTGTTGTTCGGAATATTAGAAATTGAGAACAAACATGCTAATGTAATGGGTATTTTTGCAGAATTTCTTGCTACAAGCAAGATATCAGCAGCGGTTTTCTCGATTTTGCATTAGTTTCATAATATTTTTTTCTATTTCATGGATTCTATCCAATCGAATATCAACAAAAAATTTCTCAATTTTTTGATTGTTTTAAAAAATTAAATTAGGGTTTCCAACAATCTGTTAGATGTTCTCAAAAAGCAAATGGTTGCAAAGATTTCAACAAAAAAAAACAAATAAATTGTAGAAAAAATATATCATTAAAAAAATCACTTCTTTTATCTTTTTATCTTCTGCTAAATCTTTCATCCGTTCCGAAATGTCAAGTACAAAATGCTTAATTTCTCAGTTAGTAACAGATTGTTTTTTGGTTTATGAACTGATTTCTGAGCCGTTTCAACCCAAAGCATACGCTATGAGTAAAAGAAAACTGGAAACAATGCGCGCATCAATTACGCAAAATTGGCATTTTTCAAACCCTCTTAACTTGCAAAAAACAGTTCCAGAAAAGTTCGTCTCAGTTTTTAATTGGGAGTATTTCCAAGAATGGTCATGTTAAGGCAAAACGATGAAATTTTTGAATGTTTTCTTAGATAACAATTAACGACGTTAATTTTTTTTTGTAAAAGTTGTGGAGCCCCAAGTTGGAACGTTCTGCACCCAAGCCATATCGAAGACCAAGTCATGTAATTATAATTTTCTTCTTATCATGATCCAATTTAACCATTAAGTTGGCCTCAACTTATGTTAGAACAATTTTGATCGCAGAACAAGACTGCTCGCATCAAGGCTTCGATGCGAGCAGTCTTGTTCTGCGATCAAACTTTTTGTCTGCCCTGACTCTTCTGTCTGCCCTATAAGGTCGATGGAAAAGTGTTTGCTTTGCAAAACATTGATGAATCATTCATAAAAGAATTATTTTTTTTCTATTTTTTTTGCGACAGTTATCACTTATGATTAGGGCAGAGAAATACATTTAGCATATATCAAAGTTTAAAATAGATCAAATTGCATGTCTTAATTCAGTTTGAAACGATTTCGAAGATGGATTAAACTCAGCTTACGCTTTAAGGAACACAAAATATATCAAGCGCAAATTGACCAAACTCGCATTATTCAAACTCCCATAACTTTATGACAAATGAACATAGTGAAACATCTTTATAAATTTGAGCTCAGGGCAGCAAAATGTTTTGGCCGATAGAAAATCTTTTTGTCAAAATGGCCAGTCAAAAAAAGATGAATTTGTCTGGAGAAAAATCCACCCAAGCCCAAATTTTTCGTACCTTTCTTCAAATTTCAGAACAAGGTTTCACTGCGCTGAAGTAAATGCGCCGACGCATTAAAAGTTACAGATAGAGAGATAAAAATGCGCATAAGTTTTGTTCTGTCACTTGACCAAATTGGCAGTTTTCAAGCCGCTACAAGTTTACGAAAAAATACCCGGGTTGACCTCCATACACCGAAAATGCTTATCATACAATTCCATACATCAAGTGTGTAGGAAAATGCTTGTCATACAATTTTCATACAATTTCTAAAAATTGTTGAAAACTGGTATAAACTCATTTCTGTGGCATATATGGAAATTGTATGACTGGCATTTTTTTGATGGCGACACAAAAAATTTTTCAAGTAATTTTGAAAATTTGGCCCAAAAATTTTTTTGTTTTTTTTTCAACTGCAAATCGATTTTCGTACGCAAACAAACATTTTTCGAAAAAAAAATTTGCATGCAAAATTTAATATTTTGTGTGCATAACGTAGTCCTGGATACGATAAAATTGGCTTTTATTCTCTTTTCACTTAAATTTTTTTTTCAAAAACGCTGAAAATTCCTCTTTCTTTTGTATGTGGTGTTAATGTACGCCTTGATCAATGTCTGATAATTTGAAATCTCAAAAATTTAATATAATCATCATTAAAAAATTTTGCCAAAAAATAAAAGTTTGTTACTTTTGTTATATCAATTGTGAAAGACAGCCAGACTCAGGTCGTTATCTATGCATTGTAAATGCAAGACCGTCCAACCTTTGGTGTTTTGAGTAACCAAGGTCTTTGTGACTTGTGTTCGGTTGCAACTACAACCGAAAATTTTTCAGAAACTAATTTTAGAAAGAAAAAATCAAAATTTTTGGTTTATGGGAAAACGCCTATCATACAATTTTCATATATGGAAAAATGCTTATCATAGAGTTTTCATACAATTTTCTGTACGTATGGAATTGTATGAAATTGTATGACAAGAAGTTTCTCATATATGGAAATTGTATGATAAGAAGTTTTGGTCAACCCGGGTAAATTATCGTTTGTCTATGATTTTGAAACTTAGGTAAAAAAATTGGTATTTCCAAGGAGTTGATACGTTTATCAGAATTTCGAAATTTCCTGCTACAAACTGTTAGTTTGTTCACTGATAAGAGTGCACATGCTCCATATACCTGAAAAGGCAGTCGGTACATCAGGGCTACGCCCCGATACGAGTCCTGTTAAGTTATATGAACGCGGAAAACGATTAGGTATAGAAATGCAGCTTTTAATTTTCTCGGAGGCCTTTTTGGACAGCAAAAGACAAAAAAACTATTGCAGAGCTAAATATAATAATTTATGCTTGATTTAAACAGCAAATTCAAATGATTGATTTTGACCTTTCTGTGAGATTTTATATTTCGCGATTTCTTAAGTGATTAACCCCACCTATCAATTTGAAGCTTTTTTTGTGACAGTTGACCAAAGCCTCTTGCTCTACACTGCCGCGAAGCTCTAAGTTTTTGTTCTTGAAAGCACCAAGACTAGCAACAGTTTCAATGATATCTATGTTATTTTTCTATCTGTATAATGGCTATTTTCAAAAGATAATACGAAACTTTTTTTAGTGGTAAAACAAGCACAAAAGATGTAGGCTTCTCAGAACAATCATTACGAGGCCAAACTGTGCATTTTGTGCATTGTAAGCGGATTCCGCAACAAGGACGCTCCCTTTGTTCGTCTTTTGTTCTTTACTTTCCTTTGATCGTTCCGACAAATTTTCACATGTTTAAAGACTTGTCTCTGGAATCCAGGAACATACAGACACAAAATCGTGCTTTTATCCAGTGCACAGTTTGGCCTCGTAATGATGAAGTTGGAAAAAAGCTTCAAATTTGAACTTTATAAACAGTTCAAATTGTTATTATTTAAATCATGCATACACTTGAAACCATTAAAAATATTTCAGAAACTTAAATTGATAGGAAAATTTTGTCAAATATTTTTGTTGCTAATGAAGTTTCGATTTTTTTTATGATCGATAAATTTTCATTTTTGCCACCTTTTATAAAAGAAAAAAATTTCTGAAAAACCAGTTACAGTTTTCACATTGCACTGATTTTTGACGAGGTGAGCAAACAATCCCAATTTATGAACATCCTCTTTTCTTACACTTCCTATCATGAAAACCTGCTTTTGGTCGTAATATTATCTCAAAGTCATGTTTTGTTACTACATGTTTGTTGGAAAGTGAAAAGAGCCCAAACGAGTAACTCAAATTGAAGCAGATGATTTTGTCACGAGATGAAGTAGATGAAGTCGATTTGGAGGTTGAAATTTCGAACTTCAAGCAAATAAAGGATACAGAATAAAGATGATGGCGAAATACAATTGAAACAATTATTTTTTTTCTTATCCTTAATCTTCGATAATACTACGTGCTCTTTTTTCAATATATTCTTAAAACGGAGACAATAGCGGCGCAGACCAGCTACAATTATGTTTGCCTTCGAGGTAAAAAGCTCGACTATAGACTTGCATTAACTTTAAAATGTCTTCTTTCACTCGCTTTGGGCTGCAGGAAGAAATAGAAAGAAAGGAAACCTTCATTTCTAAAATTACTCTCCTAAATTAATTACCCAAATGAAGGCCGCATGCTTTCATACTAATTATAAAAATTAGCACGAGCTTTTTAAAATCAAAATTAAAATGGAACTACATCAAACTTGGAACTAAGTTGAAAAGAGCGTATACTCAATATAACACCATCTACAAAAACGGAAACAAAATAGCAGTCAATTTATACTTAATTAGGCGTGAAAACTTGGGGTTCGATCTGTATTTGAGGTTCAATCTCTCAGCCCCAGAGGGAAGTCTAATCACGGCCGGTCGGGAGGGCAGCTAAACGTAGCTGAGGTCACGCGTTAATCAAAATGAAAACCATCTCCTGTTCTGAAAGCTCAAGTGTCATCTAACTACCCAACTACCCTTACATTTGTTCACCTTTTCTTCGTCAGTGACTGCAGAGCGACTATTTTGTGGAACTTACGGCGAATAATTTTACTCCTTTGTGGCTAGTAGAAACAAAAATCAGCGTATTGCTGCTGCTTAAATCAAGCTCCATTTTAATCTGCTAAAAAAAATTGCCAATACCATTTTAGATTTCAAATTAACACCGCTACCCTGCCTATATTTTGACTTCACTAAATAACGCATACTAGTTAGTCCGGAGGCTTGCGGACCGCATTATATTGCGGCCATTTGCTTAGTATAATTGAGTTTGTAATCCCTCCAACGCCCGGACTGCAAAAATGTCGGAGCAGAATGAAAAGAAAAATGGACAATCTTCAACTCAAAAATCACCTTTATCGCCTGTTTTGAAGCAAAAAACGAAAGACGGAGAAACTAGAAAACCCGAAGGCCGCCTAACTCATCGAGTATCGTTTTCGGAAATACATATACCGGCAACACCCGACAGCGACGAAGATGGAGACCCGAAAGAAAAACCGGGAACCCCCAAGAAAAAAGGTTCAGCCGGTAAAGAGCCAGATATATTACCAGAGGAGGACATTTCAGTGCCATCACACCTAAAAAACAAGCCAGAAGGTTTTTTCCTGAAGAATAAAATCGAACCTTCTATTTCTAGCCCATCTGAGTCATAGGCTTGTCTTAAGCAACTGTCTTAACACTGGTTTGTATATAATTTAAATGTTTGCTTCCTTTTCTTTTCAAATAACTGTTATTGACTCTTTTCCAAGCCCATCTACACCCCATATTGCAAAATTAGGCTCTTAAGCTCTTTACCCTCTCAGCCAATGATAAAGTTTTCTTTTCTATAGTTGTTGTTGCGACCCTCAAAAACTTCGAACAAAGTGAGGATATTAATGCTTGGAATGGTTTTCTATGCAGTCAGTTTTGGACTTTGGTTTTTTTCTACTTCCTCGTCACGTTTCAAGTTTTTCATTTTCATAGTCGTAATAAGTGTTTATAAAGCATGAAGACCAAACTTATTCACAATTGTTAGTTTCGGCATGCAAAATTTCAATGCATAATGACAATGTTACACTAGTTTTTCAAAAACAAATTCAAATGTGAGGGGAAATTGGAAAAAAGGTGGACCTTTTAATTAAGCGTTTTCGACAAAATTTTTTTATACCATCTGAAAACTTTGTTGTTTTGAGCACAAATTCAAAAAACATTTTCACCTGTATTCAATTTTGCGTGAGCTTATGCTAAAAAACATGAAGAACAAATCTGTTCACAGTAATTAGTATATTCGCGACGAAAATTAAAGACAGTCCTCTCCGCTTAGTTGATTTTCAATTTTGAAACACGAGTTAAACATTGTCATAAAAAGATGAAATTACGCATGATTAATAAAAAAATTTCTGCTAAAAGCATTTTTTTAACCATGGAATGTTTTTCAGCAGTTTGAAAATTCTATTTTGGCCAATTTGGGAGGGATATTTAACGAGCGATGTTTTGCGATCTTTCAGGCCACCAATTTATTTTATTTTAATAAAATACGAGACGCTAAAGACAATTTTTGTAATCAGCATGGCGTCTGGGGTGATAAAATGATGAAAAAAAAAACTATTTTTAAAATTATTTCGTCAAATATTCATCGGAAAATTTTTAAAAAAAATTAATAGTATAGTGCCGTCGGAAAACTCAAGCCCTTGCACTGATATACGAGCAGTCTTGTTTTACGTTCTGTTGTGGGAGAACGCGTAAGCTTATGACGAGAACGTGTAAGCTTCGCTACCAAAATTAAAGAAGCTCCTCTCCGCTCAGCTGATTTTCAATTTTGAAACACTTTTTGAACGTTGTCGTTTTATAATGAAATTACGCATGATTAACAAAATAACTCTACTGAACACGTTTTTTTTCAACCCATGCAATGAAAGTTCACTCTTAGCATTCATAAATATTATGAAAATGAATCTTTACAATTTTAATGAGGGGAGCAGAAAAGCACCAGATTTGGCTGTAATCCACATCTCCCGAATTTCAAGTTATCTATTTGAAAGTTTCCTTCGTTATTTTCGCTAAGTGCGTGATGTTAGGACGTAGATTCTGAAGAATAAACCAGTTTCCAATTGCTAGGTTGTTCACCATGCCAAGTTCTATTGCCTTGTAAAAATGTTAAAGTAGTTTTCTATAATCAAAGTTGAAAATTGTAAGGGAAGGTGAAAACGAGACTCAAAATTTTTCTATAATAAAGATACAGTTATTAGATTTTGCCTCATGAGGTGTTCTACGGTAAAAAAAACACCTTAATATCTATTGGATTTTTGCTTGTAAAACTACAGTTTTTTGAATTCACTTACTTCAAGCTGCAATATTCGGCATAAAAACGCATTAGGAACATTTCTTGTTTGAAAAGATGAGGTATTATGATAATGTGTTTTGATTTTCTTGTTTAATTTCACGAATTGTTTTTGTATTGTTTTTTTTTCTTAAACGTAATCACTTCAAAAACTAGCATCAAAGGGAAGACGGACTAATCTCCTATGTACCTGCCTATTCAGCTAGTCTATTTTTTTGCCGTACCACTTGCGTCCTTGAAACTTGCAATGGGAGTATTTCGACTCCTTTTTCGTGTTTTTTGAATTTCCTCATAAAACGCATTGTGAACGTTTATGATTAAGAGTTCAATAAAAAATCTTCGTTGCGAGAAACTTTGCCGCATAGCGGCTGCACTCTGATTTTTAATAGAGAAATTTAACAATATTGAAAAAAGCTATTTTTTGACCTTTTTACGGTTCTCGTTTTTTGACACTTTGAACGTTTTCGAAAAGTTTTTAACTTTTCGCAAAAATTACATCCCAATTCTGGGGTTAAAACTTGAGTAAAAAATAAAGCTGAGGGAAGTTTTTTTAAAATAAAAAATTGGGCTTTGAAACGTGTAAAATATGGATACCGCGACAACCTGCAAGAAAAGACAACTCGAAATAAAAGACAACTCGCAAATTTTAAAAAAAAAAGACAACTTGAAGCTAATTAGAAACCTTATATTCTCGGTTTAAGGCCGCCGATGGACGCGCTATGCGCGCGTTGCCGCTTCGCAGCGATAACCGGCTCTAAATTTCATATAAAGTCCTATCCTCTGTTGGCAAGCTCGCAACACGTTGGCGCGACTGCGGCGGTGAGTATATTGCGAGTTGTCTTCTATTGCGAGTTGTCTTTTATTGCGAGTTGTCACATTACGTAAAACATGTCATGCTCTAAAATAGTACATTTTGAACTTAAGAAAGTGTGAAATTTTTTATTTATTTTTAAAAAATAAACCTCTCTCCTAATTCAGGGCTTAATGGTTCAAACGAAAATAAGTTCTGGCGATGTTCGGTGATTAAATGCTTACGCCTTTTTTAATGTAGGAACCTTGCTAAAAGTTTGGAAAATACCTAAATTTAGACCTTTTAATTGTTATTGTGAAAGTTATTCTGCTTTCTTTTTAGAAAGGATTACAATGGGCGTTAGGGCACAAGCATGTTTGGCAATTTAAATAAGTTTCGCGGTCCTCCTTGGTATTGCATTAGAAAAGTAAGCGAGACAATGAGTACGAGAGAAGAGAAAATATTTTACACCATACAAGAGATTAACCAGGTTCCTATTTTACTAAATAAGTCACTGAGCTACAGCCTTGCAACTATAATGCACAAATTCCCCGAACCATATAAATTGACGGCAAAATGAAACTACCTTCACATTGATTTTAACCTCACAACCATTCTGACACCTTTTGTATTTTCACGACGTCGTTTGCGCTACCAATTTACAGTTTTGACTTTCGCCATCCTATTACTACCTTCTTTTGTATTTGGAGAGTTATGAGGTCTTTTGAAAAACAATCCATATTAACTGCATTATTGCTCCTTGCACCCTTAATTATCATTCATTAAACTTTAGCTTCGTACCCCTAGTCAAATTTTGCTGAACCCCTAGTCAAGTTACTCATCATGCCTGAGTGAATTATAACCTAAACAGAAATGTATTTTTTCACAGCCAAAAACTAAAATTAGGGGGAATTTAAAAATAAATAGATCACAAAATCTTCCGAACACAGAAATTTTGGCTGTATGCATGATGTTACAGTGTATAATATGATGAAAAAACTTGTTCTCAAACGTTAATTTTTTTATAATGCTGTTTTAAAAAACGGCTTAAAGGAGCTTAGGCCGTTTTTTTTTCAATTTCCCTTGCTTTTCACAATTTCAAATCGTTTTTTGATATGTGATAAGGTATAAAAATTTGGCATTATGAACAAATAAACTAATCTGAACGCCTACTTAACAACAGAATGTCATGCATGTAGTCGGAATAAATTTCTATTGCAGTTAAGTCATTTCCAATCATCGTTCATGCTCCGCTAAAATATTATTTTAGCACAAATATTATTTTTTTAAGAAAATTACTTTTTTTTGTTTTAGCAAGCTGAAATAGGCCCAATGAAATCTTCTAAGAACTTTGAAAATCTTCAGCAACAAATTGAACAACACAAATTTAATTAGTCTGATTCAGAAAAAGTGTTCAATGATTTAAAGAGATTTATAATCAAAGATTTGAAGAGAACGCTTACATTATGATGTTATCGCATTAGCAATCATTTTCCAATTTTTAAAATTCATTAGCCTTGCTTGATGAATGAAGAAAAATATAACAAACGGCAAATCGCACCTGTAATTAATATTTTTTTGAAAAAAAGGACTCCGTAGAAATCATAATTTGTCTTAAAGATAATGAATTAGAATGCTTTTCTTGTAGAAATTCTTGAGTTCAAACTAATTACGGATGCTCCGATAAAAAAATAATCTAAAAAATTAGTGCAATTTAGTTTTTAAAAGTGAACTTGGCAGACCGCACCCGTTTCTAGGTTTTTTGGCATGCGCACTCACAATGAATTAAGAATCTCAGCAAGAAAGGCAAAAAATTGAATCTAAGCAAAGAAAAGTGACGCCAAAACGCACTAATTAAAGTTACTACGGCACACTACTAGGGCAAAGACCAATTGGTAGTATTTTACTTTTTTTTGACAGCGCATCATTCATCAATTTATTGATTATAACCGTTAATCATTAGTATTAATCATTCATTCTACTTAAGTAAGTGCAAGGGTGTATTTTCAGCCGGTTTTTTCAACGTCGAGAGAGTTTGGAAAACTCTCTGATTAAGTACTGGAGAGTGGCTATATTTTTGTAATCTATTTCGTTTTGCCATAAATACACACAAAAGAGCAGGTTTAGAAATCGAGTAGGACGTAGATAAATTGCACAGAATTTTTTTTATAAATTGCCTAGAAAAATTTTGTACAGAAAATAATGCTTTATAACCCATTATAATGGATTTTATCGGATTATAATTCATTTAATTTTTTAGAAAAAACGTATCATAATGAATTATAATCAATTGCGTACTCTCAAAATAATCAAATATAATGGAAAGATTCTTGACCACAAAAATCAGTTATATTTCTTTATCATCCTTGGAACCCCATAACGGGTAATTTGTGGCGGGTAACAGAAAATGTGGCGGAGATAACAGCGTCTTTTTAGTGCTTAAGGAGAGCTCCAAAAATCAATTTGGTCGTCCAAAAAAAGGTCGTCAAAATTTTTTGAAAAATCCGCCTCCCCCCTCGAGAAAATCCTAGATCCGCCCTTGCTTACTTCCATATTGTTTTTCCAAATGTCTATCTGTAAACTGTTGCTGCTTTTTCTCCTTTTTTCTGCTTGAAACAGTTTTTTTAACAAAAAACAAAACTAGGCTCACAACAACCAACATTATCAACTTTACAACTTAATTGTAACTCCACCATCGTGTGACAGCTGTGTAGAAAAAAATTCATGAAATACTGTCCATGCCTTTAGTTGTTTACTTTTGTTCCATATCTGATCCATTTTTCAATTTTTCTAAAAAATTTCCCCGATACTGTCTTCTTTGCTTACTTGGGCAAAGAACCAATTTAGGTAATTTTTTGCTTTTTGAGACAGCGCATCATTCATCAATTGTTGATTATAACCGTTAATCATTATTGTTAACAAAATGTTAAACAAATCAGGGGATGATTGCTTAAAAATATGTTGTTCTTTGCCAACATGCCCATCAGAATAGTTTAAAGTTTGAATAGATAATCTTGTGAATCTATTTTCAACATATACAGGGATCGGAACGCTTGAGCTTAGGTTAACAAGAACTTTTTGTGTTTGATTGTTAGATTGAATTAGAATAATTTGGTAGGTTTTGTTTATGTCATTGAATTAGATTAATTTGATATATCTTGTTTATGGCCGCCGTAGAAAAAAACATTGTACCGTATCTCCGTATACGTAGCCATTGGTTAAATTTGTTGATACCAAAACCTGCTGTGTCGAATTGAAGACCTAATTCTGAAGTGTTTCGATTAAAAAAGTATCAGATTTTTAAGCAGTTGGAGACATTTTTTTCCCTTTTTTCTGACCTCCTTTTTCAATGAAGTTTAAAACCAATCTTCATTCGTTTTTGAATTTTTCCATAGTTAACAGCATTTGGTTTGCTGTAATCAGTATGGCAATCATTTGAAAGTGCTGATTTCAAATTTTGATTTTTAATCCAAGCAAAAGCTACGGTGCTGACGTCTGCTGCTGAAATTGATTGTTTTATAACTGGAGCAATGTTCGCAATCTGACAGCTATCAGTCTGACAGCTATCAACGCTCTTTGTACTTCATAGCATTTTTTTTGCGTTCTGCAGTAAAGCTGATATTGAAGTTTTTTGATATTCGTTACACAGGTTTTTGCCCAAGATGCGATTTACAATGTTGATTTTCTATGATTTCATTGCATGTTTTTGAGCTCAAAATCTGGTTTATATTAACATTTTATATTAATAGCTTGAATTCTAAAACATCTGGCACGTGTGTTTTTATTTATGAAATCAAGAATAAAATATTTCAATTACTTTTCTAAATAGCATGTTTTTGCCTTGTTAGCAAATAAATCGATTTTAGTGGGTCGGAAAATCCATCGAAATCGATTTAAATCGATTTCTTAAACACTTGAATTGATTTAAAATTTTTAAGAGGATCGATTTAACATCCAAGTAAGTTCGTAACAAAAACATTTTTAATCAATTTGGATCGAATTAAAATCGATTTAAAATCAATTTAAATCGATCCGAAACCATTTTGTCAGTGCGGGTTGACAAAGAAATAAATAAATTTAGCAATCAGTTTTGTAATTTTTTACTACACCTGTTTTCAGCAGGCCGACGCTAACGGTTTTAAAGACATTTTGGCGACAATGCATACTGATTTCAGAGAGGGCAATTTTCGAGAGGGCAGAAGCAAAAAAACTGCCTTTAATCTTTTTTTTTCAACTGTTTGCAGGACGGCTAAAATAAGGATTTTCGAGAGCACTTAAAACCAATTTGGACAACCAAAAAGGTTGTCTCAATTCTTCAAGTTTGTAAACAACCCTGCCCCATTAAAAAACTATAAATCCGCCCTGGTATCATCAGTTTTGCTTAAATTATTTTCAAATAAAACTGGTATTCTCCCCGCGCACAGAAGTTTCTAGGATAAAATAGATTATAATGAGAAATTATTGCGCGAAAATGTTTCCAATTTAATCGATTATGTCTAACCCTTTTAGGCTGCAACTGGTTTGTAATATTTTCATAAAACAAATATTATAAAACGATTATGTCTAATTTTTTAGGCTGCAATTTGTTGTATATAAGATTATTATATTGCATTATGATTCCACTAAAACTTTATAAAACAAATATTTATTATACGATTATGTCCAGTTTGTTTTAGGCTTCAATTTGTTTTATAATAGATTATTATATTGCATTATAATTCCTTTAAAACTTTATAAAACAAATATTTATTATACGATTATGTCCAGTTTGCTTTAGGCTTCAATTTGTTTTATAATAGATTGTTATATTGCATTATAATTCCTTTAAAACTCTAAAATGTTTGCTCTAAAACATTTGCTCGATTTTGCACTAAAATTGTCATAATTTGCATTGAATTTTATTGTTTTGCCAAGAAATTGCAAATAATTTTTTGTTTTTAAATTAATTATACTGTCTAAAAAAATGGGTTATATTGTCTATAAATTTGATGCTTCTGCTCTTAGAAGTATGCTGCTTGATTTCTCACAACAAAAAGTGAATTGAAGCTAAGCAACAGAAATCATGAAAATCATCAATATAAAGAAAATTTTGAGCATAAAAAAAAACAATAAATTCTGAAACTTATCAATATAAGCAAGACTTTGGGAATTAAAAAAATATCAAATAATGAATATCATGATTATAAGCAAGATTTTGAACACACTTATATACAAAAATTTAACAAAGAAAATTTGCAATAACCTAAAGAAAACCAATAACCTAAAGAATATAAACCAAAATTTTAGATACCAAATTTTGCAAAAAAAATCATGAATTGATGATTTTCTTGATTTTTTTTTGCAAATTTGTATCTATAAGTTTGTTTATATTGATGGTAAGTATTGAATAATGATCATATTGATAATAAACAAGATATTGAGCAAAAAAAAAATGAAATAATTTAATAAAAATTATCAATGTAAACAAGGTTTTGGGCACAAAAATAAGCAGTAAAATCATGAAAACCATCAATAAAAACATTCTCTGTTAAAACAATGCTTTTAATGGTAATAAACCTGGTTAAAATCATTTTATAAAGCCTAGCGACTTAAACATGGTGTTTTTTCGACAAGTTTTTTTATAATAAAAGCTTGAAATCATCTCCACATAATTGAGGGATCTCAGAACTAAACTTTAGCTCTAAGAACCCTCATTTAAGGAAAGTTTTGTAAAAAAAAACAATATTTTTCAGTCATCATTTCAAACAACATTTGTAGCTGCTAAGTATAAGCTGAAAACTGAATGGTAATCAATGGTCTTTTTTCTGAAAGCTGAATGGTAATCAATGGAGAATAACAACAGAGTGTCTTCGAAATGTTTTTTGATCAAAATTCATAAAATGATGTAAAAATTCGTGAAATTATAACTTTCCTGATGTCTCCGCAACGTGACAAATTAAAGTCCAAATAAATTTTAGCCGATAGAATCAAATTAATTTCAGATCTTTAAATTCAGCATTGAATTTGAATTAAGGTTGCCTAATATTCAATTTTTCTAAGTTAAAACCAAATTCAGATCCTATCCCCTGCAACGCTTTAGAGGGAGGACGCCATTGGGTCCAAAAATAGGAACGCAAGATGTTTAGAGTAAGGAAACAGTTGGTGTTGGTCATCAGGGCTCCTCTCACTACCACGATTATTTTAACGGAATCAAACAAATGAGTATAATATTAAACTTCAAGTGATTTGTCAAATTGTTTGCATTCGAATTGAATTTTATGGCTTGCTGTTAACAGAAAAGTGTGTTTTTCACTCTTAAAGTTTTTTTGAATATCAAAAAAAAAGCTTTTATCAAACTGATTTACTGGCTACGATTAGTTTTGTACCGTTTTGATGGTCAAAACTATGATTATTTTAATGTACTGTTTAATTGCAGCAATACTACCTCCTGTCGAGTACTTAACGGTTTCTAAACTCAGATTTAAAAAGCATTTTAGTTTTCTGGTATATTTTTCAAATCATGAAATGAAACAGAACGATAAAAGTCTTTTGTCGTGTTTCAATTTCGATTCATTGTTAATAGTATGTTCACGTCATTTTATTTATTAGAAAACTGATTGCAAAGCTGATTGCATCAAGGTGACACCATGAACATTTCAAAGGCTTCTCAATAATTTTTATGTGTTTTGGCAGAAAAAAAAAGAAATTTCAAAAGTATAAACTGTAAGAAAAACTCCTCATATTGAGTAGCAAGTGATTTTTGTCTGTTTCTGCAACTTTTGCAAGCAAACAGAAAATTTGCGCGCATTATTTATCCAAATTTTGCCAAGTTTTTACCGAAAATCAATTCAACAAAATGTCCCAGTTAAAAAGTTCTTCGCAGTTTTTAGCTCAACGCATCAATGTTTTTCGGAGTTTTTTATTGCATAACCGTGAACAGTTTCTCAACTTACATCTTCATGAACTAGTAAATCATCAGACGAATTTTCTAATCATTTTTGCAAAGGATTTTAAAAAAGCTATCCATCCAGACTGTTTTATTTTTGAAGCGTAGCTCAAATTTCGACCGTTTTTTGCGTCAGAATTTCTACCACTATTGCATCCCAAGTGGATCAACAGCTGAGGTAGATTTGAAGCCAAGTAATATCTCGTTTTTACCCATTATCACAGCCATGTTACGGGACCAATTATACGATTTGACGCTCTCGAAGTTAACGCTGTACTATGTTGAATACCACTTCCTTGCCACCCACTTTCTGAAACTCCTCTTATTTTTGTTTGATGTTGAATAAAATTTTATGCCTTTAGTCTGATTTTTGAAGCAAAGAATGAGAAAAATAGATTTGGATTTTTTTTGTTTTTTTTTCCAAACGCGAATCGAACTTTGTGCTCAAAGAAACATTTTCCAAAAAAAAATTTGCATCCAAATTTTAATTTTTTGTATGCATAACGTAGTCCTGGATGCACAAAAATTGGATTTTTCCCCCTTTTCTCTTGATAACTTTTTTTCAAACATGCTGAAAATTCTTATTTCTTTTGTATGGCATGTTTATATGATATGTGACTTGATCAATGTCTGATAGTTTGAAAGTTCTAATTTTACAAATAATCATCTTTGAAAATTTTTGCCAAAATTTAAAAGTTTGATGCTTTCAGTATATGATTTGTGAAAAGAACTGTTACACAATTCAGGTCGGTTCCAATGCATTGTAAATGCCAAACGATCAACCCTTTGGTGACTCTAGCTTTTGTGTAACCATGGGTTTAGTCACTTGTGCTCGGTCACGAACACATCCCAAAAATTTTGATAAATAAAATTTTAATAAAGATCAATTTTTTGTGTTAAATGCTTGTCCTACAATTTCCATTTATGAAAAAATGCTTATCCTAAAATTTTCTTAACAATTTCTGTTTCTATGGAATTATACGAAAGTGTACGATAAGCTTGATTTCATATATGAAAGTTGTAGGATAAGCCTTTATGGTCAACCCGGGTAGTACACACCCAAATAAAAGGGCTTATTATTCCGACCTTTGAATAACAAACATGTTTTCAGATATGTTTTAGTTTTTCTTTTGTTTTGTTTTCCACGCAAAATCAGGTACCGCAAAAAATCATTGGAAAGGGTTGTTTTATTTTTTTCGAATTTCAATTCAACTTCCAGCAAGTAGCACGATCGAGTATAGTTCGTTATATGGAAAATTACAACTTTTTTTAAGTAGTTATAGGATTTTAAAATATGGTTTCACTATTTAAAAAAACTAGTTTTGAATGTTTTTTTTTCGCCGCTTTTCTTGGAAAAAATGTTTGTATATCAAATTTTGAAGGAAAACTAATAATCTTGCCTAATTCACTAGTCTATCACGGTTTGTATACTTCTCGAATCACACTACTAACTAAAACTACACTAAATTGAAGAAAACAAAAGAAGAAGCCTTTTTTCTAGTTTTTTTTTTTAAATTTGGTCGGAATACTCTGTGCTACTTTTACAACAACTGGCTATTCTTGTTTTATCTGATATCACAACAAAAATATATTTTTGTATTTTTTAAGGATACTTAGATGCGCAAACTACAGTGTCTGAAAGACAAATGGAACCTTTTTTGAAAGGTGAAAAATTCATTTAATATCTTACGTAGAAAAAAATAGAGATGAAATCCTATAGTAACGATGAAATCCTATAATACCGTATTTCAGCTGTGATCAATTAACTCCGAGTTAGTCCTTATAAAACAAGAAACAAGAAAATATTCCTGAAAACTCATTTTCAAAGTCAAAGTTTTTAGAAACAAGGTTATATTTTTTTTCTGCTGAAAATTTTGGAAAGCATAGCGTTTTTTGTAAAGGTTTTTACTCATACTGAAAACTTAGAACTAAAAAAACTTAACGTTTTCGCAAACTGAAGCTAAATGGTTACAAATTATAACTTTTTTGAAAAGAAGTATTCAAAATTGAAACTGATTCGAAAAATGTTGCAGTAAAAACGAAAGTGTTACCTCTTTATACAGTTCTCGATGCTTTGAGCTGCTGAGAAAAAAAACTTATCATTTTGTAAGTTCTAATTTTCAAGTTTTTGAGTCAGTCAATATGTGCTCGAAAAGTTTGTTAAAAACCACATCGTTCTAATACCGCAATTAGCTTTTAGTTACTCATTTTGCCCAAAAGATCCCCCAATGCAATTATTTGATTCATTTTTTCTCTATCAACTGAAAAAGTTTTTTTTTTACGGGAAACTCATGATCAGTTTGAGAGTGACAACGGCTGCTTGCACGATCGAGTTAAAAATTTGGTTGCCTTGCATTTTCCATAAGGATCATCAAGCGGTTTGTGCTTCAGATACACTCAAGAATATCAAACATTTTACTGTTTTTGGTAATTTGGTTGCTTAATGCAATGACTTCAGTAACAACATAATGTGTTTCTCTTCTTAGAATGATGTTTTTTGGTCAAAAGGTAACATAAAAACTCATTTTGATTTTTTTTTTTGAGCCGCAGTAACTCGATGCCTGCGCTACACGCTAATGGAAATTGTTCACGATATTTTTTATCCCAAAATAGCCAAGTTGGCACTTTCAAACCCAGACGAAAAAGTAAGTAACTATTGCTACAATGCACTCTAACTTCTGTGGAGCCCATTAATCAAAAAGCCGAAATTTGCCAGGACTAAAAATCACCCCAATTACAAATGTTTTCATCTTGTAATGCATGATTTGGATAGATTTGATGCAATTACGCAATGAGGAATGAATTTTTGTTCCGACTTTCAAAGAACTTGAGCATATAGAACCTGCCCGCACGGAAGTTCCATGGATAACACTCGATTGTAATGGAAAAATGTTTTCTAAAATGTTGTCATTATAATCCATTACTGTGGCAAATTTAGACCACGAAATCGATTATATTGTCATTATAATCTATTATTTTGTAAAAACACAATCCATTAAAATCCATTATAATAGATTATAATCCATTTAAAGTTCCTTATAATTGATTATAACGGATTATAATCTATACATTTTTTTGCAAAATCATTTGCAAAACTTGCAGCATTTCTGGGTTACTCACGGCCTACTTGCAATCTGAACCTAATCGAATTAACCCCCTCCCCACTTTGCCCCCCATCCGCGTTTGCCCAAAATCCCTCCCCCCACTCCCCTACGTTTATCCCGACGCCCACCCCCATGTTTGCTAAAGTTTATCCCCAACCCCCCCCCCCCCCCCAAGTTACAGTCCCCCCAGTTTGTTTACCATTTTCAACGGGGACGGGAGTATACTCAGTTGTTCAGGTTCCCACATTTTTTACACCCCCCCCCCCCGCCACGTTCAGTAAACGGGAGGGGGGTAAAACTAAGATGGTAGGGTTAATTTGAGGAGGGGTAAACTGGGGGGTGTAAATCATAAGCCCCCTACCCAAAGTCTTCCAACTACCAATAAATAACCCCTCCCCTAAAGGGGGATGGCCGTTGTGGTAAGCTGAGGGAAGTGGGGGGATGTAAACAGGGTGGAAAACGGGCGGGGGGTAAACAGGGAGTATGAAACCTAATAAAGCAACTGCACTAAACAGGAAATGCGATAACTTTGAAAAAAACTTTAAAAACATCATGACTAACTTCTCAAAAAAATCCATTATAACTGATTATAACCGATTATAAGCGATTATATTGGCATAAAAAATTTACGAAACAATCCATTTTTACTGGATTATAATCGATTATAATCGATTATAATGGATTATATTGATATAAAAAATAATGGATTGTAATGCATTTTTAATCGATTATTATCGAATTTTATTGAGACAGACAACGAAAATTCTATATAATCGATTTTTATCTATGGAACTCCGGTGCGGGTGAGTATTCAAAGAGTATAAATTATCGGGTTGGGTTTTTTATTCTGACTAATTTTATAAATTTTTGGTGTCTCAGAGGATCGATCTCTTGGTTTATATGGGCCCAGCTGGTGATTTTATAGCCGGGTGAACACCACTATAGTAACCTGCCACGAGTCTGTCTAAACTTCTCCTTTTATATTTTTCACGCATGGCGAATTATCCTGTGCTACAAAATCACTGCAAATTGAATTGAGGCAGCTAATTGGTTTATTAATTCCATACACGACTCAAATTGTAACATTTAAACTTTAATACAATCAGCCTAAAATTAATAGTTTTGCCAATACTTAATTTTTCAAAAACTATTCGAGACCAATTAAATGGCAGTCGGAACATTCAGGGCTGTCTTGTTATCTACTATACTCATTAATAGAAGTGTAGCCAGAAAATTATCTTAAATTAGCTACTTTTGATAGCTTCCAATCTCCCTAAATCTACCAAAATTGGCTTTGGCAAAAAAATTTCCCATTTTGAGCTCACATATTTATGTTTTCAATTTGCTTTTAATATGATTGTCATGAACTGTAAATAAGAAAATGGAAGTTTATCTCAAGAAAAAAACAAGGTTACCTCTCGCATTTGGTCATTTTATTCGATCAACTAAAAAAACAGGTCAGAACGTTAGGCTGCTCAAAACGGCGTGGTTTCTTGAAACTGAATTCTTTGTGCCAGACTAAACCATATTTTACAAACTTAAAACCAATTCATTTCTTTATTTGTAACCCCCTTTTGCGAAAGGGGGCAGATTAGTTATAAATAATAAAAATTTTCATACGCTTAACCGTTGATTTATTTCTTTGTAGGGGGATATTCGTTACTAGGTACCCGAGAGGGGATATAATTGAAGAGATCCACACTATTATGTAACCCCGCACCGAAGTTCCATGGATAAAAATCAGTTATAATGGAAAAATGTTTTCTAAAATGTTGTCATTATAATCCATTATTGTGGCAAATTTAGACCACGAAATCGATTATATTGTCATTATAACCGATTAATTTCGTAAAAATACAATCCATTTAAAATCCATTATAATAGATTATACTCCATTTAAAATCCCTTATAATTGATTATAACGGATTATTTGACAACACGCAATGTTTCTGCGTTACTCACGGCCTACTCGCAATCTAAACCTAATCGAATTAACCCCCTCCCCACTTTGCCTCCCATCGGCGTTTGCCCAAGCCCCAACCGTAAAAAATGAAATTTAGCGAGAGAACAAAATAACTAACTTAAGTTTAACAATATTACGAAAAAATGAAAACAACACTCAAAAAGATTTAAATAAATGCGTTATAATCAATTATAATTGATTATAATGGATTAATTTTCTTTTGATAAAATTTTTTGACAATAAGTTGAAAATAATCGAATATAATCGATTATAATTGATTAGATTGAAATTTTTTTGTTTAAAAAACACTATGATTTTATTCCATTTTCAATCGATTATAATCAATTTTTTTTTGTTATTTTATAGAGACTGACAATAAAATCCAATATCATTGATTATTATCCATGAAACTTCAGTGCGGGACAAATTTCAATGAATATAGTTGCCAAAACTAAAGCTATGTCCAAAAAGCTAGTTTCGAGTAAGTGTAAAAAAAGCAATAAAAAACCTAACGTTTTCATTTATCGATTATGTGGACAAAAAAACACATTTTTTTTCGGAAAACTCATTCCATTTTGAAACTTTAATTTTTCAAGCTTTTAAATCGGCCAATATAAACTTGAACGTACGGTTCAAGCTTGCAAATCGCTTTTATGGAGTGGTCTCGTGCTGAAAAAAGTTGAGGGTATGTGTACTTGTAAATCTTAGACAGCCAACAGTCGTTTAAAGGAGTTCTTTTCAGATAAGATTTTCGAAAACTTCAATTTTCGAAGAGGAAGCTCAGAAAACAAGTCACCCCATTGGCATGTACCGCGCATTTTTGAAGTATATGGCGCCTATTTGCAACCTTTCATGACTATGATTAGTTTTGGGAAGTGTTTAATTCAACTTAGTCCGCTTTTTTGAAACAAAAATAAAATTGTTACCAAAATGGAATGAAAACTTTTGCGGTAATTACTGGTCTATGGAAAAGTTTATTTTAATTTTTCTCTGCAAAAAGGTATTAGCTTTCAAGATTTGACTGATACATCAAAGAAATTTAACATTGTTTGATACTGTTCAAGTGGCAAAGGTTGGTGGTTGGTAATTTATTGGTCCTTCTCATTGACATTTGTTCTCGTCAATGTCTCCTTTCTTTAATTTTCATAATATTGAATTAACCAATTTTGGAATCGTTTAATTGGTGACATCATTAACTTGGCGGCAAAATGAGCATTTATATGTTTTTCATAACAATTCTTCTCCTTTCTTTTAAACTTTTTGTAATCGCTAATGATATCGTGGTTAACTCCACCATTAACCCAAATTGGTCTTCTTTGACTTTCATAATTCCCGTCGACCTCCCACACAACTTTTACTGGTCATTGTGCAAAATGTATACAAACTATTATTGTCTTGTAGCATATATCATCGAAGAAGACGGTGAGTCAGCGCAAAGAAGAAACAAACAGATAAACGAAAACAAGACTGCTTCTATCAGCCCGTACTGACAAGGAATGGATTGCAATTGGTTTTATACAGATAATGAAGCAGAGACCTAAAAAAATTCGGTTTTGAATCGGTTCAAAATTGATTTAATTTGACACAAAAATGCTGCTTTAAAACTAATTTCAATAGATTCTAAATCGATTTAATTACTTTTTTGTCATTTTTTTGGTTCATTTTCAGATGGAATTCAATAACAATCAAATCGATTTAAATCATTTTTTAACGACGGTTTTTTTTATACTCATTTTGTACATATTATGTTTAGATTTTCTAGGCTATCAAACAATAGAGAAATAGTGGAAATAAACATTAGATTTTCAATTGACTTTTTGTTCTGATGCTTTTGGCCTGAAATTAAAACTATAAGAATAACTAAAATCTCAAAATTCTGCAACAAAATTATTTTTTTTTGGTTTTTTTATGTGCTGTTTGTCTGATAAAAATTGAGACTAGAAGATTGATACAAAAAATGTAATTTCAAAACTTTTTTTATAGTTTACTTCTCATTAACACAAGAACCCTCAGTTTTGCACCATTTGAAAGAGAATCCTTGAAACGCAATAGTTTAGTAAAAAAAAGATGTGAAAAACGCAATAATTTGATAGTCGAGAGTTCAAAACTCTCCTCGAGTAGTTTATGCTCACTGGAGATCTGACGGAGATTTTTTTGAGTACACAATTTGTTCAAGCTTCAAAATAATAAAAAATATATTACCTACTTTTGCTGAGGTTCTGATGGTTTTCACTACCTTGCAAAAATCTATTTAAATCAGTTTGAATCCATTTTGACTACCTTGCAAAAATCTATTTAAATCAGTTTGAATCCATTATGATATACAATTGATTTTCTTTTCCTCAACAATCCACTTAGTCCTTTCTTAATTAATTTCCGTAGCTAAATGGGCTATAGTTAACCAATTTTAAATACCATTTTTTTCGTATTATTTTTGTAAAATTTAATTCAAAACCAATTCAATCTCAAGTATGTCAGTACGGGAGTGCATTAAGCCCTGAATGTTCCAACTGTCCCTTAACTGGCCCTCAATAGTTTTTT
Organism: Symsagittifera roscoffensis; assembly: GCF_963678635.1. Classification (NCBI taxonomy): domain Eukaryota; kingdom Metazoa; phylum Xenacoelomorpha; order Acoela; family Convolutidae; genus Symsagittifera; species Symsagittifera roscoffensis. The sequence goes on along the minus strand of NC_087066.1, from coordinate 16,412,885 downwards.
GAAAGTTGAAAATTTCACAAACTAGGCTGATAAGGTCAAACTTTAAGCGCCAAAGTTTGAGCCGTTTACGGAGTAAGTAAGCCCAATTATTTTATCATCCCATTCAATTTTGAAGCAATTTTATGATTATTTTATCATCTTATTTAATTTTGAAACAATTTTATGATGCCGGATAATTAGCCACGTATCAACAATTCGCGTTACATTATCGGCTTCAAAGTAAAAAACGAGCAGTATAAATATGCTTGTTGCAAGTAAATGTACTGTTGTGCGCACCGGGCGAATTTTATTTATAAATTTTGAAAAAGATCTTTTTTTGCTGCAAATGTATGGTTATTTAAAATCAAACAGTTCATGTTTTTTTGAAAATGTATTATATATATTTTTGAAATCCATTTATACGCAAAATTTGAATTTCCAGCTTTACGAGCAGTATTTGAATCCAGATAGCTCGCCTCATCCTATATTGGAGTGATTTTTTCTATAATTTATTACAACGCCAATGCTACGCGTTTTAGAATACAGAAATTAGTAACACTTCTGAACAATTTTGAGCTCAATTTGAACTATAAGATTATTTTTTCTTCAAAAAAACTAAAAAAACATCATTTTTTTTGCAACTGTTTACTTTCTTCAACTACGTCCACCCTAAACCCCCCCCCCCCCACCACGCCTCACATCAAAACCCCCACACCATATCATCCACTTCTCGTAATCCACATCCCCCGTTTACAGCCCTCATCCCCTTCCAGCCCACTTAAATTACTTTAAAGACAAATTTGATCTTTATAAGGAGACATTACAATAAATAACTTTAGTTTGAATTGAGTGAGAATAAATTGCTCACAAAAATGTTGTAACATGGATTATAATCCATTACGTTGTATTTGATTAAATTGGATAAAATGCATTATGATTTTTTTTCAAAAAAATGAAAATGAGCTGAAAATAATAGATTACAATCAATTAAGAATGTTATTTTTCTCTTTGAAAAATAGTAACGTTACTGCGAAATGTAACCAACAATTATCGATTGTTTTTGTTTTTAAGAAAGACAGTCTGTAAAAATCCAAAATGATTGATCAATATTTATGAAAATCCAGTGCGAGGGGGTTTTTGTGACAAACAAAAAGCTCCGCAATTTTGTAGGTCGATTTATCTAACCACGTCGAGTTTTTTTATTCAAAACTTAAATAGTGCTGTTTTTTTTCGATTTTTAAACAAAATTAACGGAATATTTGTGTTCGGTTGGGATTTTTTTTTCAGACAAAGTTCGATTTTTCAACTAGCCATTTTCGAAGGACTTTTTTTATGTGAATTTGAAAAAATATTTTACTTGTGATCATTTTTCGTAAAATTATGGGGGTTTAAAGATTGCCATTTTGGCCAATTTTGGACAATTAACGCGCGAAATATTTCGCACTATTAACGCGTAAGCGAAGATTGAATCCGTCAAAGAAATTGTTGCAAAATGATTGAGGGAAATTTATTCGCCACAATTGATTTGTTACCAGGAGCAAAATCTATCCTTTCGTACTTTATATGGCGTGTGGGGGGTGATTTTCACAAAAAACTCAATCTTTAGAAAGAAAAGGCTCATTTTATTTGATAAAATTTTTATTTTTGTAATGTTATTACTGCTCCAAAAACATTAAAAGGCAGTCGGAACATTCAGGGCTTCGCCCTGATACGAGAAGTCTTGTTTTACTTTATCGGGTCGAAATGAGTAAGACTGGAAATTTCAAGAAAAATATCTCAACGGATTAATTTGGCAGCGCTTCGTATCAAATAGCAAAACACAAAGCAAGATGGAGAACATTAAGTCAATAATTTCAGCCAGCAGTTCGATCCCAAACTTTGATACATTAAGCCGATGCCAAAAAATTCCATAAGCAGTTATCATTTTGGATGTGGGTCATACAAAAAACGCATCACGGTTATTGATAACGGATAAAATCTGGACAACATTTGGCGCAAAATTTTTTTCGATTCGATTAAAACGATTTTTAGTTTGAGATTTTAAGAAGGAAAACCATCGTCAAAAAACCAACTTATGCTAGTAAACATTTAATATAAAATAATTTCTGCAGTTATTTGTGCTCGTAAATAAGATTAGCGCTTAAAATGCATACTTTTCATCCAACTTTCGAAGAAAGTGACGGAATACTTGCGCTCGGGGTGGTTTTTCCGTGTAATCCAGACCAATTTCGACTTTTTAATCAGCCAATTTTGGCAGAATTGTTCATACCATCGTTTTTTTGAGCTAAAATATAAAAAATTATATTTCAACTGTATTTTTTTGTGAAGTTATGGGGCTTAAAGACAGCCACAGGGGCGGGTTTAGATGGGGGTTTGGACGCCCTTTTTCAGGGATTCGACCCCCTGTTGACCCAAAGGTCCCCCTTTTTGTTTTTTGTCCTATTTTGAGATATCCATTTTTAGTTGACTGACCCTAGAACTTGAAGGCGCCAATATATACTAAGTTTGAGTGGGAGCGCGCGCCAAAAAAAAATCAATTTTTTTTTGTCAAAATTTTCCAAAAAGTGCATAAAAACGCCTTTTTCGGCTGTTTTTTTTCAAAAGTTTGCCTTCGGCGCAGAAAATTTTGTCAAAATAGTGTCTTTTTACTGATTTGGAAGAACCCAGAAAACCAATTTGGTCTACCTAAAAAAAATTGGTCTGCCTAAAACTTTTTAAAAATAATATGCGAATTTATATGCGAATTTATATGCGAAATGTATCCCTTTCCATTTTAAATAGCGTGTGGGGGATGGTTTACAAAAAAAATTTAAAAATTGCATCATTTTTTATTTAAATTGAGCACTACTATAGACATTAAAGGGCTGTTGGAACATTCAGGGCATCGCCCTGATTTGACCAACATTGTTATCTTTTATCTGCTCTGCTGTTAAATCATAGAGGGAATTCATCACCATGCTTTCACTGCATATACCACTCACCTTCAGCCAGTCCAGCCACTACGGATGCTAAAGCACTTTGCTGGAGTAGAGAGTGAGGTCATGTTTCGCCCCTTATACGAAATATATAATCACTTTGTTGTCTCAGAGGGGTGTTGTCAAGGAGCGCCTGCACTAACAAGCCATTCTTCAAGAAAGTTCAAATTTTATCAGGTTGAAGCATGAAAAACTAGAAGCTATTAAGGATGAAAAACGCCAACTAACAAAATAATTACAACTCACTAGCTATATAGACGTAATTAAGATCGAGCTTTACTACAAAATACAAAAAAGGGTGTTTTGAAGTCATAAAGGGAATAATTTCTGGCATTTTTGGAACACTTTTTCTTCAGCAATTTTTGGCCATCCAACTTTGAAATTTTTTCTGTTGGAGCCATTATAGTCCAAAAATGAGGTAGCGCGCGCCAAAAACGACGATTTTTTGTTCAAGGCATTTCGGAATAACTCAATAATGTCATTTTTATCACGATGTTTCTCGATTTGGAATAAAAATGCACATGGAACCAAAAAGTTTGTCAAAATAGGGTTAGGGTCTTCGAAAACTTGGGACAGCTCAGAAAAATAAATTTGTCAAGGAAAATTTGATCATATTAAATCATATAAAATCAAGAAATATTTAATTATTTCTCCTGATGAATGATAAATCATTTTGGTACGAGCCTATCATTCGCCGAAATGAATGGGTTGAGAGGCCTGTAATCTGATTGGTTGTGATCTGATTCATATAAATTAGAAACACTATCTGAACTTTTTGTACAAAATGACAATTAAAATTTTTCTGAACAAAACTCGCGGATTGCAATTGAACTTATCAAGTACAAATATTAGCCACTACTGTGATTTATCTCCGGAAACAGTTAAGCATTTACTTTTTGAGTGACCTGCCTTGCTCTTTTCAAGAAATATTTTGAACATACATGACGGGAAATTTTTTGTCTCTCAAAGGAAGTAAACTCAAAAATTTAGTTTATGTGTTGAATTCCGCATTTAACGGTAGTTCTAATGCTTGGGAAAATAATTTGAATTAGTTAGTCCAATATGAATTAGCATTAATAGTATAGGATTGATTTTCCGAACAAGGAGATGATTTAAATTAAATCTCATTTGGCAAAAAAAAATTCACAGTGCTTAGGACAAAATTTTATGAACTACTGTCCCAATCTCCAAAACCTTATATCCGACCTGTAGTTTGAAGAATTTTTTTTCAAAGAAACTTTTTCACTGAAAATCTATAGATAAGAAATGAGTGGCATGTTAGTTATTCTTCGACATCCAGGTCAAAACTATTATTACTTCAATTACGGTTACAGGGAAGCCTTAATGAGGCCTGCGGAGTATATAAACAAGCTGACTGATTATTCTGAAGATGGCAAGCAGCTGAACTACATTGTGTCTTTTTACCATCCTGTCTGTAATGTTAACATCATAACAAAAGTTGGTTTCGGAGTGGGAGTCTTGAAGCGTGTGAATCATACACAAAATATGAGAGACGAGCAACCTGGGGCGCCATACCAACTTAAAGTTGGTTTTCAGTGGACGTCCCATATCCCGTATGAGAACCCTGGTGACTTTTTGACCTTCCAATGGTTTAAGACAAACGTTATGTGTGCAGATCATCCTTGGATTTGTGCACGCCAAAGAATTTCTCCGGACAGATACAGAAGATGGTGGAATCAAATAATTGGAAATAGAATTATGTACAAGAGCTAAAATTTAACAAGCGCTCTAGAATTAAAGTACTTGATTGTTGTTTTTCCCAAACAAAATGGAGAACATCACAGAATTTTTGTGCATGGTTGAAATTTCTCCAGACAACTTTCGACAGTATAAGTAGCATTTACTGATTTTATTTAATCTAACTTTTTTCACAGTTTTTTTTAAAAAGCCCAAAAAGTAAATTTGAGCAATTAGCTCTAAACTTGAAATTAACTTCCCCGAAAACTAATTTTTGCGTGGATTTTGAAATTTTTCTCTAACTCCTGAGCGGCAAACTAAACCAACACACAAATTAATCCAAATTTTTTCGAACTGATTTGATTTTACATCCCTTACCTATTTTGATGAAAATTTTTTGTCAGGAAGTTTCATTACAATCAATTTAAATGCGTTATACTTATGTAAAGGTATACTGACAGGCTCATAAGTTATTTCCTGCACCTAAGTGTGTGGGATATTTTCCAATATAATAGATTTCCGAGATAGAGAAATCCATTATTATCGTTAATGGACTAAAAAATCTGAAATCGGTACACTGCCATTATAATCGGTTATTTGCAAAAATTAAAATCCACGTTAGTCCAGACCAATCACGGATGTAAATTTTTAAATTCGGTTGTTTTGTCATTATATACGGTTACTTATCACGATTATAATCAATTATAAAAAATCACGATTATAATCAATTATAAATCCTTTAAACACCAAACTTTGGTAATTATAATCAATTATAATTGTCAAAAATTCATCATAATAATCCGTTATAATCGATTAGTTACGCCTAAACTTGGATGCGGGCGGGGTGGGTTTTTTTTCCGACAAATTTCGACTTCTCAACTAGCCATTTTTGTCGGAACTTTTTAATATCATCCGAAAGGTATTGTTGTCTTAAGCTTTAATTTGAAAAGATATTTAACCTGTGAACATTTTTTGTAAAGTTATGGGGGTTTAAAGATTGCCATTATGGCAAATTTGGGAAAATTAACACGCGATATTTTTCGCGCTATTAACGCACAAGCGGAGATTTCAATCGTCTTAAAAATTGCTCCAAATTGGTTGAAGGAAGCTTATTTGCCATAATTGATTTGTTACTAGGAGCGAAATTTATCATTTTGTACTGTATATGGCGTGTGGGGGGATGATTTTCATAAAAAACTTCAAATTTTAGAAAAAAAAAGTTTCATTTTATTTTATTTCATTTAATTTTTTTATGCTATTACTGCTGCTCCATAAACCTTAAAAGGCAGTCGGAACATTCAGGGCTTCGCCCTGATACGAGCAGTCTTGTAGTTTTTTATCATCAGTTTCAAGAGTTTTTTTACCAAAAATTACAATCGGTTATAGTTCATTCAAACCTTTTTTCAATTTCTTTAGAAAAATGTTATTTTATTAAGATTATGAAACCTTTTGACATCGAAATTTGGCTCTTACAATTAATTGTTCCGACTTTCGATACGAAAGCTCGTAAACGAAAGCTCGTAGACAAATTTCGACTTTTTAACTAGCCATTTTTGACGGAATTTTTGTATATCATTCGAAACGTATTGTTGTCCTGAGCTCAAATTTGAAAATATATTTCACCTGTTATCATTTTTTGTAAAGTTATGGGGGTTTAAAGATTGCCATTATGGCAAATTTGGGAAAATTAACACGCGATATTTTTCGCGCTATTAACGCACAAGCGGAGATTTCAATCGTCTTAAAAATTGCTCCAAATTGGTTGAAGGAAGCTTATTTGCCATAATTGATTTGTTACTAGGAGCGAAATTTATCATTTTGTACTTTATATGGCGTGTGGCGGGATGATTTTTACAAAAAACTCAAATTACGTTACAAAAAAAAATTCATTTTGTTTCATTACATTTATTTTTTTAATGTTATTACTGTTCCATAGACCTTGAAAGGCAGTTGGAACATTCAGGGCTTTGCCCTGATATCAACAGTCTTGTTTATTCTTTGAAACTGCTTTTCTGGTTGACAGCTATAGATAGTCAAATTTATGAAGGGATACATCTTTTGATTAATTTCCGAGTAATTTTTTGATACGCGAATAAAAACAATTGAAAAAAGATTGAAATCCAAAGTTACATCTTTTGACAGCGTTCATTGTCGCTTTTGCAGCCTTTTGGTGTTCTACAAGGCTACTGATACATGGTCCATCTGCTTGGCACAAAATTATAAAACAAGTTTTGCCAAAATAGAGGCAGAAATATTTTTTTCTGCCTTTTCCGGATGAACCTAACGCGCGCCACAAGTTTTGTGATCTTTATTCCATTTAAGTTAAGCAATCGGCCAAATTTTCATTTTTCTTCAAACGACATGACTGGAATCAGTTTCAGAGCCAAAGCGAGTTCGTAATCTGATTTTTATAACACTTTAATAGCTAATTCTGAAAATTTTTCAAGAGTTTTTGCAATAAACGAAAAAAATAACTGGGCTACTGCAAATTTGGTAGAAACAGCATTCAATTTGGCATGTTGAGTTTCAGCAGAAAATTTCTGCCGATCGATGTTCGGCTTATTTTCTCAAATATGATCTTAATCGCTGACCAGTTTTTTTGTTGCCTTGATTTGTAAAAATTCAAGAAGGAATGAATGCAATAGTATTACTAACAAGAATTCAACAAAATTGATAAAAATCATCAGGCTCAACTTGAACTTTAATGAACTTTGCTATCCCAATAGGGGAAGTTACTAACACTGCGATTATGTCAGAGCCAGCTTTAAAAATGATACTTTCACGATCGTCCTTCCCACTGTCATTTTAACGAAACTTTTTAACGAAATACTGAAGGAGTTCCGAAATTGCAGCCAGATAGCTGGGATAACTGACGTTTTCATCTGAGTAGTTTTGACTATATTTGCTTTGATAGACGAAAAGGTTGGGTGATGGGCTTACATGGTGTGCAATCTTCGCT
>NC_087066.1:16377696-16405074 GCF_963678635.1 Symsagittifera roscoffensis | reverse complement strand
ATTTCTTCTGGGTTTTCTTATTAGAGAAGTCCCAGATTCAATCGTTGTGTCTTCTCAAGACAACGACTGGGTTTTCGCAACAAACTCAAATCTGATTTCAGAATGGTTGGCTATGTCAGGTTTTTCTGTTTCATTGATGAGAACTTCTTTGTGTTTTGATCTTGTCTGGGAATGGCGTGGAGATTGTGCGTGGAGGGGATGCCTGGTTACTCGGATCTGTACGTATACTTGAACATCGAGGTGGTCATTGGTCTAGTTCAATGAAGTCCTTTTCTGCGAAGTCAAGTCGTACTCTAAATCCTTTGAGTTGTGATTGTGGGCGGCATATTGATTGTAGTTGGCCATTCTTTCTCGAGTGTAGTAGGGTCGTTTTGTCTTTGGATGTTCGTCCTTGGTGTTGTATTCTGATCTATGTATTGCATAATATAATTTACATTTTATAAAACTTTTATTAGTTTAATATTTTTTAATTATGATTTTAGTTAGTTGTTTTCACAAAAGCTTTTTGTTTTAGTTCAGTTATTTTGAAGAGTTACTCACCCTTGAGTAGCTCTTATTAAAAATAGGAGTGTGTGTCACAAAGCGTGGATGTAGCGCGGTGGGTTAGGCCGGCTATAGAGCATGCTCAGGACGTCCTCTTCTGGTGGGTTAGGCCAGGAGTGGGAGTATGATTGCATGCGCTTTTTGTGAGAGGTCCTGTTATGAACAACGTTTTATGTTGGGTTTGTTGTGGTTTTTCTTATGTTTTGTTGGTTGTGTCCTTTTTTCAAAAATCAAATTGTTTGTGGTATGGGTTTGTCTTTCGACTTTTTTGAGTTTTATTATTTCTTTCTTAGACTTTATAATAGTCTTCAAAAGAATAAATTATCCAGTTTTAAACTGGGTTAATCCGGTTTGGGTACCGTTGGTTTCCTTTTCTTAGTCATGCTGTTTTGCTATGTGTTGTTGTGTTTAGTAAGCTGCATTGGTTAGTTTTGTTTACTATATAATTCCTTTCCAACCGGGTTAAAGGAAAGTTTGAAACTTGTTATCGTGTGTTAGAGTTGTTGAGTTGTGAAAGCTTGAAACTGAAATTTATTATTTAAACAATTCTTCGTGGGCGAGCTGTGCGAGTTTGGATAGAATTCTTGTGCGAGTGAATGAAAATACCAAAAGGTTAGTACTGCATTTGCTTCTTATTAATTTACTGCATAGAATTTCAATTTTACTGCTAGTTGTTGGGGAAAATTAAGTTACAAATTTTCATCATTATTAGATTTACTGCATTTGGGAAAAAATTTATAAATTAAATTATTGCATTGGTATTATTTTTATTTAATTATTTGGTGTAAAAAATTAATAGAGTTTTAAACAGTTTGAAGAAGTTTTCAATTTTTATTTTCTTTTGTGAATTTTTCAGATGATCGTTGGATGAAGGCTAAAATTCTAAAGAAAACATGGATAAAGAATGGTGAGTTTCTAATATTTTAATTAGTTAGTAATATGTATAATTCATACTTACCTGTTAGTCGTCGGGGAAGAAACCGTGGGGGAAGATGTCGTGGATGAGATCTGAAGTTGTTAGTAATTTAGCTAAAATGCGGATGATATTTTTAGTTTGAAGTAGTGGCCAAAGCAATTGAAGTGCTTTAATGGTGGTTAGTTCTTCAGTGCCAACTGCAAATTCATAAGGTGTGTTTTGGATTAGATTATATAATTTGTGATTGAATTTAGTGTTATGGATGAATTCTAAAATGGGGATTTCTATAGGTTGTACAAACTCGTGTGGGATAAGGAAGGGTCGGGATTCTTCTGCGTTGAAGGTCTTGGTGATGGGACAAAAAATATACATTTGGGTTATGGGATCATAATTTCGAAGAATACCATGAAGGTTAGTATCTTTAATGCAATATGTGAAGTTAAGAAAGAATGGTGAGGTGTATTTGGAATTGATGAATTGAAAACGATGGTGTGGTTGTCTGGAGGGAGTGTGTAGGTCGAAGTGATTTTGGATAAAACGATAATAAGTATATGTGTGTGTTTGTTTAGTGCGCAACATAATATCGTGTGAGCAGTGCAAATCTCTTTCATGTGGTGTAAGGAAATGAAAGGTTAGTGAAAATATTTGGAAGCGTTCTTTAAAACTTTCGTAGGCTTGTGTGTCTGTTAGTGCTTCTGAAATAATGTGGTCAAACTTGCGATCGAAGATATTTAGTGTAAATACATATGGTGTTTTAATGAAAATTTTTTCGGTGATTTGTGGGTTAGCGAAGCGATCGTCGTCTAAGAATTGATCTTGGTTAGTTCTGATGATGTTATGATCGTAATATTCTAGTGTATATTCATTAGCTCGGGGTGCAGTGTGTGTTTTTAGTGATTTTTTATATCCAATGTAAGTAAATTGTCTAGGTGTTAGTGGTGTAGTGAGTCGATATAGCATGTCCTTATTTCGTTCTATATCGATGTGAGTGTTAGATAAAGGTAAGCAAAGGGGATTAGTAAAATGATAATATGAGGTCCAAGGAAGGGTAGGCATTAAAACGTGTTCGTCTACAAAGTTACGTGTCTCGTTAGTGTCGTGAGGGGTGTTTAAGGTGTATTGTGGAAATGAGGGTAAGGTGATAGCTAAAAATTCTTTTGTGTTAGTGTGTTTTGGATGGTTGATATATTCACGGGCTGTTCCTGGTTTCGCTGGGAAAGGATGGTTGGGGAACTTTCTTTTAAAAGTGCGGTAAGCTCTATTAGTGCTGAGTGAAGATTCAGTAGATGTGGATGATGGTGCTAATGATTCAGTATAAATTGAAGAAGGTGTAGGGGTAGGAGGGTTGGATGAATCTATTGTGGATGAAATATGGTTTATGGTGGGGGTATCAAGGTGGTAGGGTTGTTGTTGTAATGTAATAAAACTATCTAGTTCTGGGGAGATTCGGGGGGTGTCTGGAGAATGAGATGATTGGTCTGATTGAAGTGAGGAGTAGGTTGGAGTGACTTGGGAAGCATAAGAGGGTGTAGAATTGGTTGGGTCAGGGTTATTTGGTAGTATGGGTTGAAAAGGGGGTTGGGAAAAATTTGAGGAATTGGTGTGAAAATTATTTGATGGAGATGGTTCAGAGTCGGCAAATTCATCGGGGGTTTCAATATTCGGGTTATTGAGTTGTGAGATGGAGTATAAAACTGAGATGTGTGAATTAGTATCGGAATTCATGCCGGATGTTACATTACTGGTGGGGAAATCGGGTGGCGGAAAAGCAAAAAGTGGTATTATTTGGATTGGAGTGGTGAGGTTGGTTGGGTGGGAATTTGATCGGTGTAGGGATCCAAGTTGTCGGCTCATCGTGGGCTAAAAAAATTATTATTTTGAGACTGAAAAGCGGTGGTATGGGGTTGTTCTATAATTTGTTCATAAGTATTTTCATCTTGTGAGTGGTGTGGCATTATATGTTGGATGGGACTTTGTGATATGGTTGGTCTAAAATTTTGATTATGTGTTATGGCTAAATTTCGAAAATTACGTGGGACTAGGGATAATGGATGGTTATGTGGTAGGGGTGGTAACTGTGGTGCTGTTGGTGTTGTGTCTACATTGTTATGTTCTTCGTCGTATGTGTTCTGTCTTGTTGCTATTTTTGTGTTATATTCTTTTATTTGTGCGTCTAAAAGAATTTTGTTTATAGATGTAGAAAAGATTCCAAAAAATCCTGCAAATAGTATGCGTGCTACACTTGCTTGTCTATTGACTTGTGTGTGTATAGCACATGTGTTATAGATTCCTTTTAAGAGTGAAAAAAGAAATCCAATAAAGTTAAACATTGCGTATAAAATAGTCAGTTTTTCTAAGATGTAGTAGGGCCATCCTAGAAAATCAAGAGTTTCATTCTTGAGTGTAACAAAGCTAAAAATATTGATAGGTGATATATCTTGGGGACGGTATTTTTCACCGTTTAGATATATATAATCTTTAATGTCTTTAAAATATCCGCTATAGTCTTGCGTATAGATGTCTGCAAATCCTGCGGTTTCGGCAAGTTTGCGTAAGTTTTGGTCAATTGATTGTCTTTGTATTGTGTCCATTTGTGTTAATAATTCTTGGAATTGTTGTGTTCTAATGTGATGTTGAATATCTGATTTTGAGTATATTCCTATTGATTGTAAGTCTATATTTGGGTTTCGAGCGATAGCGCGAATGCTTTCTGGTGAAAACTTTTTGAGTGATTGCATTAATGTGGGATATGGGGTGAGAAGGTAATATTTATCTTCATCAGGGTTTAGTTGTACTACGTTGTGGCTATTTTCTGATCCACATGGGACTGCGGTATCCCAGAAATAGGTTCTTCGTGAAAGTGTGTCCACGAAATGTACTTTATTCTTATAAAAGATAGGGATTCTTTTATAGCATCGTTTATCTTCAAAAACGTATAGTGGTGATACTTTTTTAGTACAAGTATAAAACCATAAGATGTTTCCTTCATAGTCTAAAAAATTTGATCTATTTCCTGATAATAAATATCCTGCGTAGGGTATTTTTAATACTGCTAGTGCAAGTGATTGTAATATTTGTGTTCTTTCTAATTCGCATAGTTGGTGTAGTGTTTCTAATTCGGAGAGTGACATTTCTTGAAAAATTCGGCTAATCGTTTAGTCTAGTTTCAAATCTAAGTGAATATCATAGTGGATATTACCAAAATATGTACTATTCATTAGTGATAGTTCTTGTAAACGTGTGCTTTGATCGTCTTGGGGCTTTAAATGTCCACCAGGTTGACCTGTATTCTTTTGAAAATGAACTGGTATGTATGATGTTCCTTCATTTGGAGGATGACTTGTGGCGTATGGGTCGATTTTTAGTTTTCCAGTGGTCATGTCGAGTCCATTTTCGTATTCAACTAATATTTCAGAGTATTGTGTTTTGTGAAGTGGGTTTCTGTATTTACATGCAAGTTCTGTTTCTTGATATATTTGAAAACGTGTTAATTTATTTTCTATATTATGAATGTTTCTAAAATTAGAACTTATTTTTCGTAATGGATTTACTTGTTCATATGGTATTGATTGTATAAAATATTTTTCGTGAAATTTTATCATACGAGCGTGCATTTTTGCTACTTGAAATGTTGTACATGTGTCTTCGGGGAACCAAACAATTGTTGCTTGTGTTCTTGTTGTAGGGTCACAATAACCTTGGTCGTTTTTACAAGGTAATCTAATTCCTTGATAGATCATTGTGTTGTCTGATAAATCTCGTGTGAGTTGAATTTTTTCGAGTTGTATTTTCCAATCGAAAAACATTATTTCTTGGTATCCTTTATTTTTTGTGTCTGCTTTGCAGTTTGATGGGTCATTTATACCAATGTGTGGTATCCAGTGTTTATCGTGCATGTCATAGGTTAATCGTCCGTGTGCGCCGTTATATGGGTAGTTTTCATCTAATTTTATATGTCCTTGATATCTTTCAAGTTCTGCTTGATGTACAGAATCTGAAAAAACTTGGAAATATACTAACTTTCTATCTGTGTTTTTATTTTTTGTGATGTTTAGTCGGAGTAACTCGTTTTTACAATCTTCGGGATTGAGATGTAAAAGTCGTTCTATATTACTCTGGTAGAATGATTCATGGTCAAGTCGGTTTTTATTTCCGTTTGAGACTTGTGAACAATGTACTTTCTTTTCAGAAAATGTTGCTGTGAATTTATATCCTATAACTGTAGTTGCTCGGGCTTTTGAATAAAGTGTTGCTATTACATTTGTAGTTTCTATGGCTTGGGGTTCTGTTTCGCATTGTGATACTTGATTTATTGCATACTTGTGTAGTGTTTTTTGTTCGTTTTCTTCACAATCGTAATGTGTTACTAATAAATCTTGGGGTCCTGTGCGGGGAGAAGGGTTTATGTTTTGATTTGAGATTACTAGAAAAAGGAGTTGGAGAAAAATTAATAATTTTAGAATATACATGTGTATGATAATCCTGAGTATGGGTTATAAAATGTGATGTAACCAATTGTCTTTTTGGTATATCTGTCGTATTTATATATTACTTCAGTGGTTATAAATGGTGGTGGTAGTGATTGAGCTGTTATGTTTGGTGGATTTAATGGGTAGGGATGTTGAGTAATGTTGTTTAATTTAACTGTGATTTCAAACTTTAATTGTAAACTGTTTTGTTGGAGTATTTGGATATTGTGATCACGGATATCGTCGTGAATGTCTTGTCGGTATTGTAATCTATTAAGTGCCCAGTTGTGAAGGCGATTACTTTCTAGATGTTGTCCAAATAATGGTGGAGGGGCTGTAAATGTATTCCAATCTAGTCTTAAAGAGATATTTGTTGATGATTGTTCTCGATATCTGGCGTCGAGATTATTTGGAAAATTTAAGTTAAAAGGTGGTGGTGAAATCTGGCTTATTGATGGTAATGATGGTAGTGATAATGTTTCTGGTAGTGATGAGGATGTTGTTGTATCCGTAGAAATATCTATTGGATCATTGACTAAATTTAGTTCACCTTGTGTAAATGAATGTGTTGTCCAATATGGTAGTCGTGATGCCTGGTTTGGGGGGTTAAAGGGATTTTCACGTATTTGTTCAGATGTTGGTGTTGAACCTAAGTAATCTGATGGTAGGCTTGAGGTGCTACGTTGTGAAAGAAGCGTAGGGGTTTCTGGTAATATACCAATGGGGTTTTCTGGAGTGTTTTGTGATGGGGATTGAGGTATATCAAAATGAACTCGGGGAGTTTGAAAATTTCTGTTTCGTCGAGGAGGTATAATTTGTCTATTTATTTCGACTGTATTTTGGTTTTGACTAGGATTTCTTATTCTTTTTAATTCTTGTGGTAGTGTTGGGTATAAGTTATATGTTGGTTCGCTTAGAGGTGCTTGTCTTTGAACTGGTTCTAGTGGTTCTGATAAACGAGCGTGTCGTTCTTCAAAAGTGTATGGGTTATCTTGAAAGGAAATTCGTGTAGATGTTTGAGGATTTTGGGTAGTTGAAGGTGTTGTTGGATTATCTTGGGATGATGTCGGTGAAGACTGACTTTGTGACTGTTGGGTAGCAATTTTTGATAGCTTTTTGGTCTATTCTTTGTTAGTGAAAAAGTTTATGTTTATTATAGTATTCTTCTAAGAAAAGAATTAGGAGGATTGTTGCTAGAGCGAATGTGATGATTGCTTTCTTTATACATTTGCATATGGTCAAAATGAGGGATGATAGAAATGTTATGAAAATTACAAATAGTAGAAAAATATCAGTTCTACTGAAAATAGTTCGTATCATTTAGACAAGTTGTATAAATCGTACCTGTGGATATAATCAAGGGTTTTTGAAAGTTGGAGAAATAGTTCGAATATAGTGTAGAAAATTAAAAAAATATTACAAAAAATGATTAAGATTATTAGAAAAGATTCAAGGATATCAAAAAGGAATATTATGAAAGTTTCAAGTATCTTAAAAAATTGATTGAGGTTTGTGATAATTTTAGTGTTTGTTTGATAGAAGAGCATTTAAGAAATGACTTCTTGATCGAATATTTTTTGTTGTTTGGGGCAATTTTCAAGTGTGGTCGGATTATTTATTAGTTTTTTGACAAGTGGGTTGAGTTTTGTAAAAAATTGTTGGGGGCAATTTTTATGGTGATTGGGAGGTCTTCTTTGTCTTCATTTTCATTTGTCAAATGATCTGGGGTATTTTTGAGATTTTTATTTTTTAGGCTAAATAAAATGGTCGTTCTTTTACTTTAGGCTAATTTAACATATTTGTTTGGGGGATATTTGAGGTCTGAGTTGGGGAAATATTGTTGATCTTTGGTTTATTAGATAAGGGAGGGTTATGATATTATGGTGATATTTATTTTAGTTGTCAAGTTGGAGTGGTTTGCTTATTTTTGACCTAGAGGTCGTAGAGTTATAGTTATAGATATGCCTGGAGTTTAATATTTTTCGTCTAGTTGGTTTGTGTTAAAGTTATAGAAGGTGACGGATTGGATGAATCCTATTGGCTAATTTTGAACTAGAATCGCTGCGTGTTTGTCAGCATGTTATCTTGAAAAATGAAAGTGTAAAATGTTTTAGAGGTGCAAAGATTATTAAATGTAGAATTAAAGTTGTTTTTGAAATTCAACTTTCTTTAATATTTTAGATTGTGGGATGAATAATTTATAATTTTTACGTGGTTGATTTCTAAGTCGTGAAGACTCTCTATGTTCTGATTTGTCGATTTGTTCTTGGGGTATTATTTGTTCTGTCATTTTTCTATTTTTTCTTTCTTTTTGAGATGTATTTTGATCTAGATTTTTTGTATTGTTTTTTGTGGTGGTTGATTTTGTATTTTGATTTCCGAGGTGAATATCATTTTGTTCCTTTGTTATGTTTTCCGTATGTGGGTCATTTTGAAAAATTTTTAAACCTGTAAAAGAATATAATTGAGTTAGTTCGCGGAGTGCGTATTCTTTTGGATAATAAGGTAATAGGTTATTTTAAGAATTTGTGGGTGATGAAAATGATCTTCAACGTGTGTATGTAATGGTAGGTTATAACAAATTGAGTCTTTATTTGGTTGACAATAACCTTGTGCGTTTTTATGAGAGTTTGCTGTAAACATTATTGGTTTGCGTGGCTTTTGGTTAAAAACCATTTCATATGGTGACATTCCTAAAGTTGTCGTAATTTGTGAATTATATGCTAAGGGAAATAATTTTACATCTGCTGACCATTCGGTGTATCTTGTATCATTTCCATTGATGATACATCTGAGATATTCTTGTAATGATTGGTTCATACCTTCGACTAAGCCGTTTGTCCAAGGTGCGTGAGATGTACGTGGTTTGTGTTTGATGTTATATAGATGACATAGTGTGATGATTTCATTATTTATGAATTCTGTACCGTTGTCTGTAACTAAAATTTCTGGTAGTCCGAATTTGGCTATCCAGTGTTCATAGAGTGTTGTGTAAGCGTAATAAGCGTTACAATGTGGTACTGGGTTAAGTGCTACATAATGTGTAAATGCGTCAACAATTACCATAATGTAGGAGTTTCCTTCGGATGAGGGTGAAATTGGTCCTTTGGTATCAAATGAGATACGATGATTAAAGTACAAACTTTGTCCTTTAAAATCTTGTTTTTGTGCTATTTGTTTTTGATTTGGGTAAGGTTTATTCAGTTGACATACTATACAGTCATTGCATAGTACTTTTATCCAAATTGGTGCATTTGGGAAATAAAAGTTTTGTATAAAATTTGAATATGTTTTCTCTGATCCAGAGTGTCCTTTAATATTTTGTGTATGTGAAATATTAAAAGCTATGAGAATCATACTCAAAGGGAGACAGGGAACTGTAAATTCATTTAATTTATATTCTAAAAGGTCTGTATTTTCGTTAATTGTTGTGTTATTAAATTTGCGAAAGTATCGGAGGAGTGTTTTGTTTCCTAGAATAGTTGAATCTGCCTTGATAGGTTTAGTTTTATATTTGTGCCATGATTTTAGTTGTCGAATTACTGGGTCAAGATTTTGATATTGTTTCAGTGTTGAAATTGTAATTGTTTCTGTTGGGGGGAGAAAAATGTTTTCAATTTCTAATTTAGATAAGGGTATTGTATCAAGTGGGTCATGGAGGTCAAAAACTTGATTTATTGTGTATTTTGAATCGTTTGTTTGTGGTCCTGATAAGTTTATTTTATCAGTTAGATTTTCTTTTTCAATTAGTGGAAAAAGGTCTTTTTTATGCGAGTGTTGTTTTACTCTTTTTTGTTGGGTGTTATTTTTTATCAATTGTGAATATGGAATTGGTTTAAAAGTTGATGTTCCAAGTAGATCAACTTCATAGTGATTATTTTGACAATCTAAATAAAGTGGGAAATGTTGTAAATTATTTATTTGTGATTGTTCAACGTCAGTTTTTACTGCATATTTGCATTCCAATCGGGGTGATGTTTCATTTTCTGCAAGGTAGAATTTTATATTTTTGGGTATTTCAACTGTGGTTTTACGTGTAAGTAATTCAGGTGGCGTATTTCGACTTAAAGTGTCTGGTAATGCAAGATTTTTTCCTGCGGTCCAAACTATATGTAAGTTTGGGAATTTCATTAAAATTAGTTGAAATCTATAAACTCGGTGGTTTGGATTAGACTTTTGTGTAAAAAGAAAGATGATTGGTTTATGGTCTGTGAATAGAACTGTGGGATGTTTTGATCCAAGTATCAGAAATTCATATTCTGTTAGTGTATATATTATGGCTGTACATTCTCTCATTAGAGTTGAGAGTCGTAGCTCTGCTTGAGTGAATAATCGAGAATTTGCTGATATGAGGTTCATTTTATTTGTACCATTATGTGATTGTAATAATGCTGCGCCGATGCCAAAGTTCGAAGCATCGCACATTGCATAAAATGGTTGATTTGAATCTGGAATTGTGTTTGAAATTTGTTCAGTTAGAAGTTTTTTAATTTCTTCAAATCGTGCTTGATGTTCTGTATTCCATTCAAAATTATTTTGTTGTCTAAGTAGATTATAGAATGGTCGTAGATATAATTGCATTTTATAAACATATTTGCTTAAAAAGTTTAACATTCCAAGGAATTCTTGGATTTTCTTTTTATTTGTTGGTGGTTGGAGTTTTTGAATAGCGTCTATACGTGATTTCAATGGAGTGATTGTTTTTCTTTCTATATTATGTCCTACGAATTTAACTCTTGTCAAAAAAAGTGTGATTTATCGGGGGCGGCCTTCAGATTTTCGTTCTGAAGTATTTGGTGATATTGTTCTAAAACATTGAACATTTCCTCTTTTGTCTGTGATTGCATAAAAACATCGTCTAAATAGGTGATTGCGTTTTTCTTGAGTATTAGTGGTCGAAAAATTTTGCTCATAAAAGCTGAAAATGCTGCTGGTCCTATGGATATTCCATAGAATAAGCGGTTGAATTCGTATTGTTGGTTTCCAATAACAAATTGTGTTAAACGTCGTGATTGTTCATCTAATGGCATTTGGTTATATGCGCTGTTCATATCGGCGGTGGTAAAGTATTTTCCGTTTATTTTTGTTAAAATAACTTGTATTGGTTCAATGGGCCAATTACACTTTGATTCATCTATGAGTGAGTTGAGGTATCTAGCATCGAGAACAATTTTTAATGATTCTCCTCTGGCTAGAATGATAACAGGGTTGATAAATGTGTTGCCATTTGGTTGTTCTTCTTTGTTTACTGGTGATATAATGTTGTATTGTTCTAAAATGTCGAGTAATCTGTTCACTTTATCGTGTAAGTGAATTGGTACTTTACTTGCTCTTTGTTTTCTGAAAACTGCGTCTGGTTTTAATGGGAGATGTAGTGATGAGCTGATTTTGCCAACATCAAATTTGGATGTTGCATAGACTGATGAATATTTAATTAGCTGCTTGGCTAGTTTTTCAAATTCGTCTTGTGTTATTTGTGAATGTTGGAAATTAAACATTGTTAAAAATTTCTGTTGATTCTCTGTGTAGTTACTTATGTTGAATGTAGGTTTGAAATATGGGGTTTTTGTGAAATAATCCGTATTTCTGTTTTCGTTAATTATTATATTATTTATAGATAATTCTTCATTAAGGATTGTGGATTGGCAAATATCTAGTAATTGAAGTATATTATTTACACGATATGCTTTTTCGTGTATTGGTGATATTGTAGCGTTGGTTTCGCAATAGCCTAAAAGTCCTAAAGGTAATGTTACTTTGTAAGGTGTATTGTTGTATACATGTAAGGAAATAATATCTGAATTCGAGTTTTTCAAATATTTTATTGATGAGATTGTGATTTTGAAAAACTTATGAATAGGTTTGAATTCAAAATCTGACATATAAAATTTTTGTTTGTTTTGTTTTTTATCATATTGGTGAACTTGTTTGATTGAAAAATTATAGATGTTTCCTGATAGTGGTTTCAAGTGTTTTGTTTGTTGGTTATATATTGGGTAAAATTTTGAAAAGAATGGTGGTTGTTTATTTAATCTTTGAAAAAATGTTAGGGATGTGTCTTTTGTTTTTGTATATTTATCTTTGATTAATATTTTACTATTCAAGATGTTGATTGTTGGTATATATTTAGAGATAAATGGTATTCCAATGATATTGTGTTTAATATCAGTGATATGGAATATTTGTTTAAATGGTTTGGTTAAAATTTTGTTTTGCTCCATTGTTCTTGTGGGGAGAAGAAATAATTGAATTTTTCCGTAGTTTATTAATGTTGATCCTTGTGCTGTTGCTAGTTTGCTGGAGGTTTCAAGAGGTGTTAGCTTTGGGTGTAAGGTTTTTATTTCATTCCATGTGGGAATGTTTATTATATTTGATTCTGCTCCTGAATCAATTAAAAAATCAATTTCAAGATCTGGTGGTTGAAATTCTTTGCTTCTTGGGCTTTCTAAAAGAAATGGTATTGTCCAAATTTTTTCTTTGGGTTGTTCTTTTTGTATGTTTTGATAGATGTGATTGGTATTCAAGCATTTTGTCTTTTCGTTCTCATTGGGTTGATTTGTAGTGTTAATTTCATTAGTTTTTTGTGTCGTCGGTGTGGAATGGATGGGTTCAATATAATAATTGTGAAGGAGTTCTGATTGATTCTCATATATGTGTGATGAAAAAGGTTGTTCATATATAACAGGTTCATAGTCATTTTCGACTTTTATCATATTGATGGAGAGAGTGTTTTCTGCGTCGCTTTCTGAATCTGATGATCCACAGTTTATTTGATTGAGTTGTAACGTATCAGTTACTGTGTCATCAATACCTGGAGGGTCTGATGTTGTTTCTGGATTTGATTGTACTTGATTTATATGTCTTTGATGTTTAGGTGTACTACTTCTGTGGCGATTATTAGAATTATTATAGTTATTATTATTCCGGTGTGGTGATTGGGAATAATTTCTATAACGATTATTATAACTTGAGTGTCGATTTTGTGAATTATTTCGCGATCTGTTTTGGTAATTATTGTTTGGTCTGTTATAGTTCGATCTATTATATGAATTATTCCTTGATTGATTGTTCGGGTAATTCTGGTTTCGGTTGTTTGAATAACTTCTATTCCGATTATTGGAGTAGTTTCTATTCCTATTGTATGATGAATTTCGTGATTGATTGTTTGGATAGTAATTATTTCTTGATTGGGAATTAGATCTAGAAACAAATCGTTGTGTATTTGAATTTGATCTGGAATAGTTATTTCGACTATTTGGTCTATTGTAGTGATTTTGTGATGAATTTTGCGTATCTCTTCGTTCTGGTGATCTTCCTCTATAACTTGAGTTATATGGTGATTGATTTCTTGTATAATTTGTATTGTTCGGGAGTGGTTTTCCTGAACTGTTGTTGCTGTAGACAGTTTTGTTCGGTAGATTTTAATCTTTTTTCATGTATTGATAGAATGATTTATTTGGTTCTTTATATTTTTGAGGTTTATTTTGATTGTCTTGCTGTTTTTGTCTACATTCAGAAATACTATGTCCGTATTGTCGGCAATAATTACACCATTTTTTGAAAGATGGTTTGCCTTTAAAGTTTGGGTGTTTTTCGTAAATATTGAGTATTTCAGTTATTTTTTCAACGAGGTCTGTATCTGATTCCTGTATATTGTTTATATTTGTGGAAGCTGTTTCAATTCTGTTAACGTATTGTAATTTCAGATTTTCCGTTTCTTCGAGTTTCATTGTGATTTCTGCTTGTTCTAGTTTGTCTACTAGTTTTCGAAAATCTAAATCGGGTTCTCGAATTGAAGAAGGATGGGATGCTCTCTTTTTTATTGCTATTTTTCTTAATTGCGGTGTTAAGGTCATCATTAAGATTTCTGTCATCTTTGTGTTTTTATAGTCATGTGTATTTAATGAATATGCTTTTCGAACTAGTGTTTCGATTCGTACTGCTAATTGCTTGATGGTTTCGTTTGGTAATCTGCGAATTTCATTACATAAAACTCTTTGTTGTTGTTTGTTTCTTTCGGAGTCAAACATTTTTGAAAATTCTTGTGTAAACCTTTTCCAATTTGATTTTATTTCTATAGGCAATACTGAAAACCATTTTTGGGCTGCGCCATCTAAAGTTGTTTGTATCAACGCTGTGCGTCGATGTATCCAGTTTTGATGTAGTGGCGTATTAATTGGTTCGGGTCCTATATTTAAAATTAAATTTGCTGTTACTGCATTTAAATAGTCTTCTACAGAATATTCAGGGTCTGTTCCTGTGAATACCATTAAAGGTTTATTTGATGTTATTGATGATCCACCCATAAGGTATGGATTCATTGTCATTTGTAATGATTCTGCTGCATTTGGCATTTGAGAAAAATTTGAAAGTTGATTTCTTGTTATTTCGTGTTGTTGAAGATAATATGGGAGTGGTATTTCATTTTGCATTTGTGTTGGTTGGTACGAGTTTGCAATCATTGGGTTTTTTTGCTGAATTGGTTGAAAAGATTGTGTATTAATTGGGTTTTGTTGCTGAATTGGTTGTTGATTTTGTGTATCTATTGGTTGTGGAGAAAAAATTCTATGATATGTATGTGGTTTCTGTATTCCTTGCCCACGATATTCTTGATTATAGGGTGCAAATATATCTGGTTGTAAGAAATCATCATCTGAGGATAAGTAATCCATTTGATAAGATGTTTGTTTTTTATTTTTATTTTGTTGAAAAAATGGATAGTTTTCACTACGATCCTGTGGAGGATGTAAATTTGTTTGGAAATTTACTGAATTAGGTGGTGCCATTGAGTTATCCCAGTTTCGAGATCTTGTATAATTACTAAAATTTTTTCGTGGTTGATAATTTGTTTTTGATGGATGTGTGTAATTATAATTATGGTCTGCAAAATTGTTTCTAGTGAACGTTTTGCGTGTTTTTGACGGTATTGTCATGGGTCTGTATGTTTGGTAATCCATGTGTGAATATTTTGGGGCAACCGAAGGTTTAACGGTTGATTGTAAGGTTACCTGTGTTTGTGAAGGGTTTGTATTTCTTGGTGTTGTTAAGTTTGGACGTATTGGTGAAATACTTTGTTGTGTAGTTGTTGTGTGTACGATTTCTTCATTTATGAAGTGTGATGGTGTCTGGATATCTTGTTGAGTAAGATTCCTAGTTCCATTGAGGTTTTCATTGTGTATGACTGTAGAGTTTAAACTATTATTTTGCATATCGGGTAAAAATGTATTATAGTTTAATGGTGTTGCATCAATGGTTAATGGTATTACTCTTACGTAATCTCTTATATAAGATATCGTACTTATTGCTTGACTTGAGATTGATTGTGGGAAGTTTATGAATGCGGGATGAGACCATTCGGGGTCCCAAACATAGTCTGATTGTTCTGTGATGGCAGTATCATCGTTTGAGTTTTGGGGTCTAAAATTTTTTCTTGCTTGTGAAATTAAATCAATATTATGTGTGAAATAATCTATTATGAACCATGCCAAAATTTTTTGTAAGTCGTGTTTTGTATGTTGTGAAACTTCATCTTTCGTGAAATTTTCTTTAATTATATTTAGAAAACTAGAGAGTAGTGTGATTTCATGTCGTACTCTTATATGTTTAGATGTTTCTGTCGGTGAAACATTTGTGATTGGGATTTCGTTTTCTAATATCGAGATATAACTATATATTATTGCAAAAACTTCATTGGTGAATATGGAGTTTGCTCTTTGTGAGTTATGATATTGGATGCTTTTTATATATTCTGAGAATACTTTTGAAAATTCTAAATCAAGGTCGTCTGTTTGAATTACATATTTATTGTGATTCTGATTTGGTGAGTTGAATTCTATGGAGTAGATTCCGTATTGTTGTGTTAGGTTACATATATCTTTCAAATAGTGATCGATAATTTGTCTTTTGATTTTTACATCTGGGAACTCTGTTTTACATGGACTGATTCCGGGTTCAAACAAATTTAAAACAAATTTTTGCAAAATATATGCTGTCCTCTATCAGTGGTTGCATCTACGATAAAGGGGAAGATATCATCATCATCTGGACTTTCTTCACCTGGGGTGTGCGTTGAGCTCATTTTTTCGTTCGATGACTGTTAATATGTAATTATCAATGTGTCTAATTGGTTGATTCCAATTGTATAAATGTACTGGTTTGTGTTTATACTGCTTTTTTATTCTTCTTTTTCCTCTTTTTGATGAATTTGAAGTTGTTTCTGAGTCAGAGAAATATAATTGATCGTGAATTGGGCAATTTTTATCTATTGATTCTTTTAGTTTATAAAGTTCGTCTAAACTGTTGGTTTCTGATTCTGAAAATGCGTTTCGATTTTTTGAAAATCTTTTTCGTGTTATTTGTCTTTGTTTAGTTATTATTTTTCTCTTTAATGTTTGTCGTTTTGTTCTAATGTATCCAACTGTTTGTGTATGAGGTGTGATTACAAGGTCGTATTTTTTGTTATCTATTTCACAATTGTGTAAAACGATTGTTTGTTTATTTCCTAGGTTTTTAAATGACATAAGGTTTAGGATGACGGATGCAAAAGGTTGTTAAATGATTTCTATTACTTAGACTGTTAGTCCTTACGATTTTTTGGTTAGCCTAACCTGGGTTTATTTGTTCAGGGTTGGGGAGAAAAGTATATCGATTCCGAAGAATGATTTTATACTTTCTCGTGGCTAGTATAAGCTAAGGTGTTAACTTACTTAATCTTACTTAAGGGTAGTGATTGTGTTCGGGGTTGGAGAATAGTAAATCGATCCACAAGGTTCAGGTATAATTAGAACGCGAGTAGTTCGTTAGATACTATTTTAAACTTACTAAGTCTAAAATTTATCCTGGGTCTGGTAAGAGGGGGGATCAATTGAAGGATGAATAACCGAAGTTCTTCACTGTTTATCCTAATTAGTTTTGTTCAAAAATTTCTATTAGTCCTGGGTTTTTAGAAAGGGTTGGATAGTGAATCGACGTTTGAGGTCGTTAGACACTAGTTAAGTGGGTGGGGGAGAACAAAGTTGTTCTTTTTGATCCAAGGATAGGCCTTGATGATCAAGTTTTAAATTTAATTAAATAGAAAATGATTTAAGATCCAAGGATAAGCCTTGATGATCTGATTTTAAAATTAAGTGAATTTAAGTTTAAAATGTTTTAAATTTGTGTAAAGAAAAGATTTAGTATTTTTATGATATTAGTGAGCTTATGAATGCTGTTATGTTTAGGTGATGAAGCTGGAACAACAGGATGATTTATAATTACTAACCATTTATTGTCATGCTACTAATTTTTATTTTGATTTTTCAAAAAATATTTTTCAAACATGTTTTGTATATTACTGCAGAATTTAGGAAAACGATCTGAGATCTTTTTATCAATCGTTATTGTATATTAATGATTTTGTTTAGCGCCTAAAATGATTTTGAAGATTGACTTCAAAGTTTTATGTTTGCAAATGAAAATCTAAATTCATTGCTAGTAGTATTCTAAATACAAAAGTTTGTTCTGGCTTTTGCCGAACTATCATATAACTATATGGTAAGTTTCTGCTTTGTCGTATGTCGTCTCTGGTTCGAGGTCTTCTTCCAATTCCGGGTAGTTCTGTTATCGTTCGGAATATTGGCTCTGATCTATTGAGTCGTAGAGACATTTCGATTAAATTATTGTCGTATAACATTTTGTAAATGTTTTGTCTAATTTCTAATCTATTATTGGTTAATTCTAAGCTATTAAGGTCTTGTTCGAGACTTATGGTCGCACCAGATGAGTTAGGACCGATGGGTATAACTCATAGAGTAATTTCGGATAGGGTACACCGTCTGCTCGTCACGCTATCTTATTTTCGGCCGGATAGATTCGTGCAACTTCTTAGTCTAATACCGATCCTAATCTTACTCTTATACTATCTAGTCTCAGGTTGTTTAACTAGTCTCTGCTAGGCTCAATATATCTAGGGTATACTGGTTTATTGCGGCTGCTGAAGTACTCGGGAGAGTTCAACTAACTTCTAAGTTAAATTCAAATCTCTCTGGTGCTGAAATTACAAGTAATTTCAGCACTTACAAATAAGTGGATTGTTAGTCAGATGGATCATGATTGGTTAATATTAAATACTTTACATTGGTAAAATATCTAATTTATCCAATCATAAAATGTAGTTTAGATCAGGTTCCACCTGTATAACCCCGTAGTATGCTGGTCTATAGCAGCTATCGATGAATTACACCTAACTTTTTAATTGATCAAATCCGATATTGAAGTTTTTCAACCCTCTGATGATTTTACGTTGTTAGCTTGAGCACTGGTTTTTATCATTTTATCATTTCCTGCTTACTTCCAGGGGCGGATTTAAGGGAAGAGACGCCTTCCCCTCCCCCCCCCCCTCCCTCAGGGATTCGACCCCCTGCCGACCCAAAGGGTCCCCCCTTTGGTATTTTTTAAGAAATCCAATTTTGGCCGACCGACCCTAAAATTTTTCTAAAAGCGCCTTCGACGCCAATATATACTAAATTTGAGGGGGATTACGCGCCAAAAAAAACGCGATTTTTTTTTGTCAAAATTTTCCAAAAAATGCCCAAAAACGGCGCATAAAATGTGGCGGACATAACAGCGTCTTTTTAGTGCTTCAGGAGAGCTCCAAAAACCAATTTGGTCGACCAAAAAAAAGGTCGTCAAAATTTTTGAAAATCCCCCCCCCCCCCCCCCCCGAGAAAATCCTAGATCCGCCCCTGCTTACTTCCATATCGTTTTTCCAAATGTCTATCTGTAAACTGTTGTTGCTTTTTCCCCCGGTCTCTGCTTGAAACAGCTTTTTTAACAAAAAAATAAAACTAGGCTCACAACAACCAACATTACCAACTTTACAACTTAATTGTAACTCTACCATCGTGTGACAGCTGTGTAAAAAAAAATTCATGAAATACTGTCCATGCCTTTAGTTGTTTACTTTAGTTCCATATCCGATCCATTTTCGAAAAGTTTTCCCGATACTGTCTCCTTTACTTATTAGAGCAAAGAACCAATTGGTAGTATTTTACTTTTTGTGACAGCGCATCATTCATCAATTTATTGATTATAACCGTTAATCATTAGTATTAATCATTCATTCTACTGAAGTAAGTGCAAGGTTGTATTTTCAGACGGTTTTTTTCAACGTCGAGAGAGTTTGGAAAACGCTCTGGTTAACAACTGGAGAGTGGCTATACTTTTGTAATCGATTTCGTTTTGCCACAAATACACACGTAAGATCAGGTTTAGAAATCGAGTAGGCGGTAGATAAATTGCACAGATTATTTTTATAAATTGCATAGAAAAATTTTGTAAAGAATATAATGCTTTATAACCCATTATAATGGATTTTATCGGATTATAATTCATTTAATTTTTAGAAAAAACGTATCATAATGAATTATAATCAATTGCGTAGTCTCAAAATAATCAAATATAATGGAAAGATTCTTGACCACGAAAATCAGTTATATTCCTTTATCATCCTTGGAACCCCATAACGGGTAACTTGTGGCGGGTAACAGAAAAAGTGGCGGACACAACAGCGTTTTTTAGTGCTTTAAGAGAGCTCCAAAAATCAATTTGGTCGACCAAAAAAAAGTTCGTCAAATTTTTTTGAAAATCTGCACACGCCTCCCCCTCGAGAAAATTCTAGATCCGCCCCTGCTTACTTCCATGTCGTTTTTCCAAATGTCTATCTGTAAACTGTTGTTGCGTTTTCCCCCGGTCTCTGCTTGAAACAGTTTTTTTAACAAAAAAATAAAACTAGGCTAACAACAACCAACATTACCAACTTTACAACTTAATTGTAACTCCACCATCGTGTGACAGCTGTGTAGAAAAAAATTCATGAAATACTGTCCATGCCTTTAGTTGTTTACTTTAGTTCCATATCTGATCCATTTTCATTTCCGAAAATTTTTCCCGATACTGTCTCCTTTACTTACTAGGGCAAAGAACCAATTGGTAGTATTTTACTTTTTGTGACAGCGCATCATTCATCAGTTTATTGATAAAACCGTTAATCATTAGTATCAACAAGGGATGATTAAATGAAACTATGTTGTTATTTTCCAACATGCCCATCAGAATAGTTTAAAATTTGTAACCATAATCGCGTGAATATGTTTTCAGCATGTAGAGGGATCGAAACGGTTGAGCTTAGGTTAACTAGAACATTTTTTGTCTGATTGTTAGTTTGGTACTGCAGCATCCGCAGTACATAACCTTGAGGACAGTTGCTAGCTACTGCATCTGCAGTAACCATATTTGCTAACTATATCTATTATGCTATTATTATATAAGAGTGGTCAAGGCCATTTGGTGTTGCTAAAACGTTATAGATGAATTGGTCAGTGTTTTCATATCTCATGCTATAAAACAGTAAGCAATCTCAGCTACTAAATTCATTAACAAGACAAGATCAAGAACAGTAAATTAAAACTATCTTTTCTTACTTTTATTCCTCAACACGCTAAGCAGTTTAGGAATATCACATGGCGCAGCCAGCAGGATTTTAGGCTCAGGAGAATAGAACTGACATGGAAATTCCTGTTTATTGGACCACAGCGAACTCTGATCCACCTTGGAATTTTAAAGTATGGTTCGATCAGTTCCTGATGGCGGTATCTGTAAAAAAAAATGTCAACCCAGAAGTTATGCTGGAAGATCCTAAACCAGTGTTGGAGGAACCGGAACCCCGTCCAGAAACACCCAGAGAGGGCGAATCTGCTGCTGCAACAGCAGCTAGAGAAGCACGGGACAGACTATTAAAAGATCGAGTAGCAGCCGAGAATGAAGAGAGGAGAGAAAGAGGACCTAAAATGGGTCACAATATTTACTACAACGAAGTTCAAAAGAGATTAATATCCAGACTATTTCTTGCGTTTGGGACGTAAGGAAAGAAACGTTTTGTTCAAAAAAATCCATATGTGGAGAATTCTAAATGGCAATTTAAAGAGATGGTTAGATTAGCAAAGGAGACTTTTGAAAAATGCCAGAGCTTCACTTATGAGCGTTACAAGTTATTTACTAGATCGCAGGAAATGGGAGAATCGTTAGAGACATTTCATGTCGCACTAACTGCTCAAGCAGCAAAATCGGCATTGAACACTTTAAAAGATGAGTTAGTCAGAGATCTCTTTATTTCTAAAATGCGAAGTCCAGCATTGCAGGACACGCTCTTGTTCGAAACATTACCTCCCGAGGAAGTATTAAAACGTGCGATAAAATTTGAGCAGAGTAAACAATCGACACAGGCGTTTCAGAAGTCCACTCTGGGTACTGCTCAAGCAATAACTCAACCAGGGTCTCAAATTAAAATCAAGCAGGAACCGATTCTGGTGGTAGGAAACAGGAATCAGAATACTAGAAAACCCTATCGCGAAAGGAATAGACGGAAACAGCCGGAAGGAAGGGCGATATCGAATAAATATAACGCAGATGATAGGAAACAATGCAATAGGTGTGGCAGACCGTTTGTAGATGGTTATCTGAAAAATTGTGCAGCAATGGGAAAACAATGTAAGAACTGTAACAAACCAAACCACTTTGCTCGAATGTATCGTTCACAACAAGTCAGTGAAATAACTGAGAATACAGAGAGTTCTGAGGAAGAAGGTAACTTGATTCAAACATTTGATTCGTGCGAAGAATTCGAAGTTATGGCAATTGAACAAAAAGACAGTCAGATAGAGATGATCAATCGATACATCGAAGAGAAAGTAAAAGAGAACAGTGGCAGCAATGGAGTAAACAAACTCGAAACGAAAAAGATCGACATTCGGAAAGATTCAACATCGGGAAGGATGAAATCATTGAAAGCCCTAATCCGAAATGATAACCAAATAATAAATATGACCGTGGACACCGGAAGCCCAATTTCATTTATAAATTGGACAGTGGCGAAACAGATTTTAGACTCGTCAGGAAAAATACAGTTTACTCCGGTCGAAAAATTGAACTTACCAGCACAATTCGTGGATTATAATAAAAAACCAATAGCAATATTGGGTTCTGTGAAGGCAAAAATACGGTCCGCTGGCTGGGAAGTTCCGGATGCCACATTTCTGATAACTGAACGAAGGACACGGTGTATTTTAGGTTTAGATTTACAAAATAAAGTGGGTATAACCACTACGCAAAGACCCGTCCCAAAGATAAAATCCCGATTTGACATAATGCTGTGCGAACAGTCGGGGCCGTGGAAAGAAAAATAATATGAGGATTACAAACCCCTGTTTGACAGAAAAGCACGATCAGTACATCATGTAGTAAATACAACGTTCGAGTACCCTCTCTGCCCGATTCAGGAAAAGGGGAGGAGAATACCCATCCATGTGCAAGGAAAAGTTGAGAAGGAAATCGAAAAACTACTACTAGAAGGCCATATTCAGAAGTTAGATAAGTGTACCAGTGATTGTTTCATAGCCCCTATTGTCATCACAGTGAAGAAAGATGATTCAAATAAATTGGCTCTGGATGCAAAGCCCATCAACAGACAATTATACAAAAACAAATATCAGATGCCGAATGTGGAGGAGCTATTAGACGGTGTTAGTCAGATAGTAACTGCACAAACAGCAGGTACCTTGTTTTTCACTATGTTAGATTTGAAAAATGCGTATAGTCAGTTAAAGTTGACTCCGCAAACTGCAAGACAGTGTAATTTCAACATCGTAGGGGGGAAAGCTACGGGCACATATAGATTTTTGACGGGATTCTATGGGTTGGCAAATATGCCAGCCGAATTTCAAAAAGCAATGGATCGAACGTTAAATAATTCCAGGAAAACATTTTGTTTCTTGGACGACATACTGATCGTCTCAAAGGGATCGGAGCTAGAACATGAAAAACTAATTACCGACGTTCTAATGAAGCTAGATAAGGAAAACGTATCCCTGAAGCTGTCGAAATGTGATTTCTTCAAAACAGAAGTAAATTGGCTGGGACACAAACTTTCAGAAAGTAGGGTTACCCCGAAAATTACGAAAACGGAGGCTATCTATAAGTTAGAGCACCCAAAGTCGCTTAAACAACTTAGATCCTTTCTAGGTAGTATTAATCACCTTTCAAAGTTTATACCAAATGCAGCCAATTTGACAGACAAGCTTAGACCATTATTGCGTGAGGAAAATGAAAAGAAAAAATTGAAAAATTTTAATCTCCCAGTAAAAAAATTGAATGGGGACCCGAACATAGTGAGGTATTCGAAGAAATCAAACAAGCGGTAGCAAATATTGCTAAACTGAATTATTATGACCCGAGTAGGGATACTCGGGTCAAGTGTGATGCATGTCATAGTCGACTAGGGGCATCCTTAGAGCAACAAACAGAAAAGAACGAATGGATTCCAATTTCAATCGCATCGCGCTACCTGAATAATCAAGAAAAAAAGTATTCTACTAATGAGCTTGAATTGTTAGCGGTAGTGTGGGCAGTTGATCGTTTCAAACATTACTTATTAGGAAAAGAATTTGTAATAGTCACTGATCATAAGGCATTAACATCTGCCTTAGAAGGCAACAGGTCTAACAAAACATATCAATCAAGATTAAAGAGATGGGTGGACAGATTACTGCCATATCAATTCAAAATTGTCCATATTCCGGGAAAGGATATGGGGATAGTCGATTATCTATCTAGAGAACCAACCGGAGAACCTTGGCCAGAAACCAAATTGGATGAAAAATTTGTGGTCACTTCGATTGAGTGTTTTCATAGAGCACTCGACTATTTATACAGTCGAATGAGTGAAAAAGTTCTAGAATATTCTCAAAAACAGAAAAGAGAAGACAATTTGCTAAAATACAGGCGTGGTTGCCATAGCAACAAAACTGTTAAAAACCGAACAAAGCTCGACTGGAACGAGAACTGTGGCAATTCAAATTTTTTGCCTATTAATAACGTGTTGAATCAGAACACTTTTGTCAATTTCAATAGAGCAATTCAGTCGGTCAATTTAGTGAAAAACAGAAAAATAATCTCAGAAGAGATGGAGGACGGAAAAATGAAGAAAAAGACAGTGAGGATCGGAGACTGTAGGACACAGGAGGAGAGCGATAAATTAACGGAAGCAGAAATAACCGAGACTACCTTCCATCGAACGTGTCGGATAAGAAGAGGAACACTAGAAAGAGCGGGGTCAGACAGCTTTGAAGAAGACAGCTGTGCTGCACGACCAGTAATATGGGATCAAGACGCGGAAGAAACAAAACACTTGCTATCCATTTGGGATCTGGTCAGCAAAGATCAAGAGATGCCGGGAAACATCAAAGAGCTAGAGGCGATCACTCAGATGGTCACGAGCAGCCCAATAGATTCACCAACTAAATCAATCAAAGAAGTGGATCTAACAGCGGAGGACGACGATCTGGGTCTAGAATTTAGCGAAGTTCAACCCTCGAGAAGGATTAACAAACGGCAAACGCAGTTGGAGAGCTCAGTGGCAGACATGGGAGACGTCAAGAGTTTCAGTTTATCGAAACTGTTCGATAAAACGCTGTTGGCTGAACTCATTTCGGAGGATGTGTGGTTGGACCGATTACGTCGCGTAATAGAGAGGAAGGATCGGGCAGGATTTGAACTTATGGGCCCATACACGAATCCTCTGTGGAATCAACTCTCAGTAATCGATGACTGCATTCTGGTAGACAATAGGATAGCAGTACCAGTTCAACTGCGTCAAGCAGTTATGAAGCGCATTCATAGAGGACATCCAGGGCAAGAGGCAATGATTGACGTGTCCAATTGTTTGTGGTGGCCCCACATGCACAAGGATATCGTGAACCTAGCGGAGGAATGTAGAGAATGTACACGCTATGGTAAGAATGCAAAATATATTTTACCGAAAAATTCCTCACAACCACTGCCAGTGCTATCGCAGCCAGGGCAGGAGGTTCAGTTAGATTAGGCGGGACCTTTAGAAGACTATAAAGGAAAGAAAATCTACCTGCTGACAGCGATTGATCGGTTTTCGAAGTTTCCTTCGGTGAAAGTAACAAAATCAACGGGGCGAAAATCCACTAAAAAATTTCTACGGTCGTACATAGATACACACGGAATCCCAGAATCGATAAAAACCGACCAATTTTCCGGATTCAAAAGAAAAACCATGAAAAAATTCTGTCTCGAAAATAATATAGAACAAAAGCTCTGCCCGGTGGTCGACCATCGCGGGTGCGGTTTAGTCGAGAGAACAATTCAAACAATAAAAAGGCGTTTGGGGGTGATGCTACTGGAAGAAAATGTTAAGTCAATTAAACTAGGACTCAGTATGATAATTAGGGACATGCGGTGGATAAAACGGAAAACCATACAGAAATCACCGTTTGAAGCACATTTTGGTAGATTACCAAAAACGGAGTTTAAATTTTACGAGATAAATTTGTAGAATTCTCTGATAATTTAGATAAGCAGCATCTGGAGAGGTCGGCACTAACTGCAAATCAACTCAAGAAGAGGATTGACCAATCTCGGGATTCCCTAAAGATCGTCAAAAAAGGGCAGAAAAGCAGGGATGTCAGTCCCCTCTTCAAACAGGCCAGTATGTCGACACAGGAGAGAAACAGAGCAAGAACTCTGCGGACCTGTTAGAGGCTAACGCTAACTGGAACGCAGAGCGGCGTAGATATGACGGACCAGCCTCTCACAATTAGTGGAAACTACGAGTACAATCGACCCCGAGTTGCGAAAGGAGCTACTTTACTCATGGGAAAAGGGATTTGTTGAGGACAAACCAAAGGGGTCGGAGTGGAACAGCCACAACCTCAGTCGCAGAGACGAGACAAGAAAAAGCGGGGCGGCACTGACAAAACCGTTCAAGGGGAAGGTTGCTTTCGATTTACCAAAAAAGGTGACAACAGCTGCAGGAGCAGTATACCGGAAAAGTGATCTGGTAAAGTTGCCGAGTTCCCCTACGAAGACACCCAAGGAAGGGACAAACCAAAAGGAGAAGGCGAAAAGTCCATTTGAGGAGCCAAAGAGCAAGAACCAGAAGAAAGATGACGAGCTGTTGGAGGACACGATATCGGAAGAGGAGGACTGGAATATACCGAGGGAACAGGCAAAGGACCTGTTTCAAGACAGCGAGACTGTCGTAACATCGCGGGACACACCTGTTAACATCGCGGGACACACGCGGGACACAATAAAGCGAGCAAAGCCGAATCTCGGGGGTCCAAAGACAGTGAGACCGAAAACGCAAGAGCAGGTGGCGTTAAACCCGGTAGGGGAATCGCGGGATAAAAGAGATCAAACGCTTAAACCCAAGGGTAAAGAAAAAAAGAAAGCTGCTGTAACAGCAGAAGAAGTCACTGATCCAGGACAAACAGATGTGGATCAAGCTGATTGCCCAGGCAGTTCGAGCACCAAAACTGGACAGTCTAGGAAGCGCATAACAAGGGACACGTCACCTAGCTCAATCTTGAATGCGTTCCAAAAACAAGATATGGGAGACGAAGAATGGCACAGCCTCGCCGGTCAAGTGTTGACTAGAGGTCTGCAAAGAACGGCGGACGAAATAATTAAATCCAGAACGGAAAATCAAACAGAAACGACAGGCGAACACGGATCTCCGCCAGGAATTTCGGACGACTCAGTCGTAGACGATCAAGGAAGTGCGAGCGTGAGGCGTAGTAAGCGAACCACGAAAAACCAGGGGCCTAAAAGACTGGGCAGCCCAGTCAAACATTCGGTTAAATACATTAGCGCGGACAAAGATGCAGACATTAATGAAATGGCCCTAGAGCAGTACCGATTCGGTCTGGCGAATGTCAAAACGGACAAGAACAATCCGATGGAAACCCGACTGAAGCTTTTAGAACGCCATTTATTTCGGAAGAAGTTTGGTTATGCCGCTCTGGATACGACACAACCATGGAGCACGCAGTGGAAAGTGCCGTTAGAAGTTAAGAAACACTCAAACTGAAAGAAGAAATTGAAAAGAAAAACTTATACTTAAAACTCAAAAGAGAACATTCATGCATCAATGGTACCACAAAAACTGAGCTGAAAACTCGTAGTATTGTTATTTATAAAATTTTATATGTATTAGATAAAATTTTATTGGTCCCTGGGGGAATGTGGTACTGCAGCATCCGCAGTACATAACCTTGAGGACAGTTGCTAGCTACTGCATCTGCAGTAACCATATGTGCTAACTATATCTATTATTCTATTATTATATAAGAGTGGTCAAGGCCATTTGGTGTTGCTAAAACGTTATAGATGAATTGGTCAGTGTTTTCATATCTCGGCTACTAACTTCATTGACAAGACAAGATCAAGAAAAGTAAATTAACACTATCTTTTCTTAATTTTATTCCTCAACACGCTAAGCAATTTAGGAATATCACAGTTAGATTGAATTAGAATATTTTGGTAGATCATTTTTATGGCCGTCGTAGAAAAAAAGTTGTACCGTATCTCAGTATACTTAACCATTGGTTA
>NC_087066.1:16247386-16377673 GCF_963678635.1 Symsagittifera roscoffensis | reverse complement strand
GAGATTTATTTTGAACTTGAATAGTTTTTCTGACTTCAATCTTTCCTACAAAGACTTTGTGATTTTTGTTACCACATTACTCGAAGTTTTCGTCCTTCTCTGCGAATGATAAGGCCTCGCAATGCAGCAGAATGATAAATGCTGCAATGGTACTTCCCCCCCCCCCCCCCCCCCCCCCACCGAAGAGTGACTCATCCAGGAAAATTGACATTCGGCAAGGGCACCCCCTCAAACGTCACTAATGGAGTGGCACCCTGCGGATGACACCCAACAAGGTGAGTTATAACCGAGGTGGTTAACTCATAGAGTAATTTCGGATAGGGTACACCGTCTGCTCGTCACGCTATCTTATTTTCGGCCGGATAGATTCGTGCAACTTCTTAGTCTAATACCGATCCTAATCTTACTCTTATACTATCTAGTCTCAGGGTGTTTAACTAGTCTCTGCTAGGCTCAATAGATCTAGGGTATACTGG
This sequence comes from Symsagittifera roscoffensis, assembly GCF_963678635.1. Lineage (NCBI taxonomy): Eukaryota > Metazoa > Xenacoelomorpha > Acoela > Convolutidae > Symsagittifera > Symsagittifera roscoffensis. Next base: position 16,377,197 of record NC_087066.1, on the reverse strand, counting down.
TTTCTTGCGGTTGCTGAAGTCTTCTTGGAGAGTCAACTAATTTCTAAGTTAAATTCAAATCTCTCTGGTGCTGAAATTACAAGTAATTCCAGCACTTACAAATAAGTGGGTTGTTAGTTAGATGGATCATGATTGGTTAATATTAAATACTTTACAGTGGTAAAATATCTAATTTATCCAATCATAAAATGTAGTTTAGATCAGGTTCCACCCATCCGGGTTTTACAGAGTTTTTTAGAATAGTCTTTCTGCAATTCAAAAGATGGATGATGAACGTTGGTATTTGGCGAACATCATATTTCGTCTGGGTTCTCTTGTTAGAGAAGTTCCAGATTCAATCGTTGTGTCTTCTTATGACAATGACTGGGTTTTCGCAACAAACTCAAATCTGATTTCAGAATGGTTGGCTATGACAGGTTTTTTCGTTTCATGTAGAGAACTTCTTTGTGTTTGACCTTGTCTGGGAATGGCGTGGAGATTGTGCGTGGAGGGGATGCCTGGTTACTCGCATCTGTACGTATACTTGAACATCGAGGTGGTCATTGTTCTAGTTCAATGAAGTCCTTTTCTGCGAAGTCAAGTCGTACTCTAAATCCTTTGAGTTGTGATTGTGGGCGGCATATTGATTGTGGTTGGCCATTCTTTTTCGATTGTAGTGGGGTCATTTTGTCTTTGGATGTTCGTCTTTGGTGTTGTATGCTGATCTATATACTGCAAGGTATAATTTACATTTTATAAAATTTTTATTAGTTTAGTGTTTTTAGTTATGATTTTGGTTAGTTGTTTTCACAAAAGCTTTCTGTTTTAGTTCAGTTATTTTGAAGAGTTACTCACCCTTGAGTACTTCTTATTAAAAATAGGAGTGTGGTCACAAAGCGTGGATGTAGCGCGGTGGGTTAGGCCGGCTATAGAGCATGCTCAGGACGTCCTCTCTGGTGGGTTAGGCCAGGAGTGGGAGTATGATTTCGTGCGGTTTCTGTGAGAGGTCCTGTTATGTGATAACGTTTTATGTTGGGTTTATTGTGGTTTTTCTTATGTTTCGTTGGTTGTGTCCTTTTTTCAAAAATCAAATTGTTTTTGGTATGGGTTTGTCTTTCGACTTTTTTGTGTTTTATTATTTCTTTCTTTGACTTTATAATAGTCTTCAAAAGAATAAATTATCCAGTTTTAAACTGGGTTAATCCAGTTTGGGTACCGTTGGTTTCCTTTTCTTAGTCATGCTGTTATTCTATGTGTTGTGTTGTTTAGTAAGCTGCGTTGGTTAGTTTTGTTTAGTATATAATTCCTTTCCAACCGGGTTAAAGGAAAGTTTGAAATTTGTTATCGTGTGTTAGAGTTGTTGAGTGTGAAAGCTTGAAACTGAAATTCATTATTTAAACAACTCTTCGTGGGCGAGCTGTGCGAGTTTGGATAGAATTCTTGTGCGAGTGAATGAAAATATCAAAAGGTTAGTACTGGATTTGCGTTTTATTAATTTACTACATAGAATTTCAATTTTATTGCTTGTTTTGGGGAAAAATTAAGTTACAAATTTTCATCATTATTAGAATTACTGCTTTTAGGGAAATAATTTATAAATTAATTTATTACATTTGTATGAATTTTATTTAATTTAGCTGGTGCAAAAGATTATTAGAGTTTGGGACAATTTGAAGAAGTTTTCCATTTTTTATTTTTCTTTTGTGTATTTTGCAGATGATCGTGAGATGAAGACTAAAAATCTAAATAAAACATGGATAAAGAATGGTTAGTGTTTTATTTTAAATTTATTAGTATATTTATAAATTATACTTACCTGTTAGTCGTCGGGGAAAAAACCGTGGGGGAAGATGTCGTGGATTATGTCGGAATTTGTTAGTAACTTTGCTAATATGCGAATGATGTTTTTAGTTTGAAGCAGTGGCCAAAGCAATTGAAGTGCTTTAATGGTTTTTAGTTCTTCAGTGCCAACGGCAAAATCATAAGGTGTGTTTTGGATGAGATTATATAATTTGTGGTTATATTTAGTGTTGTGGATGAATTCTAATATAGGGATTTCTATAGGTTGAACAAATTCATGTGGGATAAGGAAGGGTCTGGATTCTTCTGCGTTGAAGGTCTTTGTGATGGGACAAAAAATATACATTTGGGTTATGGGATCATAATTGCGAAGAATACCGTGAAGGTTAGTATCTTTGATGCAATATGTGAAGTTAAGAAAAAATGGTGATGTGTATTTAGAGTTAATAAATTGAAAACGATGGTGTGGTTGTCTTGATGGAGTGTGTAGGTCAAAGTGATTTTGTATAAAGCGGTAATATGTATATGTGTGGGTTTGTTTAGTGCGTAACATAATGTCATGTGAGCAGTGCAAATCTCTTTCATGTGGTGCAAGGAAATGAAAGGTTAGTGAAAATAATTGAAATCTTTCTTTAAAACTTTCGTAAGCTTGTGTGTCGGTTAGTGCTTCAGAAATGATGTGGTCGAATTTGCGATCAAATATGTTGAGTGTGAAAACATATGGTGTTTTGATGAAAAATTTTTCTGTGATTTGTGGGTTAGCGAAGCGATCATCATCTAAAAATTGGTCTTGGTTAGTTCGGATGATATTATGATCGTAATATTCTAGCGTATATTCGTTAGCTCGGGGTGCAGTGTATGTTTTTAGTGATTTTTTATATCCAATGTAAGTAAATTGTCTATGTGTTAGTGGTGTAGTTCGTCGATTTAGCATATCTTGATTTCGTTCTATATCGATGTGAGTATTAGATAAAGGTAGGCAAAGGGGGTTAGTAAAATGATAATATGATGTCCAATGAAGTGTAGGCATTAAAACTTGTTCATCTACAAAGCTACGTGTATCGTTAGTATCTGTAGGGGTGTTCAAAGTATATTGTGGAAATGAAGGTAAGGTGATTGCTAAAAATTCTTTCGTGTTAGTGTGATTTGGATGATTGATATATTCACGTGCTGTTCCTGGTTTTGTTGGAAATGGATGGTTTGGGAATTTTCTTTTGAAAGTGCGGTAAGCTCTATTAGTGCTAAGTGATGATTCGGTGGATGTAGATGATGAAGCTAATGATGCGGTATAAGCTGAAGAGGGTGTAGGGGTAGGTGGGTTTGATGATTCTATTGTGGATGAAATCTGATTTATAGTAGGATTTTCAAGGTGGAAGGGTTGTTGTTGTAAGGTGATAAAATTATCTAGTTCTTGGGAGATTTGGGGGGTGTCTGGAGAATTGGATGATCAATCTGAATGAAGTGAAGAGTAGGTTGGGGTAACTTGTGAAGCATAGGAGGGTGTAGAAATGGATGGGATCGGGTTATATGGTGGGATTGGTTGAAAAGGGGGTTTTGAAAAAACTGAGGGATTGGTTTGAAAATTATTGGATGGAGATGGTTCAGAGTCTGCAAATTCGTCAGGGGTTTCAATATCTGGGTTATTGAGTTGTGAGATGGAGTATAAAACTGAGATGTGTGAATTAGTGTCTGAATTCATGCCTGATGTTATATTATTGGTTGGGAAATCGGGTGGTGGGAAGGCAAAAAGTGGAATTATTGTAATTGGAGTGTTGAGGTTGGTTGGGTGTGAATTTGAGCGGTGTAGGGATCCAAGTTGTCGGCTCATCGTGGGCTAAAAAAATTATTATTTTGAGACTGAAAAGCGGTGGTATGGGGTTGTTCTATAATTTGTTCATATGCATTTTCGTCTAGGGGATGGTGTGTCATTATATGTTGAATGGGACTTTGTGATATGGTTGGTCTAAAATTTGGATTATTTGTTATTGCTAAATTTCGAAAATTTCGTGGGACTAGTGATAATGGGTGGTTATGTGGTAGTGGTGGTAACTGTGGTGCTGTAGGCGTAATGTGTACATTGTTATGTTCTTCGTCGTATGTGTTCTGTCTTGTTGCTATTTTTGTGTTGTATTCCTTTATTTGTGCATCTAAAAGAATTTTGTTTATTGATGATGAAAAAATTCCAAAAAATCCTGCAAATAGTATGCGTGCTACACTTGCTTGTCTATTTACTTGTGTGTGTATAGCGCATGTATTATAGATTCATTTTAAAAGCGAAAAAAGAAATCCTATAAAGTTAAACATTGCGTATAAAATAGTCAATTTTTCTGAGATGTAGTAGGGCCATCCTAGAAAATCGAGAATTTCATTTTTTATGGTAACAAAGCTAAAAATATTTATAGGTGAAATATCTTGTGGTCGGTATTTTTCACCGTTTAGATATATATATAGTCTTTAATGTCTTTAAAATATCCGCTATAGTCTTGTGTATAAATATCTGCAAATCCTGCTGTTTCGGCAAGTTTGCGTAAGTTTTGGTCAATTGATTGTCTTTGTATTGTGTCCATTTGTGTTAATAATTCTTGGAATTGTTGTGTTCTAATGTGATGTTGTATATCGGATTTTGAATATATTCCAATTGATTGTAAGTCAATATTTGGGTTTCGAACAATAGCTCTAATGCTTTCAGGTGAAAATTTTTTGAGTGATTGCATTAATGTGGGATATGGAGTAAGAAAATAATATTTATCTTCATCAGGGTTCAGTTGAACTACATTGTGGCTATTTTCTGATCCACATGGGACTGCGGTATCCCAGAAATAGGTTCGTCTTGAAAGTGTGTCAACGAAGTGTACTTTATTCTTATAAAAGATAGGGATTCTTTTATAGCATCGTTTATCTTCAAAAACATATAGGGGTGATACTTTTTTGGTACAGGTATAAAACCATAAAATGTTTCCTTCATAATCTAAAAAATTTGATCTATTTCCTGATAGTAAATATCCTGCGTAGGGTATTTTTAATACTGCTAGTGCAAGTGATTGTAGGATTTGTGTCCTTTCTAATTCGCATAGCTGGTGAAGTGTTTCTAATTCAGATAGTGACATTTCTTGAAAAATTCGGCTAATTGTGTAGTTTAATTTCATGTCTAGGTGAATACCATAGTGGATGTTACCGAAATATGTACTATTCATTAGTGATAGTTCTTGTAAACGTGTGCTTCTAGTGTTATGGGGCTTTAGATGTCCACCAGGTTGATTTTTACTCTTTTGAAAATCAACTGGTATATATGATGTTCCTTCGTTTATAGGGTGACCTGTGGCGTATGGGTCGATTTTTACTTTTCCAGTGGTCATGTCGAATCCTTTTTCGTATTCAACTAATATCTCGGAGTATTGTGTTTTGTGAAGTGGATTTCTGTATTTACATGCAAGTTCTGTTTCTTGATATATTTGAAAACGTGTCAATTTTTTTTCTATATTGTGTATGTTTATAAAATTAGAACTTTGTCTTCGTGATGGATGGACTTGTTCATATGGAATTGATTGTATGAAATATTTTTCGTGAAATTTTATCATACGAGCGTGTATTTTTGCTACTTGAAATGTTGTTATGTGTCTTCAGGGAACCAAACAATTGTTGCTTGTGTTCGTGTTGTAGGGTCACAATAGCCTTGATCGTTTTTACAAGGTAATCTAATTCCTTGATAGATCATGGTGTTGTCAGATAAATCGCGTGTGAGTTGTATTTTTTCGAGTTGTATTTTCCAATCGAAAAACATGATTTCTTGATATCCTTTATTTTTTGTGTCTGCTTTGCAGTTTGATGGGTCATTTATACCAATGTGTGGTATCCAGTGTTTATCGTGTATATCATAAGTTAATCTTCCGTGTGCGCCGTTGTATGGGTATTTTTCATCTAATTTTATATGTCCTTGATATCTTTCAAGTTCTGCTTGATGTACAGAATCTGAAAAAACTTGGAAATACACTAATTTTCTATCTGTGTTTTTATTTCTTGTGATATTGAGTCTTAGTAACTCATTTTTACAATCTTCGGGATTGAGATGTAAAAGTCGTTCGATATTACTCTGGTAGAATGATTCGTGGTCAAGTCGGTTTTTATTTCCATTTGAGACTTGTGAACAATGTACTTTCTTTTCAGAAAATGTTGCTGTGAATTTATATCCTATAACTGTTGTTGCTCGGGCTTTTGAATAAAGTGTCGCTATTACATTTGTTGTTTTTATGGCTTGTGGTTCTGTTTCGCATTGTGATACTTGATTTATTGCATATTTGTGTAATGTTTTTTGTTCGTTTTCTTCACAATCGTAATGTGTTACTAATAAATCTTGGGGTCCTGTGCGGGGGGAAGGGTTTATGTTTTCATTTGAGGTTATTAGAAAAAGGAGTTGGAGAAAAATTAAAATTTTTAGAATATACATGTCTATGACAATCCTGAGTATGGGTTATAAAATGTGATGTAACCAATTGTCTTTTTGGTATATCTGTCGTATTTGTATATTACTTCGGTTGTTATAAATGGTGGTGGTAGGGATTGAGCTGTTATATTTGGTGGGTTTAATGGATAGGGATGTTGAGTAATGTTGTTTAATTTAACCGTGATTTCAAATTTTAATTGTAGACTATTCTGTTGGAGTATTTGGATGTTATGAGCACGAATGTCTTCGTGAATGTCTTGTCTATATTGTAGTCTATTTAGTGACCAACTGTGGAGTCGGTTACTTTCTAGGTGTTGTCCAAATAATGATGGAGGTGCTGTGAATGTATTCCAGTTTAGTCTTAAAGGAATATTTGTTGATGATTGTTCTCGATATCTAGCGTCGAGGTTATTTGGGAAATTTAAGTTAAAAGGTGGTGGTGAAATCTGGCTTATTGATGGTGTTGATGGTAGTGATAATGTTTCTGGTAGTGATGAGGATGTTGTTGTATCCGTAGAAATGTCTATTGGGTCATTGATTAAATTTGGTTCACCTTGTGTGAATGAATGTGTTGTCCAGTATGGTAGTCGTGATGTTTGGTTTGTAGGGTTAAAGGGATTTTCACGCACTTGTTCAGATGTTGGTGTTGAACCTAAGTAATCTGATGGTAGGCTTGAGGTGCTACGTTGTGAATGAAGCGTAGGGGTTTCTGGTAATATACCAATGGGGTTTTCTGGTGTACTTTGAGATGGGGATTGAGGTATATCAAAATGAACTCGGGGAGTTTGAAAATTTCTGTTTCGTCGAGGGTGTATAATTTGTCTATTTATTTCGACTGTATTTTGGTTTTGACTAGGATTTCTTATTCTACTTAATTCTTGGGGTAGTGTTGGGTATAAGTTATATGTTGGTTCGCTTAGAGGTGCTTGTCGTTGAACTGGTTCTAGTGGTTCTGATAAGCGAGCGTGTCGTTCTTCAAAGGTATATGTGTTATCTTGAAAAGAATTTCGTGTAGATGTTTGGGGGTTTTGGGTAGTTGAAAGTGGTGTCGGGTTTTCCTGGGATGATGTCGGTGAAGACGGACTATGTGATTGTTGGTTAGCAATTTTTGATGGTTTTTGATCTATTCTTTTAGTGGAAAAATTTATGTTTATTGTAGTATTCTTCTAGAAAAAGTATTAGGAGGATTGTTGCTAGGGCGAATGTGATAATTGCTTTCTTTATACATTTGCATATTGTCAAGATGAGGGATGATAGAAATGTTATAAAAATTACAAATAGTAAAAAAATATCTGTTCTATTAAAAATGGTTCGTATCATTTAGATAAGTTTTGTGAATCGTACCTGTGGATATAGTCAATAGCTTTTGAAAGCTGGAGATATAGTTCAAATATAGAATAGAAAATTAAAAAAATATTGCAAAAAATGATTAAGATTATTAGAAAAGATTCAAAGGTATCAAAAAGAAATATGATGAAAGGTTTAAATATTGTGAAAAAGTTTGCGAGAATGTTTAGAATTATGGTAACTGGTCGAGAGAAGAGCATTTAAGAAATGGCTTCTCGATCGAATATTTTTTTTGTTTGAGGCAATTTTCAAGTGTGGTCGAATTATTTATTGGTTTTTTGACAAGTGGGTCGAATTTTGTGAAAAATTGTTGGGGGCAAATTTTATGGTGATCGGGAGGTCTTCTTTGTCTTTATTTTCATTTGTCAAATGATCTGGGGTATTTTTGAGATTTTCATACTTTAGGCTAATTAAAATTGTCGTTCTTTTACTTTAGGCTAATTTAACATATTTGTTTGGGGGGTATTTGAGGTCTGAGTTGGGGAAATATTGTTGATCTTTGGTTTATTAGATAAGGGAGGGTTATGATATTATGGTGATATTTATTTTAGTTGTCAAGTTGGAATGGTTTGCTTATTTTTGACCAGGAGGTTGTGAAGTTATAGTTATAGATATGCCTGGAGTTTAATATCTTTCGTCGAGTTGGTTTGTGTTAGAGTTATAGGAGGTGACGGATTGGATGAATCCTATTGGCTAATTATGAACTAGAATCATTGCGTATTTGTCAGCATGTTATTTTGAAAAATGAAAGTTCAAAATATTTCAGAGGTGCAAAAATTATTAAATCTAAATTTAAAGCTGTTTTTGAAATTCGACTTTCTTTAAGATTTTTGATTGTGGAATGAATGTTTTATAGTTTTTACGTGGTTGATTTCTAAGTCGTGATGACTCTCTATGTTCTGATTTGTCGATTTGTTCTTGAGGTATTATTTTTCTATCATTTTTCTATTTTTTCTTTCTTTTTGTGGTGTATTTTGATCTAGCTTTTTTGTATTGTTTTTTGTTGTAGTTGATTTTTTATTTTGGTTTTCGAGGTGAATGTCATGTTGTTCCTTTGTTTTGTTTTCCGTATGTGGATAATTTTGAATAACTTTTAAACCTGTGAAAGAATATAATTGAGTTAGTTCGCGTAGTGCGTACTCTTTTGGGTAATAAGGTAATAGGTTGTTTCGGTGTTGAACAATTTCTTTTTTGTCTGAGTCGGTAATTTTATATGTGACATCAGTGGGTTTGGCAATTATTTGGTATGGTCCTTTACGAAGGGCTTGTAGTTTTTTAGAGATTCCTTTTTGAGTGTTAAAATTGGGTATTAAAACAAATGTTCCAATTTTTAAATCGGAGGCTGGTGTAAAGCGTGAATTTATTTGTTCATTAATGTTTTGTCTTTGTAACAACTTTTTTGTTACTTTTTGGTAAATTTCATTGTGTTTTTTATCTCTATTTAAAATCCATTCGTTGTGTGTACCGGAGGCAAATTTAAGAACTTGTGGGTGATGAAAATGATCTTCATCGTGTGTATGTAAAGATAAGTTGTAACAAATTGATTCTTTATTCGGTTGACAATAACTTTGTGCATTTTTATGAGAGTTTGCTGTAAACATAATCGGTTTGCGTGGCTTTTGATTAAAAACCATTTCATATGGTGACATTCCTAGAGTTGTCGTGATTTGTGAATTATATGCTAAGGGAAATAGTTTTACATCTGCTGACCATTCGGTATATCTTGTGTCATTTCCATTGATGATACATCTAAGATATTCTTGTAGTGAAAGGTTCATACCTTCGACTAAGCCGTTTGTCCAAGGTGCATGAGATGTACGTGGTTTGTGTTTGATGTTATATAAATGACATAATGTGATGATTTCGTTATTTATGAATTCTGTACCGTTGTCTGTAACTAAAATTTCTGGTAGTCCGAATTTGGCTATCCAATGTTCATAGAGTGTTGTGTAAGCGTAATAAGCGTTACAATGTGGTACTGGGTTAAGTGCTACATAATGTGTAAACGCGTCAACAATTACCATAATGTAGGAGTTTCCTTCGGATGGGGGTGAAATTGGTCCTTTTGTATCAAATGAAATACGGTGGTTAAAGTACAAGCTTTGTCCTTTAAAATCTTGTTTTTGTGCTATTTGTTTTTGATTTGGATAAGGTTTATTTAGCTGACATACTATACAATCATTGCATAGTACTTGTATCCAAATTGGTGCATTTGGAAAATAAAAGTTTTGTATGAAATTTGAATATGTTTTCTCTGATCCAGAGTGTCCTTTAATGTTTTGTGTATGCGAAATTTTAAAAGCTATAAGAATCATACTTAGAGGGAGACAGGGAACTGTTGATTCATTTAATTTGTATTCTAGAAGGTCTGTCTTTTCGTTAATTGTTGTATTATTGAATTTTCGAAAATATCGGAGGAGTGTTTTATTTCCTAAAATAGTTGTATCTGCCTTGACGGGTTTAGTTTTATATTTGTGCCATGATTTTAGTTGTCTAATTACTGGGTCAAGATTTTGATATTGTTTCAAAGTATTAATTGTAATTTTATCTGTTGGGGGGAGAAAAATGTTTTCTATTTCCAATTTAGATAAAGGAATTGTATCAAGTGGGTCATGGAGGTCAAATACTTGATTTATTGTGTATTTTAAATCGTTTGTTTGTGGTCCTGATAAATTTATTTTATCAGTTAGGTTTTCTTTTTCAATTAATGGAAAAAGGTCTTTTTTATGCGAGTGTTGTTTTACTCTTTTTGTTGGGTGTTATTTTTTATCCACTGTGAGTATGGAATTGGTTTGAAAGTTGATGTTCCAAGTAGTGTTGTAGATTGTTTATCTGTGATTGTTCAACGTCAGTTTTTACTGCATATTTGCATTCTAGTCGGGGTGATGTTTCGTTTTCTGCAAGGTAGAATTTTATATTTTTAGGTATTTCAACTGTAGTTTTACGTGTAAATAATTCAGGTGGTGTATTTCGACTTAATGTGTCTGGTAATGCAAGATTTTTTCCTGCTGTCCAAACTATATGTAAGTTTGGGAATTTCATTAGAATTAGTTGAAATCTATAAACTCGGTGATTTGGATTAGATTTTTGTGTAAAGAGAAAAATGATTGGTTTGTGATCTGTGAAAAGAACTGTTGGATGTTTTGATCCAAGTATCAGAAATTCATATTCTGTTAGTGTATATATTATAGCTGTACACTCTCTCATTAGAGTTGAGAGTCGTAGCTCTGCTTGAGTGAATAATAGAGAATTTGCTGATATAAGATTCATTTTGTTTGTGCCATTGTGTGATTGTAATAATGCTGCGCCGATGCCAAAATGGTTGCCGATTGCATAGAATGGTTGATTTGGATCTGGAATTGTATTCGAAATTTGTTCAGTTAGGAGTTTTTTAATTTCTTCAAATCGTGCTTGATGTTCTGTGTTCCATTCAAAATTATTTTGTTGTCTAAGTATATTATAAAATGGTCTTAGGTATAATTGCATTTTATGGACATATTTACTTAAAAAATTTAACATTCCAAGGAATTCTTGGATTTTCTTTTTGTTTGTTGGTGGTTGGAGTTTTTGAATAGCATCAATGCGTGATTTTAATGGGGTGATTGTTTTTCTTTCTATATTATGTCCTAAGAATTTTACTCGTGTTAAAAAGAAGTGTGATTTATCGGGGGCGGCCTTCAGATTTTCGTTTTGAAGTATTTTGTGATAATGTTCTAAAACTTTAAACATTTCTTCTTTTGTCTGTGATTGCATAAAAACATCGTCTAGATAAGTGATTGCGTTTTTCTTGAGTATTAGTGGTCTAAAAATTTTGCTCATAAAAGCTGAAAATGCTGCTGGTCCTATGGATATTCCATAGAATAGGCGGTTGAATTCATATTGCTGATTTCCAATAACAAATTGTGTTAAGCGTCGCGATTGTTCATCTAGTGGCATTTGATTATATGCACTATTCATATCTGCGGTTGTAAAGTATTTTCCGTTTATTTTTGTTAAAATAACTTGTATTGGTTCAATAGGCCAATTGCATTTTGATTCGTCTATTAGTGAATTAAGATATCTAGCGTCTAGAACTATTTTTAATGATTCTTCTTTTGCTAGGATGATAACAGGGTTAATAAATGTGTTACCTTTTGGTTGTTCTTCTTTGTTTACCGGTGAGATTATATTGTATTGTTCTAAAATATCGAGTAATCTGTTCACTTTATCGTGTAAATGAATTGGTACTTTACTTGCTCTTTGTTTTTTGAAAACTGCGTCAGGTTTTAATGGGAGATGTAGTGATGAACTGATTTTGCCAACATCAAATTTAGATGTTGCATAGACTGATGAATATTTTATTAGCTGTTTGGCTAATTTATCAAATTCGTCTAGTGTTATTTGTGAATGTTGAAAGTTAAACATTGTTAAAAACTTCTGTTGAGTCTCTGTGTAGTTACTTATGTTGAATGTAGGTTTGAAATATGGAGTTTTTGTGAAATAATCTGTATTTCTTTTTTCATTACTTATTATATTATTTATAGATAATTCTTCATTAAGAATTGTAGATTGACAAATATCTAATAATTGGAGTATATTATTTACGCGGTATGCTTTTTCATGTATTGGTGATATCGTAGCGTTGGTTTCGCAATAACCTAAAAGTCCAAAGGTAATGTTACTTGATAGGTTGTATTTTTGTATACATGTAGAGAAATAATATCTGAATTTGAGTTTTTCAAATATTTTATGGATGAAATTGTGATTTTGAAAAACTTATGGATAGGTTTGAATTCAAAATCTGACATATAGAGTTGTTGTTTGTTTTGTTTTTTATCATATTGGTGAACTTGTTTTATTGAAAAATTATATATGTTTCCTGATAGTGGTTTCAGGTGTTTTCTTTGTTGATTATATATCGGATAAAATTTTGAAAAGAATGGTGGTTGTTTATTTAATCTTTGAAAAAATGTTAGGGATGTGTCTTTTGTTTTTGTGTATTTATCTTTGATTAGTATTTTACTATTCAAAATGTTGATTGTTGGTATATATTTAGAGATAAATGGTATTCCAATGATATTGTGTTTAATATCAGTGATATGGAATATTTGTTTAAATGGTTTATTTAAAATTTTATTTTGTTCTATTGTTCTTGTGGGGAGAAGAAATAATTGAATTTTTCCATAGTTTACTAATGTTGATCCTTGTGCTGTTGCTAGTTTACTGGATGTTTCAAGGGGCGTTAGCTTTGGGTGTAGTGATTTTATCTCATTCCATGTGGGAATGTTTATTATGTTTGATTCTGCTCCTGAATCAATTAAAAAATCAATTTCAAGATCTGGTGGTTGAAATTCTTTGCTTCTTGGACTTTCTAAAAGAAATGGTATTGTCCAAATTTTTTCTTTGGGTTGTTCTTTTTGTATATTTTGATAGATGTGATTTGTATTCAAGCATTTTGTTTTATTATTTTCATTGGATTGATTTGTAGTGTTGATTTCGTTAGTTTCTTGTGTTGTTTGTGTGGAATGGATGGGTTCAATATAATAATTGTGAAGGAGTTCTAATTGATTTTCGTATATATGTGATGAAAAAGGTTGTTCATATATAATAGGTTCGTAGTCATTCTCGATTGCTATCATATTTATGGAGGTAGTGTTTTCTGTATCACTTTCTGAATCTGATGATTCACAGTTTATTTGATTTAGTTGTAGTTCGTTATTTCCTGTGTCATCAATACCTGGGGGGTCTGATGTCGTTTCTGGGTTTGATTGTACTTGATTAATTTTTCTTTGATGTTTAGGTGTACTACTTCTGTGGCGATTGTTAGAATTATTATAATGGTTATTATTCCTGTGTGGTGATTGGGAATAATTTCTATAACGATTATTATAACTTGAATGTCGATTTTGTGAATTATTTTGTGATCTGTTTTGATAATTATTGTTTGGTCTGTTATAGTTTGATCTATTATATGAGTTATTCCTTGATCGATTGTTCGGGTAATTCTGGTTTCGGTTGTTTGAATAACTTCTATTCCGATTATTGGAGTAGTTTCCATTTCTATTGTATGATGAGTTTCGTGATTGATTGTTTGGATAGTAATTATTTCTTGATTGGGAATTAGATCTAGAAACAAAATGTGTTGTATTTGAATTTGATCTGGAGTAGTTATTTCGACTATTTGGTCTATTGTAATGATTTTGTGATGAATTTTGTGTATTTCTTCGTTCTGGTGATCTTCCTCTATAACTTGAGTTATATGGTGATTGATTTCTCGTGTAGTTGGTATTGTTCGGTAGTGGTTTTCCTGAACTGTTGTTGCTATATACATTTTTGTTCGGTAGATTTTGATCTTTTTTCATGTACTGATAGAATGATTTATTTGGTTCCTTATATTTTTGAGGTTTGTTTTGATTGTCCTGTTGTTTTTGTCTACATTCAGAAATACTGTGTCCGTATCGTCGGCAATAATTACACCATTTTTTGAAAGATGGTTTGCCTTTAAAGTTTGGGTGTTTTTCATAAATATTGAGTATTTCAGTGATTTTTTCAACGAGGTCTGTGTCTGAATCCTGTATATTATTGATATTTGTGGTATTTGTTTCAATTCGGTTAACATATTGTAATTTCAGATTTTCTGTTTCTTCAAGTTTCATTGTGATTTCTGCTTGCTCTAGTTTGTCTACTAGTTTTCGAAAATCTAAATCGGGCTCTCGAATTGAGGAGGGATGGGATGCTCTCTTTTTTATTGCTATTTTCCTTAATTGAGGTGTTAAGGTCATCATTAAGATTTCTGTCATTTTTGTGTTTTTGTAGTCGTGTGTATTTAGTGAGTATGCTTTTCGAACTAGTGTTTCGATACGTACTGCTAATTGTTTGATGGTTTCATTTGGTAATCTGCGAATTTAATTACATAAAACTCTTTGTTGTTGTTTGTTTCTTTCGGAGTCAAACATTTTTGAAAATTCTTGTGTAAATCTTTTCCAATTTGATTTTATTTCTATAGGCAATACTGAAAACCATTATTGGGCTGCGCCGTCTAGGGTTGTCTGTATCAACGCTGTGCGTCGATGTATCCAATTTTGATGTAGTGGCGTATTAATTGGTTCAGGTCCTATATTTAAAATTAAATTTGCTGTTACTGCATTTAAATAATCTTCTACAGAATATTCAGGGTCTGTTCCTGTGAATGACATTAATGGTTTGTTTGATGTTATTGATGATCTACCCATAAGGTATGGATTCATTGTCATTTGTAATGATTCTGCTGCATTTGGCATTTGAGAAAAATTTGAAAGTTGGTTTCTTGTTATTTCATGTTGTTGGAGATAATATGGAAGTGGTATTTCATTTTGCATTTGTGTTGGTTGATATGAGTGTGTAATCATTGGGTTTTGTGGCTGAATTGGTTGAAAAGATTGTGTATTAATTGGGTTTTGCATTTGTATTGGTTGTTGATTTTGTGTATCTATCTGATGTGGAGAAAAATTTCTATGATGTGTATATGGTTTCTGCATTCCTTGTCCGTGATATTCTTGGGTATATGGTGCAAATATATCTGGTTGTAAATGATCATCATCAGAGGATAGGTAATCCGTTTGATGAGGTGTTTATTTTTTATTTTTATTCTGTTGAAAGAATGGGTAATTTTCACTATGATCCTGTGGAGGATGTGGATTAGCCTGAAAATTTACTGAATTGGTTGTTGCCATTGGATTATTCCAATATCGAGATCTGATTTGGTTAATATTATTATTTCGTGGAGGATAGTTTGTTTTTGATGAATGTGTATAATTATAATTATGTTCCGCAAAATTGTTTCTTGTGAATGTTCTGCGTGTTTTCGACGGTATTGTCATGGGTCTATATATTTGGTAATCCATTTGTGAATATTTTGGAGCAACCGAAGGTTTAACGGTTGACTGTAATGTTACCTGTGCTAGTGAAGTGTTTGTATTTCTTGGTGTTGTTAAATTTGGACGTATTGGTGAAATAATTTGTTGTGTAGTTGTTGTTGTTTGTACAATTTCTTCATTTATGAAGTGTGATGGTGTTTGAATATCTTGTTGAGTGAAGTTCCTAGTTCCATTAAGGTTTTCATTGTGTATGACGGTCGAGTTTAAGCTGTTATTTCGCGTATCGGGTAAAAATGTATTGTAGTTTAATGGTGTTGCATCAATTGTTAATGGTACTATTCTTACATAATCTCTGGTATAAGATATTGTACTTATTGCTTGACTTGCAATTGATTGTGGGATATTTATAAATGCATAATGAGACCATTCGGGGTCCCAAACGTAGTCTGACTGTTCTGTGATGGCGGTATCATCGTTTGAATTTTGAGGTCTGAAATTTTTTCTTGCTTGTGAAATTAAATCTATATTATGTGTGAAATAATCTATTATAAACCATGCCAAAATTTTTTGTAAGTCATGTTTTGTATGTTGTGAAACATCATCTTTAGTGAAATTTTCTTTAATTATATGTAGAAAAGTTGAAATTAGTGTGATTTCATGTCGTATCTTTATATGTTTGGATGTCTCTGTCGGTGAGACATTTGGGATTGGAATTTCGTTCTCTAATATTGAGATATAACTATATATTATGGCAAAAACTTCATTAGTGAATATGGAGTTTGCTCTTTGTGAGTTATGATATTGTATGCTTTTTATGTATTCTGAGAATACTTTTGAAAATTCTAAATCAAGGTCGTCTGTTTGAATTACATATTTGCGGTGATTCGGGTTTGGTGAGGTTAATTCTATGGTGTAGATTCCGTAGTGTTGTGTCAAATTACATATATCTTTCAGATAGTGATCAATAATTTGTCTTTTGATTTTTACATCGGGGAACTCTGCTGTACATGGGCTGATTCCGGGTTCAAATAAATTTAGTAGTAAATTCTTGCAAAGTATATGCTGTCCTCTATCAGTGGGTGCATCTACGAGGAAGGGGAAGATATCGTCATCATCTGGACTATCTTCACTTGGAGTGTGTGTTTGGCTCATTTTTTCGTTTAATGACTGTTAATAGGTAATTATCGATGTGTCTAATTGGTTGATTCCAGTTGTATAAATGTACTGGTTTGTGTTTATATTGCTTTTTTATTCGTCTTTTTCCTCTTTTTGATGAATTTGATGTTGTTTCTGAGTCAGAAAAATATAATTGATCGTGTATGGGGCAATTTTTATCTATAGATTCTTTTAATTTATAGAGTTCGTCTAAATTGCTGGCTTCTGATTCTGAAAATGCGTTTCTATTTTTGGAAAATCTTTTTCGTGTTATTTGTCTTTGTTTAGTTATTATTTTTCTTTTTAGTGTTTGTCGTTTTGTTCTAATATATCCAACTGTTTGTGTGTGAGGTGTGATTACAAGGTCGTATTTTTTGTTATCTATTTCACAGTTGTGCAAAACGATTGTTTGTTTGTTTCCTAGATTTTTAAATGACATAAGGTTTAGGATGACGGATGCAAAATTTGTTAGATGAATTCTATTTTCTTAAATTGTTAGTCCTTACGATTTTTTGGTTAGCTTAACCTGGGTCTATTTGTTCAGGGTTGGAGAGAAAAGTAATTCGATTCCGAAGAATGATTTTTACTTTCTCGTGGCTAGTATAAGCTAAGGTGTTAACTTACTTAATCTTACTTAGGGGTAGTGATTGTGTTCAAGGGTTGGAGAATAGTAAATCGATCCACAAGGTTCAGGTATAATTAGAACGCGAGTAGTTCGTTAGATACTATTTTAAACTTACTAAGTCTATGATATATCCTGGGTCTTGATAAGAGGAGGGTTCAAGTGAAGGATGAATAACCGAAGTTCTTCACTGTTTATCCTAATTTGAATGGTTAGTTTTGTTGAAAAACTTCTATTAGTCTTGGGTTTTGCGAAAGGGTTGGATAGTGAATCGACGTTTGAGGTCGTTAGACACTAACTAAGTGGGTGGGGGAGAACAAAATTGTTCTTTTTGATCCAAGGAGAGGCCTTGATGATCAAGTTTTAAAATTTAATTAAATAGAAAATGAATTAAGATCCAAGGATAAGCCTTGATGATCTGATTTTAAAATTAAGTGAATTTAAGTTTAAAATGGTTTAAATTTGTTTAAGAAAAGATTTAGTGTTTTAATGATATTAGTGAGCTTATGATTGCTGTTATGTTTTAGGTGATGAAGCTGAGACAATTGGATAATTTATGATTACTAACAGTTTATTGTCATGCTACTAATTTTTGTTTTGATTTTCAATAAATATTTTCCAAACATGTTTTATATAATACTGCAGAATTTTAGAAAAACGATCTGAGATCTTTTTATCAATCGTTATTGTATATTAATATTTTGTTTAGCGCCTGAAATGAGCATGAAGATTGACTTCAAGATTTAAGTTTGCAAATGAAAATCTAAATTCATTGCTAATAAAATTCTAAATATAAAAGTTTGTGTTGGCTTTTGCCGTACTATTATATAACTATTTGGTAAGTTTCTATTTTGTCGTATGTCGTCTCTGGTTCGAGGTCTTCTTCCAATTCCGGGTAGTTCTCTTATCGTTCGGAATATTGGCTTTGATCTATTGAGTCGTAGAGACATTTCGATTAAATTATCGTCGTATAACATTTTAAAAATGTTTTGTCTAAATTCTAATCTATTTTTGGTTAATTCTAAGCTATTAAGGTCTTGTTCGAGACTTATGGTCGCACCAGATGAGTTATAACCGAGGTGGTTAACTCATAGAGTAATTTCGGATAGGGTACACCGTCTGCTCGTCACGCTATCTTATTTTCGGCCGGATAGATTCGTGCAACTTCTTAGTCTAATACCGATCCTAATCTTACTCTTATACTATCTAGTCTCAGGGTGTTTAACTAGTCTCTGCTAGGCTCAATAGATCTAGGGTATACTGGTTTCTTGCGGTTGCTGAAGTCTTCTTGGAGAGTCAACTAATTTCTAAGTTAAATTCAAATCTCTCTGGTGCTGAAATTACAAGTAATTCCAGCACTTACAAATAAGTGGGTTGTTAGTTAGATGGATCATGATTGGTTAATAATAAATACTTTACAGTGGTAAAATATCTAATTTATCCAATCATAAAATGTAGTTTAGATCAGGTTCCAAAGGATCCCCCGAGGACGTTGATGACATTATCAACTTCTAACCGCAAAAACCATAATTTGAATTTCGAATCTAATCAACGACGATGAAACAAAGTTCTCACTCAAGACCAACCAATCTGACAATAAAACATCACGATTGACTATCGTTTTGTATATGAAAACAAATGAGTAGAAACATCCTTATAACTTTTGGTTATTGGAAAAAAAGACCAGCTAGATATACCAGTTTTTTCAAATTAATTGAAGTAATATTTCACTCATCTTGTCCTTAATTGCATGTGATATCTCCAAAAAACGTATTTCTTAAAATTGACGTGAGCTCAAACTCACCGTTGCAAACATATTTCTTTTGAATTAAATTTAGTTTTTCAGATTGTCTATTTTAGAAGGTATCGCCCGGACAGGTCAGCAGAGTTTTTTTAACGCCAATCTTGATAGACACACTTATATTTGTTTTTGAAAAACCACTCGATGAGTTTTCCAAAATTTTTCTTTGTTGGAACAATTTCTTTTTTCATTTCCTTTTTTAAAACTCAAGGGAGAACAGGCGTGAGAATAGATGGACAACCTAACTTGTTATTCAATGTAATTGCAAGACATCGAAGAGCAGTACCATTTAAAAAACTTCTTTGAAAAAGCTGCCCATTCAATAACTGGAATTTAATAAAATTACTTGGTAGTGATACTCTTGCTGTTTTTTTTTTACTATCACAAGAGTTGTTATGAAATTGAACAGAACTCTTTTTTGATCGGTTTTTTTATGTTCTGAAACTTTTTTACAGCTTCGTGTCGGTTCAACAAACGAGAAACACTTTTTTAAATCCTTTATGGTGCGCACTAAAAATTGAAAATGGTTTGTGAGATTTTAAACCAGCCATAGAAAAATCAGCTAGGAAATCTTTTTCGTCCATTTGGAGACAATTCGCCGCAAGCGTTAGCTGCACGTGCACGGTTATATAATAATTGGGGGATTAAGCGAACGGTGCGAAATGAGCTAAAAAAAACTCCTATTTTGCGGTGGTTTTGGTAAGATTAAAATCCAGTGAGCAAAAAAAAAGTGAAATTTAGCACCTGTTTTGAGTTAAATACAAAACTGAAAAAAAATTACAGTAAGTTTAAGGGCAATTGATTGTTAGAAGCATCTTAAACACCTCGTTTTGTTTCAATAATTTTTTTTATCTCTTGCATATTATTTCAACGACTGCCACCAAAATGTTTTTGATTTTTTAACTTGGGTTAGAATTTATGTTCGAGGAGTTCGACAGTATCCATTACATTGTGAAATCTGTTCGAAAACGCCAAGGATGGACGAAAAACTAAAAATTCGGCCGAGGAAAGACACAAGGAATTCCAAACTTTAATGGAGTGTGATCGCCCAAACATTCAGAAAATAGTTCAAGTCCTCAGGGCAAAGTATGTCTGATAACAAACTAGTCAGAATAAATACCGGAAAAAATGCCGCCAAAATGTCAATCTCCAGCAATTTGAGGACCTCTTGTTAAATTTTGATATTAACACTTTTATTCTTATTTAAAACCGTTTTAAATGAAATTTTTGCTAAATTGGCTCCGAGGAACTCTGATCCGGTTCAGATTTTTTCTGGTTCTAAATAACAAACCATGAGTTTTTTGTTTAACTTTTTTTTCATGAAGAAAATCATAAAAATGTTTAGAATACTATATTCAAGACAAACGAAAACCAAAACTGATTGATTGATCATAGAAGTACTCCAAGGATATCAAATGCGTGTAATCAAAACTTTATACCTGCTCTCGAATCTGTGCTCGCCCCAGTTGACCATACTGCACAAAAATTCCATATCCTAAAACTCCTATAAAGTTTTTTACGAAATTTCTACACAAATCACTCTAAAGCTCCAAAAATTACTATAAATACTGTTAATGTGTTTCTCAATCGTAATTTGAGACAAAAATCAATTCATTTCCATTTTTATGAAGAAAAATTAAGTTTGTGGGTGTAATGCAAGCACTTCGATTAAAAAAATTTTGAAATATTTTAAAAATAAATCTGTTAATTACATATTTAGCGGTTTGAAATTCTTTCGGAGAAAAAAGTAAAAAAAATCAAACTTGACGAATCATTTTGATTAGTTTGAATTTTTGATTAGTTTGAAAAAAATTTGGACGAATCATGTCTCATACCTTAGGACCTGTTATATATTAGGACCAGTTCGGCCGCGTAATGCAGAAAAAAGCTAAGTATGAAAAGTTAGTGGCTGTTTCAATAAACCCATTTGATTAAATTGATTTACTTCGGTTTATGAGTTTTTGCTAATGACTCGAGAATTAGTTTATGTTTTCGAGAACTATTTTATTGGTTATGAGAAGTTAAAAGAAATAACCATAAACATTTTTCTGAAAATACTTTGTAGGAAAAGTTCCCATTATGAGGCTAATCTGTGCATTTTGCCAATTTTGAGTGGATTCTACAACAAGGATGTTCCTTGTTCTTCTTTTTGTTCTTTCATTTCATTTGATAGTTCCGACACAATTTTAACACGCTTAAAAACTTGTCTCTGTAATCTAGCAACATACAGACACAAAATTGTGCGCCTATCCAGTGCACAGCTTGGCCTCGTAAGGCCTCTCTTTTAATTTTCGTGTAAGAAAGTCACTATTTAAGATCTTTCTCATAAGAAAAACTTTCTAGCGTGTAACAAAGCCCACATTTGTAAGAATTTGTCAGATTTTTAAAAGGAAAGTTTTTTAGACCAGCATTTAAACTGGGCAAATCAACATTTATCAATCTATCTGTGGTCGATTTTGTTTGAGAGATAAGGTTATGCTGCGGCACTTTTAGTCATTCGCATCAAAAAACGTTTTTTTTCCGCAAAAATAAACATTTTTTTTCTAGAAAATGGGATTTTCAAAAAGACGAAAGAAAAAGCCAAATAAATATTATGAACAAAACTTAACAAAGATTCACACAATGCATTAACACTTTTTTATATATGTCTGCTGTCTGAATAATTGTGTTTGATTAACTAGTACAGTTTTATGGCACACGTATTACTACATTTTCATAACAAGAAAAATGAAGGATTATAGGTTTCAATTTCTAATTTCAATTTTTTACCAACTAAAAAGAAATTGTGTAAAACAGTTTTACAAAATGTCTGGAGGGTTTATAGATGGTCATTTCAATTTTTGAAGTGGACACCCTGAAAAACCGGTGAAAACATGAGAAAGCATTCTTTGACTGCAGATGGTTGCAATATGTATTCAGAAGACGTCTTTGACTGCAGACGGTTGCAATATGTATTCAGAAGACGTTGTCGAATTTTGCTATCAATGAAGATAACTGAAACTATAAAAACTTTTGCATTTGTTCAGGGAAGAAAAAACACACCGGTTGAGGTGTTCGACTCGAACGGAGTCCAATTTTCGAACGCGGTCGAACGGAGTCCGATTTTCGTCGCAAATTAAGACGGTCGAACGAACACTATAGTCGAACAAGGTCGAATCATGGGTCGAACAGGGTCAAATTAGGAGTCGAACAGGGTCGATAGAGTCGAACAAGGTCGAATCATGAGTCAAACAGGGTCGAATCATGAGTCGAACAGGGTCGAATCATGAGTCGAACAGGGTGCACCAGTATTTTTTATTTTTGTTAGATATCAGATCACTGGCTAGCATCAATGTGTTTGAGAGTGAGGAACTACATCGGACTTGTCTTTATTGCTTCTGGTTTTCTCGACAAAAAGTCTGAACCAAAGTTCGTCCAATGTCTTTTTGTTATTTTGACAGTATGACCTTATAGTTAATTTCTATTCCGTTTTACGATCGCTGTGATTAAATTGATTAACTTGGTTAATATTTTGTTCTTTGCTTAGCAGTTATTCATAAACAATAAATATTGATACACGAAAGAAATCAAAAATTATTCAAACAATTCAAATTCATATACAATTTCTGGGGTTACTTTCATTTCTTTGCTTTACTACACGAAATATAATATGTTGTGAAAATTTCAAATTGTGAGAATGATGCTCCTTGACTTGTCAATTATAATCGCTTCAATTTCTTTAATTGATTTTATTTGTGCACATAATGATATCGTAATTAAACCTTCCTTTACTCCAAATTGGTCCTCTCTGATTTTTATGATTCCTGTAGAGATGCCTCGTAACCATAACTATTTCTGGTCTTTATGCAAAATGCAGAGCAAATACTACTGCCTGCTCTCATTTGACACAGAGGAAAACGGTGAAAAAAGTGACCCGCACTCAGTAAAAGAGAAAAAAACAAGACTGCTCGTATCAGGGCGAAGCCCTGAATGTTCCGACTGCCTTTTAAGGTTTATGGAGCAGTAATAACATTTAAAAATTCAACGAAATAAAACAAAAGATTTTTTTTTAATGTGAAATTTTTAAATAAAAATCATCCCCCCACACGCCATATAAAGTACAAAAATATAGATTTCGCTCCTTGTAACAAACCAATTATGGCAAATAAGCTTCTTTTAACCAATTTGGAACGATTTCTAAGACGGATTAACTCTCCGCTTACGCGTTAATAGCGCGAAATATATCGCGCGTTGATTGTCCCAAATTGGCCAAAATGGCAATCTTTAAACCCTCATAACTTTACGAAAAATGATAACAGGTGAAATATATTTTCAAATTTGAGCTCAGGACAACAATACGTTTCGAATGATATACAAAAATTCCGTCAAAAATGGCTAGTTAAAAAGTCGAAATTTGTCTACGAGCTTTCGTTTACGAGCTTTCGTATCGAAAGTCGGAACAATTAATTGTAAGAGCCAAATTTCGATGTCAAAAGGTTTCATAATCTTAATAAAATAACATTTTTCTAAAGAAATTGAAAAAAGGTTTGAATGAACTATAACCGATTGTAATTTTTGGTAAAAAAACTCTTGAAACTGATGATAAAAAACTACAAGACTGCTCGTATCAGGGCGAAGCACTGAATGTTCCGACTGCCTTTTAAGGTTTATGGAGCAGCAGTAATAGCATAAAAAAATTAAATGAAATAAAATAAAATGAAACTTTTTTTTTCTAAAATTTGAAGTTTTTTATGAAAATCATCCCCCCACACGCCATATAAAGTACAAAAAGATAGATTTAGCACCTTGTAACAAACCAATTAAGGCAAATAAGCTTCTTTCAACCAATTTGGAACGATTTATAAGACGGATTAAATCTCCGCTTACGCGTTAATAGCGCGAATTATATCGCGCGTTAATTGTCCCAAATTGCTCAAAATGACCAAAATGGCAATCTTTAAACCCTCATAACTCCACGAAAAATGATCACAGGTGAAATATATTTTCAAATTTAAGCTCAGGACAACAATATCTTTTGAATGATATAAAAAAACTCCGTCAAAAATGGCTAGTTAAAAAGTCGAAATTTGTCTGAAGAAAAAAAAAACCCACCCGAGCACAAATATTCCGTTACTTTCGTACCGAAAGTCGGAACAATAAGCTCTTATTTTGCCAACGTGTTATCACAACACAAAGATATCTTATAATGGATGATACTTTAGCTGGCAATGTCTAAACATCAGATGTGTGCGGAGGAGTAGAGAGCTCAATTCTACGTTAAATCATACTAGAACTTATACGACTACATTAAAAATAATCACCTTTAGAGTGCAGGTGTAACTGATGCCTATTATCCTCTTATGATGCCAAGCTGGTAGCTTTTTTTCCTAAATGCTTAAGCAGTTTTTTTTTATTACAGTCAGGTATTTTGAGAATCAATACTTGAACGGGTATCAATCGTATCTCTTTTTCTATGGGTTTACCGAACGCCTTTTTTGTACGTTTGATCATCTAGATAGAACTTACCTTTGATTTTCTATGAGCTCTATCTATTTAAAGGAATAGTAAACAAAGTAAAAGTCGAGAAATTGCATATCACTGAATTAAAGAATCAATGTTTGCTTGGTTTTTTGGAGTTTTGATTTTTCGGTTTACTAGCATGAGGAATCATCAGCACATTTGATTCTTATCTGGTCCGCCCTAATTTTTGTGTAACCAAAAACTAATAAGATTTTTTTTCGATCGAGTTATCATTTTGTCGAGTTGTCATTTTGGCATGATGCTAAGTTCTTATTTTTATCTCGTTCCCGTAATCGTTTTAAACTTTATTTACTGTGTTAATTAGAATATAAAAAGCAGTTCTCGTCGGCTCTGCTTTTTGTATATGCAACCTGAACTCATTCTTTTTCAACTTGTTGCAACCATTTGGTCCTCTTGTTTCTCGATCTGCAGGGTTGAGTGTGTGTCATCGTGGTGCCAGTCATTGGTATAGGTTGACTCCAGAATTTCACTACTCCTCTTTGCAATAAATATTTTGTGATTTTCTCGAGGGTTGCGAAGCCAGGCAAGAGCTATGGTGCTGTCCGTCCAGATGAACATCTTGCTGCACTTGAATGGAAGATAGTGGACTAATGTTGATCGTAACCTTGTTGCTTAGATTGCCTCTACTAGATCAAAGCAAAATTTTGTATTTTGTCGAAAGGGATCTGCTCATGTTTGTTCTGGAGGAAGCTTATAGTTATGTTTTTGCCTTTCATAATTCTTATGTGTGATACCACTTCGCTGTTGCCGACAAAGAATTATCACAGAAGTTTTATAGCTCCTTCTCCTGACAATCTGTGAGGAAAAAACATGATCAAACTTTCGCCCATTGTAACTGACATATAGTATCAACCCATCTCACAATTCTTTGCCATCCTATTTCTGCAGAGGTTGGTCCCATTGTTGATGATATCTGTATATATTTTTCTGAAAGTTTTTATCTGTAACCAGGATTGGTAAAATTGGTCTAAGCAGATCGTAGAAGCTAGAAACAATGTAGACAATTGTCCACTGCCTCGACATCTTTTGTGCATTTGGTTTTCGTTTTTGGGCTAAAAGGGATTTTTTAACACCTGCCAGGCTTCAATGGATGCTAAAGACTCTCTGATAGAAGTTGAGTTCAAACAATTCTGTCAAGAGTTTGACATGTGTGTCTGCTACAAAGATTTAACAAAAACAGCGGCTGCCGCCCCACAATTTTTGTCAAATTGAGCTATCGTTTGTTCAGTATTTCTCTCAGCTGCGTCGCCAGGTTTACTGATTCATCAAATGATTCCATTTACAGGGTAGATTGTCCGTAAACCCCTGCTTAGACTTTTTTATATGCTTTTTGAGCCGGCATTACCTTTGACAGTCTACTGCAAAGCAAAGTTAGCGCAAGCAGGTGAATCTCGCACTCCAAAAAATCTTTGGTGGTTGTAGTGAACGTCATTAGTGCAGCCTTTGTCGTTCTTTGTTGTACTTTTTTGGATACTTTCGAACTCGTAGTACAGGACGTCGTAGATGTGTTCAATTTGATTTCTTAGCCCTTAGTAGTCCTGACTAATATCTTCCTTCGGATGATCGACAGCAGGTTTCCTGCAATGGTTTGTTTATTCCTTAAACATCTGCTGATTGAGGCTTCTCTTTGTATGATGAATGAGATTCAGCTTTCCACCAATGAGGTAATTCGTCAGAGATGTTGTTGTCATGGTTCAGATAGGCCTCAAAAAACATTTTGACAAGATGTATTGAAATACGGTGTTCTGTAGTACTGGCTTGACGTCCAGAGAGAGCCCATCCAAAATTCAGCTTACTCTTACTTGACATTTTGACGTGCCCAAATTTAATTAGAAGAGGGGAAAAACAAATTTATGTGATTTTTTTTCCCATGAGTACTGTTTTTCCTTTATGTCCTTCTCTGGAATAAATTTTTTTCTAGGTGTTTGTACTGCTTCAGAATTTCAACTGATGCTGTAAAGGTGTTTGAATGAAAAACTGATACACTTCATTTTTTTTTTCGAGTCAAAGCGTTCATCTCTGCTTGTTATTGAGATATGGGCAGCTGTTGTATAACAAATTTTGACATCTGAGCTATTGGCCTGAAGACAAGTTTGTTGTCGCTTCAACTTTTCAAACAATAATCGGTTTTTTGTTTGCTCAAAATCAAACTTAGGACCCAGAAGTCCATATGCACCGACTTCGTACCCTTTATTTTGCTTATATTATTGAAACACAGGTAGAAAATAAAAGGATTACTCCGCGGTCTTCTTTTTCATTGCTGTAGTTTTTGCAACACTTTGTTAACACTCGAGGCTGTTGAAGAGATGATTTTGGTTGTATAAAGGGCAGTAGCTATTAATTGCTGTTGTCCGTCGTTTTACGAAATTGATCTCGTGAAGTAGTAATTGATGTTCCTTGTTGCAACCCGGAAAACGGCAATTGAGTTTTCAGAGACATTTAAGGAATCTGTGCCCAGACTTGAAACGCTGGATGCAAAACTTTTTTTGTTTCAATGTTTATACACTCTGATGATCACCACGTTTTCTGGAGCAAAAAATCTAACAGTGAATTAAAGTGGGATGAACGTCGTTGAAGAGGCAAGATGTTTTGTTGTTAGAGACAAAATTTTTGGGTTTGGCTGCAGTCATCAATCCGTATCATAAAATCCTCTTTTCTGATGGTCGGTCATTCATTGTGATAATGCGTTATTTTATCCCGTATCGTTGTCATAAATGACGATTTTTAAAGTGTTTCTGCCAGCATTCGTATCCATTTGTTGAAGTCCCAGAAAGATGGATGTTCATGGTCACGCTGAATAAGGATTTGGTGTTAATTTACATAACCGTTCTACAAAAAGTTTTCACTATCTACTGTCAGTATAATAGTCGATTGGAGATGGGAAGGAGACTTCCTATTTTCATGTGTGCGAATAATGGCTGTAAGAAATTGAGCGTACGCTATCAGTGTTTCGGGTTTGCCTGAGAGAGGTCTTGCAAGAAAATTGGATGAGTCTGCTGATAAAACTAACAAGAAATGCTGTTGGATGGCCAAAAAATCATCGTAGCTTTTCAACTGAATCCTAAAAAGTTTGCCGTTGCATGCAAAACCTTCAATTGTAGCCTCAGTTTTTTTCCTTGTCTTATTGTTTCAGCTGTGGATTTTTTGACTTTTTTTGCGTTGCTGATTGGTTAAACTGTAGTTTGTGTAGAACCGTCTAAAAAGTTAAATCGGCTGCATCAATCGGCTCAATTCGTTAGATTTTCATCAAAACTATCAAGTTTTTTTTCTAAGAATACTCGAAAAAAATGTCCGATGTTGTCATTTTTTATGTTTGCAAACTGATGGCACCAGGTGTCCGCCAAGTTGACTGAAGCCTCCGTTGTCCCCAACCGTATTGGCGTCAAGTTATTGATCCGGTCTTTCCGTGAGTCCAGTTTTTGACATCTCAATTGATGTATTTACAACCTCTAGTGATTCGACTGCCGCACGTTTACCTGAATATTCTGCTGCCTGTTAAGCAGGGTTGGATCAGTTGTCATGTTGTTGTCTGGAATCAACTGACTACTGCTTGTACCGCGGCACTTGTCAACGTTTTTCCCCTTTCCCCGGTTGCTTTCCTGTTTTCTTTGTGATGCTTGAGTACAGATCCTTCTTTAGTATCCTAAATGAGCTTTTGTTGTTTGAGGACAAATCGGTGAATTCTTCATGAAATTTTTCTCTCCAAAATTTGCTAGTAGTTAGTAGATCGCAATCTAGTAGGTTCGCTGCTAGTAAGTTCATGGTCAATTTGTCGTTTGAGTGTGGTGCTATGCTGTAGTTTTGTATAGAACCGTCTTTGCCAAAATTATTGTTGTTCTTTGTTTTATCGTAGTGTTTTACAGGACTCCAGATGTGGGTGTTGCTCGTATCCAGCTTGTTCTTGTTGGGGTCAGCAATGTGGGGGGAGAAGAGTAGAGAGCTCAACTCAACGCGTAATCTTAATAGAAAGGCTACGGTTGCGATGAAATCAATCACCTTAAAGAAGGAGTAACTGATGCCTGTTTAGCTTCATATGACACCAAACTGGTAGTATATTTTTCCTATATGTTGTTTGTACAATTTGTTTTGAGTATCAGTCAGGTACATTGAGTATCAATACTCGGAAGGGTATCAATCGTTTTTCGTTTTCTTTGAGTTCACACAGCGGTTTTCTTCTATACGCTTTACAGTAAAAACTATATCATTCAACTAAAAGTATAAAGTTGAAAGTCGAGCAATTGCAAATTAGTTGCTTTGATCACAAAATTGCAGCAAAAAAAAAAACAAATTTTCATAGATATCTCTTCATTTTAGTTGAAAAAAACTCACGGTCGTAGGTGAAAAAAAAAATTCTGCCAAGCTTATCGTCAAAACAAAACAACGTGCTCAGGTTTTACTGGTAAAGAAAGCTTCATGATGAAAACTTAGTGGAGAAAAGTTCAAAGAAAACTTTGTTTGAGTTCATTTTCAAAATGCTGAAACACTTTACGTCCCATTCATAGAATGCAAAAAAATAAGGTGCACTTAAGATTGAAAATGTCATATAAATATTAGATTATAGTTGATTAAAGTTTTCAAAAAGATTTGAACGATAAACGTTTTTAAGTTTATTGAAATCTCTTATTGAAATCCTTCATTATCGACCAAAAGTGGATTTTATTTTTTAAAATTAGTAACAAATTAAAATTCTTTCAATCAATTATATTCAATTATTTTTTTTGTTAAAGTTATTTCCACAAACTTTTTGCATTTAGATCATAAAATGTGCATAAAATTGATTATAAGCAATTTTTAATGAGTGTGCTTAATCAAAACTTTTTAAAATGTTTTTTGATGCAGGTAAAACACAAGAAGAGCCGGATATAGCAAAAACATAATTGGGCCATGATGTAAGAAAAAAGAAACCATGGTTTTGTGTAAACTTTTTTCTTGGTTTTCCAGCACAGCCTTTTTCTGTTCATTTAAATAAGAAAATACGAAAAGTATTCATACTTTTTCACTCATCGACACGTTTAAAGTTTCCAAAATTTCATTCAAACCACTTGTTTCACAACTGAAACGGTTTTTATATCATGCGTTATTTGAATGACTGCTTAAGATGCTTACTTTTGATGCTTGGTTTTAAAAATTCAAAATCAAAACAACTGAAAAAAATTTAAAGTTCTTTTGAACTTTAAATTTGAAGAAAATTTAAAGTTCTTTCCCCTTTTGACGTCGGAAAAAATTTCTTCCTTCTAAATTATTTCAGTGATATAACTACTTTCTCGTGCTTTTGGTATAGCTGACGAAAGTTTTCTTCACTCTAGATATCTCAGCATTTTGTTTTCGATCAGGAAAAAACCAGTGCATAAACGTTTTAATAAAAACAGGGTCGCAGGGTCGTCGTTTTTTCTAATACCGAAAGGTCAAAATTATTAGTCATACAAATTCATTGTAAAAAAACTCCATTTCAATTGCAGCGTCAAACCTGTGCCAATTTATGACTAAAAATGGCTGTAGTTTGAAAAAATCTGCTCATTCATAGATGCTGGTTGCTGTTTTGCACGTTTACAGCGCTGACTTTTTTTACCAAAGCAACAAAATACAAAATCTTCTCATGAGAATCATTCGACTGATTTTAGCCAATGGTCTACCAATTATTGTTGAGCTTTACCTTTTGCTTGCTTAAGTTCATTAAACGTTAGACTCAGATAACTCCAAATACAGAACAAGGGCAGCCGTTTTTTCTTTCTCTTTTTTCAAAAGTTAGTAGTTTGTTTGAGCGTTTTGTGAGAAGAAAACTAATCGATAGCGTCAAAAAGCGGTGAATTAATCGTAATCGACAACTGTGATCGAAAAACAACCGAAAAATGAGAAAAAAAAACGATTTGTACATAATTCTTCCTTTTTTGTCAAATAGATTTCAGTAGTTCTCGGAAAGTGCAAAAAAAGCTTAGAAAACTGTTTTCCTAGGCTTTTTTCATCAGACTTACTTGCGCGCTTAATTGGACGGAAATCAGAATAAAACTCAAAACTTTCATTTATTTTGTTCTCCACACTGGGAAAACTTTTTGAAAATTATTAAAAGCCATTTGAAAGAAGATTAAAAAAAGGCTAACAGGATATATCAATTGACCCCTTCTGATAACTAATTATGGCAACTGATTTTGTTTGAAAAACAAAATAAGCCTTTACGCTCAATTTATTTACTTGAAATTCTGAGATAAGTACTAAACTTCATACCAGTTTTTCTCAACATTGAAAAAACAGTTTGACAATGTTTTAAACTCGTTTCAAACACGACTGAAATGTATACGACTGATTGTTTGTTTATACTGGTTTTGAGTTGAAAACAAAAAAAAATGAAACATACCCGAAGAAAAAATTTCTCCCCGTTTTCATTTTTCAATGGTTGAAAAAATAACGGCAAAAGCCGAATCAAGCTTCGCAAACAGTTTAGCTATAGTAATACGGCAAAATTTGCTCGAATATAATGTCTCTTTACTGTTTCACCGTTTTGAAAAGTGGGTGAAAATGAGATGCCCACTTCTGCATTCAGTGTCTCAAACTGGAGTATGATACTGAATGAGGCATTGCACTGGCTCTACATCCTTTCTTCAAAAGAAGCTGATATTGCGTTCAGACCAATGTATAAACGCCACAATCATTTTGTCATTAGAGAAGGGTGCTGTGAAGGAATGTAGCAAAGCTCGAGCCGAAACAAAAATGATTTCAATTGAATCCGATTAGTCTAATTATTGTTAAAATTTTTCCTTTTTTGATTGAGACCTTTTTAAAGCAAAATGAGTTTCTTCTGACAACCTCTAGCAAAAAACAAGATTTGTGAATTTTGCGAGTTATTTTCCGCGTAAATTGAACGAATCTTTGCTGTACAAAAGGTTCAAAAAATCGTTTTGACTTTCATCCAAGCGATTTCAGATCAATATAAAATAATCTGTTTTCTTCCTCCTACCTAATAAAAAACCAGATCAACAAAAAAGCGGATTATTTTTCAAAAATATCCCATTAGCATGCTACAAAAAAAAATTTAAGAATCGACTCGATAGGTCAAAACGCTTACTACTTCAGAAGTGGTTACAGTGAAGCACTAATGACTCCTACGGAATATATTGCTAATTTAACTGATTACTCCGAAGAAGATAAGCATCTTAACTACCTGATGTCATATTACGTCCCTGATTGTAATGTTAACATTATAACCAAAATTGGATTTGGTAAGGGAAGGTTGAAACGCGTGAACCATTCAGAAGAAATGAGGCCGGAGCAGCCTGGAGCTCCGTACCAATTAAAAGTTGGTCGTAGGTGGACTTCCCCAATTCCATACGATAACCCTGGCGACTTTTTGACTTTTCGTTGGTTTAAACATAAAATCATATGCGCCGAGCAACCATGGATTTGTGGATCACACAGAAATACTTCAGTAAGTAATTTGATAAATTGGTGGATACAAATATCACAAAGTAATAGAAATTAGCTACTATCCCTTTTCTTTAGTCAGTTGAGCCCCCAAGTGTGAACAATTTACTTTACCGCGTTGAATTGGTTTCCAAAGCAAAACATTTTTTATCCAAAAACTTTACCTTTTTTAGATTTTGCCTTTAAATTTAGCTTTTAATCATTTTTTAGAAAACTACAGGGCAAGTAAACAGTAAAAAAACGTAGAAAAAAAATTGGTTTTAGAAGATTGCGTTACTGTCATATAAGCTATTAAAATGTTTATTTATCAAGGTGAAACAAACAAAAATTATTGCAGGAATTAGATCTCCTGTTGGAATTCAGAATATTGACTAAAATTTTAAACTGAGGTAGAAAGTAAAATAACTCAGCGCCAAATACTTTGATAGCTATGCAATTAAAAAACTATTGATTTAAAGCTAGCTATTGATTTTGAAAAAATACTAAATATGCAAAAACAAAGTCAAGCTTCTGATGATTGCCAAACAACTCAGGTCCAGGTGCTCGACTCATGTTTCGATTTTGAATGTCGAGCACTTCCAGTTTTGCGACTGGAATTCCGTGGTCGACAAGCTATTTTAAGTAGAATCGTACCAACTGTGGTTGAGAGAGGCAAAACATAGGTCGAGCACAGTCGAAACATGCCCAATATCGGTCGAGAAAGTCGAAATATATGACAAGCACAGTCGAAACATAATTCGAGCACAATCGAAATATAGGTCGAGCACAGTCAAAACATGAGTAGAGAAAGTCAAAACATAATAAAGTTTGGTAAAAAAAGTCGAAACATATGCCGAGAAAGTCGTAACATAGGTTGAAAAAGTCGAAACTTACTCATTTTTGGTCTAGAAAGTCGAAACATAAGTCAGAAAAGTCGAAACATAGGTCGAGAAAGTCGGTTGGAACATTGGTCAAAAAAGTCCAAACATTTCCCATTTTGGTCGATAAAAACGAAACAAAAGTCGGGAAAGTAGAAACATAGGTCGAGAACTCCGAAACAAACCCAATTTCGCTCGAAAAAGTTGAACCATTGGTCAAGCACAGTCAAACCATAGGTCGAGCTAGGTCGAAACATAAGTCTCGCGCAGTCGTAACATACCACATTTCCGTCGAGAAAGTCGAAACATAGGTCAAACACTGTCAAACCATAAGTAGAGCAATGTCGAAACATAGGTCGAGCACAGACAAAACATAGGTCGAGCACAGTCGAAACATAGCTCGAGCACAGTCAAAATATAGGTCGAGCGCATTCGAAACATAGGTCGAACACGGTCGAAACTTAAGTCGAGAACAGTCAAAATGTAGGTCGAGTACAGTTGAAACAAAAGTCTTGCACAGTCGAAACATAAGTTGAGCACAGTTGAAGCATGGTTCGAGTACAGTCGAAACATAAGCCTAGCACAGTCGTAAAATAGAAAGAGCACAATCAAGAGAGAGCGAAATGTCAAATAATGGACCTAAAAAGGCAATTTTGTCGAACTTTTTGCTGGCACGACTGAACGACAGATGCAAATAGCAAAATAACCCGGTATAAAGTTGTTTTTAATGTTTTTGTTTTTAAACCAATTTAAGATAATTTTCGTAAAAAACTTTAGTAGCTTCTTATTCAATTTTTGCAAAGAAAGTTGTATGATACGCTTTTTTCCATAGCGTTTTTGTATGAAACTGCATGATAGTCATTTTTCTTGCATGGACGTCGCCAGCCCTGGAGTTTAGGTTGTTTGAATTCAAGAGGGGCTCAATCCCATCTTCAATTAGCTAATGTATACTAGTGTATACTAGTGTATACAACAATGATCTATAATAGAGAACAAAACATGGCGAAACAAGTCTTAGCGTACGCTAGAAACAAATCTTAGTAAGTTCAAATAAAATTTGAAACGTTTTCTGTTCTTCGAGAAAATCGAGACAGTTGAAACAAACCCATTTTTGTGGGAAAAAGTCTAAAAATTTTTCATGCGGAGTCGAACAAACAAACTGTAGAGCGAAAAAGTCGAGAAAATTGAAAACTATCAAGTTTTGGTGGAGAAGGTCGAACCATTGGTCAAGCACCGTCGAAACATAAGTCGAGCGAGGTCGAAACAAAAACCGAGCACAGTCGTAAAATACTTCATTTCCGTCGAGAAAGCCGAAACATAGGTCGAGCACAGCACAGTCGAAACATAAGTCGAGCAATGTCGAGCAACGTCGAGCAATGTCGAATAGATCATCCGGTCACCCAGCTACGTATTAAGATTGATTAAGATTGGGTATAGAGTCTACAATGTATTAAGATAGGGAATACCAACGGTAAGGTTTTATGGTTTGTGTGATGGTAAGATAATGGTAAGAAAAACTATTTTTTTCTGGATTTTAAGTAGAAATGTCTAGTTTTTTGCAAACATCTCGGCGCGCGTTATCTAACTGGAAAAGTTAACTGTTAATTATAGGTAGATTGTGAATAGAAGGGCTTTAATGTCAATAAAAATCACTTTCCTTGCAAAAGAGTTGTTAAATCGCTTTTTATTCTTAATTTATGAGTTAAGGTTGTTTGAATTCAAGAGGGGCTCAATCACATCTTCAATTAGCTAATGTATACTAGTGTATACTAGTGTATGCAACAATGATCTATAATAGGGAACAAAACATGGCGAAACAAGTCTTAGCGTACGCTAGAAACGAATCTTTGTAAGTTCAAATAAAATTTGAAACGTTTTCTGTTCTTCGAGAAAATCGAGACAGTCGAAACAAACCCATTTTTGTGGGAAAAAGTCTAAAAATTTTTAATGCGGGGTCGAACAAACAAACTGGAGAGCGAAAAAGTCGCGAAAATTGAAAACTATCAAGTTTTGGTGGAGAAGGTTGAACCATTGGTCAAGCACGGTCGAAACATAAGTCGAGCGAGGTCGAAATAAAAGTCGAGCACAGTCGTAAAATACTTGATTTCTGTCGAGAAAGCCGAAACACAGGTCGAGCACTTTCGAAACATAGGTTGAGCACAGCACAGTCGAAACATAAGTCGAGCAATGTCGAAACATACGTCGAGCACAGCACAGTCGAAACATAGGTCGAGCACAGTCGAAATATAGGTCGAGCACAGCACAGTCGAAACATAGGTCGAGCACTGTCGAAACTGGGGGAAGGGGGGGAGGTGGGTGAACTCCATGTATTAAGATAAAAGATAGATCATCCGATCACCCAGCTACGTATTAAGATTGAATAAGATTGGGTATAGAGTCTACAATGTATTAAAATAGGGAATACCAACGGTAAGGTTTTATGGTTTGTGTGATGGTAAGATAATGGTAAGAAAAACTATTTTTTTTTGGATTTTAAGTAGAAATGTCTAGTTTTTTGCAAAAATCTCGGCGCGCGTTATCTAACTGGAAAAGTTAACTGTTAATTATAGGTAGATTGTGAATAGAAGGGCTTTAATGTCAATAAAAATCACTTTCCTTGCAAAAGAGTTGTTAAATCGCTTTTTATTCTTAATTTATGAGTTAAGGTTGTTTGAATTCAAGAGGGGCTCAATCACATCTTCAATTAGCTAATGTATACTAGTGTATACTAGTGTATGCAACAATGATCTATAATAGGGAACAAAACATGGCGAAACAAGTCTTAGCGTACGCTAGAAACGAATCTTTGTAAGTTCAAATAAAATTTGAAACGTTTTTTGTTCTTCGAGAAAATCGAGACAGTCGAAACAAACCCATTTTTGTGGGAAAAAGTCTAAAAATTTTTAATGCGGGGTCGAACAAACAAACTGTAGAGCGAAAAAGTCGCGAAAATTGAAAACTATCAAGTTTTGGTGGAGAAGGTTGAACCATTGGTCAAGCACGGTCGAAACATAAGTCGAGCGAGGTCGAAATAAAAGTCGAGCACAGTCGTAAAATACTTGATTTCTGTCGAGAAAGCCGAAACACAGGTCGAGCACTTTCGAAACATAGGTTGAGCACAGCACAGTCGAAACATAAGTCGAGCAATGTCGAAACATACGTCGAGCACAGCACAGTCGAAACATAGGTCGAGCACAGTCGAAATATAGGTCGAGCACAGCACAGTCGAAACATAGGTCGAGCACTGTCGAAACTGGGGGAAGGGGGGGAGGTGGGTGAACTCCATGTATTAAGATAGAGAATAGATCATCCGGTCACCCAGCTACGTATTAAGATTGATTAAGATTGGGTATAGAGTCTACAATGTATTAAGATAGGGAATACCAACGGTTAGGTTTTATGGTTTGTGTG
Source organism: Symsagittifera roscoffensis (assembly GCF_963678635.1). Lineage (NCBI taxonomy): Eukaryota > Metazoa > Xenacoelomorpha > Acoela > Convolutidae > Symsagittifera > Symsagittifera roscoffensis. Next base: position 16,341,013 of record NC_087066.1, on the reverse strand, counting down.
ATGGTAAGATAATGGTAAGAAAAACTATTTTTTTGGATTTTGTGTGGAAATGTCTAGTTTTTTCGCAAAAATCTCGGCGCGCGTTATCTAACTGGAAAAGTTAACTGTTAATTATAGGTAGATTGTGAATAGAAGGGCTTTAATGTCAATAAAAATCACTTTCCTTGCAAAAGAGTTGTTAAATCGCTTTTTATTCTTAATTTACGAGTTAAGGTTGATTGAATTCACGAGGGGCTCAATCACATCTTCAATTAGCTAATGTATACTAGTGTATACTAGTGTATACAACAATGATCTATAATAGGGAACAAAACATGGCGGAACAAGTCTTAGCGTACGCTAGAAACGAATCTTAGTAAGTTCAAATAAAATTTGAAACGTTTTCTGTTCTTCGAGAAAATCGAGACAGTCGAAACAAACCCATTTTTGTGGAAAAAAGTCTAAAAATTTTTAATGCAGGGTCGAACAAACAAACTGTAGAGCAAAAAAGTCGAGAAAATTGAAAACTATCAAGTTTTGGTGGAGAAGGTCGAACCATTGGTCAAGCACGGTCAAAACATAAGTCGAGCGAGGTCGAAATAAAATTCGAGCACAGTCGTAAAATACCTGATTTCCGTCGAGAAAGCCGAAACACAGGTCGAGCACTTTCGAAACATAGGTTGAGCACAGCACAGTCGAAACATAAGTCGAGCAATGTCGAAATATACATCGAGCACAGCACAGTCGAAACATAGGTCGAGCACAGTCGAAATATAGGTCGAGCACAGCACAGTCGAAACATAGGTCGAGCACTGTCAAAACTGGGGCAAGGGGGGAGGTGGGTGACCTCCATGTATTAAGATAAAAGATAGATCATCCGATCACCCAGCTACGTATTAAGATTGAATAAGATTGGGTATAGAGTCTACAATGTATTAAAATAGGGAATACCAACGGTAAGGTTTTATGGTTTGTGTGATGGTAAGATAATGGTAAGAAAAACTATTTTTTTTGGATTTTAAATAGAAATGTCTAGTTTTTTGCAAAAATCTCGGCGCGCGTTATCTAACTGGAAAAGTTAACTGTTAATTATAGGTAGATTGTGAATAGAAGGGCTTTAATGTCAATAAAAATCACTTTCCTTGCAAAAGAGTTGTTAAATCGCTTTTTATTCTTAATTTATGAGTTAAGGTTGTTTGAATTCAAGAGGGGCTCAATCACATCTTCAATTAGCTAATGTATACTAGTGTATACTAGTGTATGCAACAATGATCTATAATAGGGAACAAAACATGGCGAAACAAGTCTTAGCGTACGCTAGAAACGAATCTTTGTAAGTTCAAATAAAATTTGAAACGTTTTCTGTTCTTCGAGAAAATCGAGACAGTCGAAACAAACCCATTTTTGTGGGAAAAAGTCTAAAAATTTTTAATGCGGGGTCGAACAAACAAACTGTAGAGCGAAAAAGTCGCGAAAATTGAAAACTATCAAGTTTTGCTTGAGAAGGTTGAACCATTGGTCAAGCACGGTCGAAACATAAGTCGAGCGAGGTCGAAATAAAAGTCGAGCACAGTCGTAAAATACTTGATTTCTGTCGAGAAAGCCGAAACACAGGTCGAGCACTTTCGAAACATAGGTTGAGCACAGCACAGTCGAAACATAAGTCGAGCAATGTCGAAACATACGTCGAGCACAGCACAGTCGAAACATAGGTCGAGCACAGTCGAAATATAGGTCGAGCACAGCACAGTCGAAACATAGGTCGAGCACTGTCGAAACTGGGGGAAGGGGGGGGGGAGGTGGGTGAACTCCATGTATTAAGATAGAGAATAGATCATCCGGTCACCCAGCTACGTATTAAGATTGATTAAGATTGGGTATAGAGTCTACAATGTATTAAGATAGGGAATACCAACGGTAAGGTTTTATGGTTTGTGTGATGGTAAGATAATGGTAAGAAAAACTATTTTTTTGGATTTTGTGTGGAAATGTCTAGTTTTTTCGCAAAAATCTCGGCGCGCGTTATCTAACTGGAAAAGTTAACTGTTAATTATAGGTAGATTGTGAATAGAAGGGCTTTAATGTCAATAAAAATCACTTTCCTTGCAAAAGAGTTGTTAAATCGCTTTTTATTCTTAATTTATGAGTTAAGGTTGTTTGAATTCACGAGGGGCTCAATCACATCTTCAATTAGCTAATGTATACTAGTGTATACTAGTGTATACAACAATGATCTATAATAGGGAACAAAACATGGCGGAACAAGTCTTAGCGTACGCTAGAAACGAATCTTAGTAAGTTCAAATAAAATTTGAAACGTTTTGTGTTCTTCGAGAAAATCAAGACAGTCGAAACAAACCCATTTTTGTGGAAAAAAGTCTAAAAATTTTCAATGCAGGGTCGAACAAACAAACTGTAGAGCAAAAAAGTCGAGAAAATTGAAAACTATCAAGTTTTGGTGGAGAAGGTCGAACCATTGGTCAAGCACGGTCGAAACATAAGTCGAGGGAGGTCGAAATAAAAGTCGAGCACAGTCGTAAAATACTTGATTTCCGTCGAGAAAGCCGAAACACAGGTCGAGCACTTTCGAAACATAGGTTGAGCACAGCACAGTCGAAATATAAGTTGAGCAATGTCGAAATATACATCGAGCACAGCACAGTCGAAACATAGGTCGAGCACAGTCGAAATATAGGTCGAGCACAGCACAGTCGAAACATAGGTCGAGCACTGTCGAAACTGGGGCAAGGGGGGAGGTGGGTGACCTCCATGTATTAAGATAAAAGATAGATCATCCGATCACCCAGCTACGTATTAAGATTGAATAAGATTGGGTATAGAGTCTACAATGTATTAAAATAGGGAATACCAACGGTAAGGTTTTATGGTTTGTGTGATGGTAAGATAATGGTAAGAAAAACTTTTTTTTGGATTTTGTGTGGAAATGTCTAGTTTTTTCGCAAAAATCTCGGCGCGCGTTATCTAACTGGAAAAGTTAACTGTTAATTATGGGTAGATTGTGAATAGAAGGGCTTTAATGTCAATAAATATCACTTTCCTTGCAAAAGAGTTGTTAAATCGCTTTTTATTCTTAATTTATGAGTTTAGGTTGTATGAATTCAAGAGGGGCTCAATCACATCTTCAATTAGCTAATGTATACTAGTGTATTCTAGTGTAAATAACAATGATCTATAATAGGGAACAAAACATGGCGAAACAAGTCATAGCGTACGCTAGAAACAAATCTTAGTAAGTTCAAATAAAATTTGAAACGTTTTCTGTTCTTCGAGAATATCGAGACAGTCGAAACAAACCCATTTTTGTGGGAAAAAGTCTAAAAATTTTTAATGCGGGGTCGAACAAACAAACTGTAGAGCAAAAAAGTCGAGAAAATTGAAAACTATCAAGTTTTGGTGGAGAAGGTCGAACCATTGGTCAAGCACCGTCGAAACATAAGTCGAACGAGGTCGAAACATAAGTCGAGCACAGTCGTAAAATACTTCATTTCCGTCGAGAAAGCCGAAACATAGGTCGAGCACTTTCAAAACATAGGTTGAGCACAGCACAGTCGAAACATAAGTCGAGCAATGTCGAGCAATGTCGAATAGATCATCCGGTCACCCAGCTACCTATTAAGATTGATTAAGATTGGGTATAGAGTCTACAATGTATTAAGATAGGTAATACCAACGGTAAGGTTTTATTGTTTGTGTGATTGTAAGATAATGGTAAGAAAAACTATTTTTTTTTGGATTTTAAGTAAAAATGTCTAGTTTTTTGCAAAAATTTCGGCGCGCGTTATCTAACTGGAAAAGTTAACTGTTAATTATAGGTAGAGTGTGAATAGAAGGGCTTTAATGTCAATAAAAATCACTTTCCTTGCAAAAGAGTTGTTAAATCGCTTTTTATTCTTAATTTATGAGTTTAGGTTGTATGAATTCAAGAGGGGCTCAATCACATCTTCAATTAGCTAATGTATAATAGTGTATTCTAGTGTATACAACAATGATCTATAATAGGGAACAAAACATGGCGAAACAATTCTTAGCGTACGCTAGAAACAATTCTTAGTAAGTTCAAATAAAATGTGAAACGTTTTCTGTTCTTCGAGAATATCGAGACAGTCGAAACAAACCCATTTTTGTGGGAAAAAAACTAAAAGTTTTTAATGCGGGGTCGAACAAACAAAATGTAGAGCGAAAAAGTCGAGAAATTTGAAAACTATCAAGTTTTGGTGGAGAAGGTCGAACCATTGGTCAAGCACCGTCGAAACATAAGTCGAGCGAGGTCGAAACATAAGTCGAGCACAGTCGTAAAATACTTCATTTCCGTCGAGAAAGCCGAAACATAGGTCGAGCACTTTCAAAACATAGGTTGAGCACAGCACAGTCGAAACATAAGTCGAGCAATGTCGAGCAATGTCAAATAGATCATCCGGTCACCCAGCTACGTATTAAGATTGATTAAGATTGGGTATAGAGTCTACAATGTATTAAGATAGGGAATACCAACGGTAAGGTTTTATGGTTTGTGTGATGGTAAGATAATGGTAAGAAAAACTATTTTTTTTGGATTTTAAGTAGAAATGTCTAGTTTTTTGCAAAAATTTCGGCGCGCGTTATCTAACTGGAAAAGTTAACTGTTAATTATAGGTAGATTGTGAATAGAAGGGCTTTAATGTCAATAAAAATTACTTTCCTTGCAAAAGAGTTGTTAAATCGCTTTTTATTCTTAATTTATGAGTTTAGGTTGTTTGAATTCAAGAGGGGCTCAATCACATCTTCAATTAGCTAATGTATACTAGTGTATACTAGTGTATACAACAATGATCTATAATAGGGAACAACATTACGTCGCCAATCCGTGTTGTTTGGTTTTTGCGGAATCGGTGCCAAAAAGCTAGAAATCGTGTGTCCCGGATTCCGGAACACACGCATTTTCTTTGATAATTTTAGATTCCGTGGATTCCTAATTCAAACCAGTTTGTATGTGACCAGATTTTGTCATGGATTCCGGGACAGCTAAAACCACCAATTTTGTGGCCAATCCCGGAATCCATGACAAAAACCATGGAATCCGATACCATATTAAAACGCATTAAAAAACGGTTTTACCATGGATTCCTGGGCTTTTGGCTTCTGCGTGTTCTGGAATCCGGGACATTACCAAGATGAAAGGGACCGGATTCCATGACATTTTACAACAATTATCAATACACAAAATTAGAAATGTTTAGTGTTTTGCCATGGATTCCATGATTAACACAACTGTTAATGATACCATGATTAACAAAAGAAATCTTTTAGTGACTTAAGTGACTTCTTTCGAAAAGAAAGAGGTTAAAAAACTATTGTATACTCTATACAGTTCAACTGTATCACTCTATACTGTATACTATATACTCTATACTGTATACTGTATATACAGATTTTTCAATTAGTTTAGTTTCACTAGTTTTACATGTATTTGATGTTCATGTTGTAGAACAACAATATTCATTCTTCTAGAACATTTAAAATGTACAGGATTTCGGCATGCATTTTTTCAAAACAGGTAATTGTAACCGTTACCGTAACGTGACAATTGGGACCATTTGTCATTTACAGGATTTCAACATTCTAGCAAATTTTATAATTAGTTTAGTTTAACTAGTTTCATTTGATGTTCAACATTTGAAGTTCAGAAAAACAGCCTGTGAGTTGAATATGAATACTACTCATGATTATTCAACACAAAAACTTGAGTCTCATAAACTATTCAACACTTAAGCTTGAGTCTCATAATAGGATAAGTTAGTAACTTGTTGTCAGAAAAAGTTTGCACGCGCGTGCGCACAACTCAGTGTCAAGATTCACACTATATCATATAGTAACTATGATAGTTACTTTAAATCACCATTGCATAAATTCTATTCATCATTGTTTTGAAAAAAGTCCTTCATCGAAAGATTCAACAAAAGTTACTCACAATTGTCATTAATGGAATTATGGAATAAAGTTTTAATTTCTGGCGCTGACTCGGACATTAACCGTCAGTTTGTTGACTGTAACATTCTGGATGCAATTGCCGAAAAGTTTATCCAAAAAAAGTACGACAAGTTATCAAAGATTCCCTAAGAGATGCTCGCAGGGACGGATAAGTGGATCGTTTCTGATGTTCTTCGTCAGATATCTGTGCGGGGACAATCAAAAAAAGCTACAATTTTAGCAGTAAGTAACTCTTCACAAATTTATCGTTTTCAGTCCCCAAACATTCTTTACGTTGATTAATTCAACTTCAATTACGTTCAATTACGTTCATCTTTACGTTCAATTAAAATTCAACTTTCAATAAAATTTATATCAAATTGGGACAACACAACACTGTTTAGGCTCGCGTAATGCAACTCGTAATTCTTTGTGGTTCAAGAGAAATGCCTTGGACCAAGACTCGGAAGGAGCTAGTAAAATTTTTCTTCGGTCCAATGTTCATACCTGACGAAGTTGATCCTTATAAAGCGCTCAAAGCAACCGAAACTTCATTTTCATTTGAACAGTGCGGCACTCAATCAAACCTACCTCAAACATTGGAAGAGTCAAGACACGTTTCCAGGATAATGAAACGATCAAAATTTATGTCTATAACAGCTGACAACTCCCAACAACTATGGGGACAAGTGGTGAAACTGATCCGACAAAAAAAATTCAAATAAGCACAATTGTTAAATTGATTCGACAATCCGCATTCAGCCGTAAAAAGACGTATTCTGGGTATAGAAAGAATGACACAAATATCTTACGAGTTTTGGCGATGGAACTATTTTGGCGATGGAACAACAAGGATTTTGAGTTTTGCTTGGGCATCGCTTGTAAAATTGGAAACGTAGAAGAAGTGATCAACATTATCCGGAATAGACTACAACTGATTGGCCTCGGACATAATTTAGTACCCTCAATGAGAAATGTCCAACGACCAACTGCAAGCCTTGTAAATCACTTTTTGGCCTTGTGCAAACCACAGAAGTCCTTCTCTGGATTCAGAACGGACTTGGTTGCATGTATACAACTAGCTGTTTTTCTATTGTTTAAAACAGAAAACATCAACAACGTTAAAGTCGATATTTGGGGTGACGGTTGTGAAATTGGTGGCACAGAAGTTACGAGAAGGGCTTTTAGACTACTTTCTGAAGTTATTAGCGCCCAATCTGCTACGAGCGTCTTCTGCTTCGCAGGTACTCATTTTTCTAAAATCATTTTAAAATCATTTCTTCACAAGTTTTTTTCTCAACTTGAGACTAAAATGATTTTTTTAGCTTATCGAGGAAAAGACTCAAGATTTGCGATGGAGTTGAACTTGGGACCGAGTGTTGTCGGATGTCAAGAGTCAGGGTGGTTATTCCAGCAAACAAATCAGTTGAAAAATTTGGGAGCAAAATTGACGTACAGTGGAGATACCCCGTTTCTCCATCGACTGATACTGGGCTCCGGAAACGACCTGTCTACAGATTACCCTTCTAAGATGGCACTTTATGTAGAAGACGAACGTTTTCTACCTTCCCTTTGCGACAAAATAACTGGTCGAAGAACGGATGTAAAGATTCCATTTCGCACGAATATTCCTGAAACTTCTCTAGTTTTCCTTAATGACGTGAGATGCATTTGCCCAGATGCCACGCACATGCTCACTCGATGCGTTGAAAGTGACCTGAGAAAAATGGCTCAAAAAATTATCAACGACAAAAGTCCGTTCGAAATGGAGTTTCTTCACCGCTTTGAACAGAATCTGTCAAGTCGTGATGCCAAGAGACCCGTCTTCCAATTTACAAGAACTGCGAAAAATGCGCAACAAGTTGGAACTGTTGGAGCGGTATCGTTATCTGGAAGTGGTGCCTTAACTGTTATCGCGGACAAAGAGGAGTTGAAGGTATGCTAAATTACCATTTTAATGTATCCTCATAATTTCATCAAATGTTACAATTTAGGATGCCAAGTTTGGAACAATAACCGACCTATATGATGGAGTGTGGTTCGATGAAATAGTTAGCGGTACCTCAGATAAAACCGTCGCAAATTCCATTGATGTCCTCAAAGTATTGCATCCAAATGTGTTCACGAAAGAGGACCCTAAAGCGAAAGGAAAACTTTCTATAACGACTCTGGATACAAGCGAACTTTTGAGAAAAAGCTTGAACCGTTGTATTACTATCTTGAGAAGTTCTAAGGAGAGTTTTAACGTAATTGATTTCAATTTTTGGGCGGAAACCTACTATCAAACTTCTTTACTATTGTTCGCAGAACACGGACTGACGCCATACAAACTCAAGCTGGTGACTATTCCGCAAATTGTTGAAGGAAATTTCGTGGTGTCCCCGGGGAACCACATTTGCGAAGGTCTAGAAAAATCTAACCATCACGCCAGCAAAGATTTTCATACAAGAACAATGCGTGGAGGCGGAAAAATGTGTAATCATGATCCACTTTTTCTTGAAAGTTTTTTCTCTTTTTGCAAGCTCCTTCAACGTACTAAAGCAGAAAAAGAAGTGCCTGACGTTTTAGCGAATCTTACGAGTGTTTTCAACGTGTCATTAGGACAAATTTATCTGGAAATATGCATCGACGCAGTACCGAATCCTCGTATTGCTGTCGGAGAAGTGCGTGCGAAGAATAAGATGTTAACTGTGATGAGATTTTACGTACTGGGCTCGTTTGCTGGAACCCCTGCAGTTGATGGAGGAAACAGACACGTGCCTCGTCTAACAGCCCAACTTATGATGGAAAAGTGGATCAAGGAACATGGGGGTTCTGTTTACCGAAAAGACACAGCAGATACTCTCTTATATTCACACTCCAAAACCCCGCATTGTTACATAGTTTTGAGGGACGAAACCGATCTTTCAATTGGAACTATGACAACGGAAGAAGTTGATGAATTCTACACGACGCTTAGAAAGGGCCAAACAAAAAAGAAAAAGATTCAAAGTGAAAGTGGAACTTCTGATTGTAACAGTGAAAATGGAGAGCGAAGAAACTCGAAAGGAATACGAAAAAAATCACAGGCAGCTTTAATTAGTGAGCTTTTTGCTGGAGGCGATTTTCAGTTCCTCAAAGCTCAATTCTGATTGTGTTCTTGATCCTGAAAACTATATTTTACAGCCAGGATCAAGTTTCAGAAAGATAAACGTCAATGATGTCCGCCCATTGTTAATGGATCAATGTGGAGGCAAAAAAACTGAAGAAAATGTTTCGGCCATTAGTTCACTGCGAAAATTTAGAAAATCCAAATGCGAAGAATCCGCTTTATAACTTTTTCATTTGTCTTTCAATTTTGTTATTATCTTAATTTCCACTAAAACCGTTTTCAAAAGTTGACAGTGACGTGCAATTTAGTTTTGTCCTTCCTAGTTTTGTCCATCAATAAAGATTAATTACATCATATACATATTAAAATATATCATACTATGATAGTATAATAGTTATAGTATCAATATTAGTATATATTAGTAATATTAGTATAATATTATAGTATAATAGTATTCATATTAATCATATAATATATTATATACTCAGTCCAGTCTACAGTGGACTTCAAGTCCATGTAAGTTACTGCAAGTATGATATATATATATATAAATTTTATATATATATATATATATAAGTTTATGTAATTGCTACATGATGTACTAGTAGTACAGTGCTACTAGTTGGTAACTGTTAAAAAGGCTTTGTCCCGGATTCCGGGCCAGAAAAGAATTCAGTCCTCGGATTTCGCCACACAATTTTTTTGAGATTACACCAAATAAATTATTGCAAAAAAACGGCCTATATCAAAATCAGTAGTTTACAGTAATTTAGCACACTTGTCCAATGCTTTCTCTGTTACCATAGCAATAAATCCGTTTCTCTGAGAAAGTTTCTCTGAAACACGTGGCAGTGCATTGTTATTCACACACACCGTGCAGCGCAGTCGTTTAATTAGTCACATGAGCTTTCTGCAGGAGAAACGGCAGGAATAGTATATAACTTTCTCGTGTCTTTTCTCGTAACTTTCTTGTCGGCAAAAAGTTATTGATAACATTGTTTCAATTATTTTTCATTAATTCATTTATCGCAGCGAAGATTATAATCCACCTTCAAACTTTCAAAGTTGAATTTAAATTCAACAATTGTTACCAGTTAAATTTCTTATTTTCAGTAAGAAATGCCAAATCGTCAGAGAAGAGAAACTGACAAAACCTGCAATGGTAAGTAATTATAATAATTAAGTGTAAATTAGAATGGTTAAACCATCATGATGATACATGAACTTCAGTTGAACTACAGTTATGATTGGTCTTAAACAAAATACACTTTGTGTTTTTGAGTGAATTTAAAGTTCATTTGATTGATTTTTTGATTGACAAAAACCTCTAGATTGCATTATAAAGAAAAATAAATTATTTAAATACTGAAATATTGACCGTCAAGTGTGACAATCATTGTCATGATACGGCCCGTATAACCGGGTTATACTAAATTACTGAAACCGTTTCGTGACCGTCACGAATCATTCGTGAATGAATTCGTAATTCACGAATTCGTGACGAATCACTGAAATCAACCATATTAGAACAACCGATATTTACAGGAAAATGGCATGCATGTAACCTGGTAATCAACAAAACTTTTATTGGTTTTTCCAGAAGCCAGTACTGTAATTAAATTACATCATGTTAATAATCAATAATCATTCACATATTAGAATTTCGCTTCCATCATCCCATGATATATCAGTGATAAACTATAACTTTTTTAGAATGTCGTAAAGTCTTTCACTCTACCGGCACGCTCAACCGCCACAGAAGACTAAACGTTTGCCGAGCTAAGCAGGTCAAACGGGAGAGCATGCTCCGATGCATGTTTTGCGGTGTGCCCGAATCTTCTTGGTTCGCGGACATCTATGCAGTTGCTGAACATGCATTGAGTCCCTACTGCTGGAACAAAATCAGGAGCAATCGTGTACGAGGAGTCGAAGCAAATTTTCTGGCGCCAACACGAAAAACTTTGATGCAGTCGTGAGAACATGGAAAGGCTGCAAAAAAGCGTTTTCCCTGGCTGATAGACGTCGAAGCAAGCAGTTTGAAGACGAAGAGTTTCGGTTTGGTAAGGTTTTGTTAGCCCTCAGGCCCTGGGTTGCTTTTGGCCAACTGAAAAAAATAATTTTGCAATAAAAAATAACCGTTATTTTAGTGACTGAAATAAAATAAAATAATAAAATAATCAATTGCAACTTGAATGTTGAAAATGATTTTCAACCAATTTTTTTTGTTATGTAAGATTTTGGACTCCAAACTTCGGAAGTCATAGTCAATATAGACAAGTTGTGTTTAGACATGGACGCAGTTGACTCCCAGGTGTTTTATTTGCCCAGTCAACTTCATCAAGCCAAAAAAAATCAACGAGTTCTCCACTGGTAGGAACAGCACAAATGTTGCCAACAACATCCTGTTCAGTGAACCAAGAAAATGCTGAACTTCCACTGGAAGAGGAAGAAGAACCTTCAACGAGTTCTCCACAGGCAGGAACAGCACAAATGGGGCCAACAACATCCTGTTCAGTGAACCAAGAAAATGCTGAACTTCCACTGGAAGAGGTAGAAGAACCTTCAACGAGTTCTACGAAAAGTCCGGGAACTGCACAGGAAAAGCTTCCTCTTGAAGAGGAAGAACTGTTTGAAACAGCTGAAGTTGACTCTGAAGTTGGGGATGTCTTTAAGTTCAACTTGAATCTTCTTGATACAGAAGAACAGCAAAGTTCAACTGCAAACAAGGTAACATTGTTAATCATTAATCTCGAAAAATTCACAAATTTTTTCGAGCTTTTGAGAACGATAAAAAAATTGTAGGCCTGTGAACTGTGAAAAAATGAACTCCATTCTTCATTCAAGAAAAATTATTCTCACTAAACGTGCCAAAAACCAGTACTTTTGAACAAATTTTTTCGAGCTTTTGAGAACGATAAAAAAGTTGTAGGCATTGGCCTGTGATAAAAATTGGCAATGTTTTGTCATTTGACACTGGATTCCGGGCCTCATGGCTAAAGGTTTGAACACGATTTCCGAGATCAATTCCTTGCCTAGTTGACAGCATTCGAAAGTGCCATGGATTCCGGAGAGATATTCATTAGGCCCGGAATCCATGGCACTTTCGAATGCTGTCAACTATGCAAAAAATTGATCTCGGAATTCTAGTTCAAACCTTTAGCCATAAGGCCCGGAATTCAGTGTCAAATGACAAAACATTGCCAATTTTTATCACATGCCAATGCCTACAACTTTTTTATCGTTCTCAAAAGCTCGAAAAAATTTGTTCAAAAGTACTACTTTTGTTGTAGTACATCCTGTAGTACAGGATTTTGGCACGTTTAGTGAAAATAATCATTATTTATGATAGAAATAGAAATATGATATTTCTTGAATGAAGAATGGAATTAATTTTTTTAAATGAAGTCACAACGCTGATTCTTTGGGTTTTTTCAAATGGGTTTGACTCACCCGGACAAACTACCCACTTACTTCCTTTTTTCAGCAAGCAAAACAGACTAGAGTGGATTCTAAGGCCGCTTCCATCTGGCCTTCTGTAAAGATAGTCTTGCCGAGAGACTCACGCATATTGCATTTGAGGCAACTGGAGAGCTTCACGACTATCCAAGATTTACGAAGAGTGTTATCCTGCGTGAGTTTTTTCGTAAAAAATGAAAACTGTTTTACAGAGAAAAAAATTATGTTCACAGGTAAAAATCGCAAAATCGTTGGTAAGGACAGTTGAAGTGCGACATATCGAAAGTGCCCTTCAGGAAGCAGAGTTTTTGAACTCAGAATATGCTGTTTTTGTTCCTGACGCCTTTCGATTCAACGGATTCACGTCAAAAGTGTCACAATCAGTCCTCGACAACCCAAACGTCGTGAAACTTCTATTGGAAGGTTACAAAAAACCATTAACCCTCCGCTCGTACGACTCGAATTTCAGGGTTAGTACTACTAACGCTTTAGTACGCTTTCTTTTCAAAAGATTTGCCAACAAAGGTTGCCAGTATAAAATTTTTATCATGACCGTCATTCATTCATTCACTGAAAGTTGAGGTTGAAATGTCTCTGGATTATTTTCCGAAATTTTTTCAATTCAATTTCTAATTTCTTACTAAGTTATAGTATTGAACCATTCCAGGAACAAACAAGGATAATTGATGGAAAAGAGGTGGATCAGTTGTTCAGAAAAACACCTCCCATGTTTTACATCATTATTGACGCTGATGCCGCACATCAAAAAATCACAAAATTTACCCAACCGTCATTCCTATCGAGTACCTCGCTGGGACACATTCATTCAAAAAGTTTGCCCGCAGCATGTCGGCCCATTAAAGAGTCCTACTTTCTTCTCATTTCTCAAGATGGCGCTGTGACAATGTTCCACCAAGATTTTTCCAGCACATCAGTCCTCTATATTCTACTGAAAGGATGTAAGACGTTCTTCTTGATAGCCCCGACGAGCATCAACCAGGATCTCTTCAACCAGTTCCTGCAGCAGTCCCAAAGGAAATTTTTCTTCGGTTCCCATGAAGGCTTGAATATGGGAGGGTGCCAAGCTATCACGCTGAGAGCGCGACAAGGTTTAATCATGCCAGCGAATATGATTCATATGGTGGAGACGACAGGCGTTTCTGTCGCCTATGGAGTTAACTTCATTTTCAAGAATCATCTTCGTCTGGCCGCTGATACCTTCAAGACAGAACTCGTTCAGAAAACAAAGTTCACTGAATGCTACCCTTCTTTCTCGTTCCTTGCGCTTACTCATAGTGTGTCTCGAGTACAGTGAGTCATTTAACATCTTTGAAAGTTTAACATCATGTTAAAGAGTCAACTGTGAAAGTCTGTGGTTGAAGTTTATAATAATGTAACCTCAAAATCAATAACTGGAATAATATGACAAAATCTATTTTTTTTGAAATTTTTGATTTTGTTTACAGAGATGGATCCGACGCAAATGTCGATGAGCTCGCGGCAATTTTTGACGTGTTTCAAATTCTGAAAAAACACGACTCATCGTTTGCACAACATGCTTCCCTAGTAAAAGACAACGTACGTACAAATTATGCTCAAGTTGAAATATTGAATATTTTTCACACAATTTTATTCATAACGTTTTGGTAAAACTTCTCTGAGTTTATGACAAAATTAATTTAATATTACTCAGTAATATTACTCATCAAGGCTTGATGTAACTTACATATATATTCAATGTATATCAAGTATATATCAATATATACTATATATAGTATACTATATTTATAGTATAAAGTTGAATATATTTTTTGATGTCATCCAGTATTGTTTTCCAGGATAAATTACTTGCAACTGGAAACTCTTCGAACCTGGGTAACAACTTCTCTAGTGCTACTAGTTGGTAACTGTTAAAAAGGCTTTGTCCCGGATTCCGGGCCAGAAAAGAATTCAGTCCTCGGATTTCGCCACACAATTTTTTTGAGATTACACCAAATAAATTATTGCAAAAAAACGGCCTATATCAAAATCAGTAGTTTACAGTAATTTAGCACACTTGTCCAATGCTTTCTCTGTTACCATAGCAATAAATCCGTTTCTCTGAGAAAGTTTCTCTGAAACACGTGGCAGTGCATTGTTATTCACACACACCGTGCAGCGCAGTCGTTTAATTAGTCACATGAGCTTTCTGCAGGAGAAACGGCAGGAATAGTATATAACTTTCTCGTGTCTTTTCTCGTAACTTTCTTGTCGGCAAAAAGTTATTGATAACATTGTTTCAATTATTTTTCATTAATTCATTTATCGCAGCGAAGATTATAATCCACCTTCAAACTTTCAAAGTTGAATTTAAATTCAACAATTGTTACCAGTTAAATTTCTTATTTTCAGTAAGAAATGCCAAATCGTCAGAGAAGAGAAACTGACAAAACCTGCAATGGTAAGTAATTATAATAATTAAGTGTAAATTAGAATGGTTAAACCATCATGATGATACATGAACTTCAGTTGAACTACAGTTATGATTGGTCTTAAACAAAATACACTTTGTGTTTTTGAGTGAATTTAAAGTTCATTTGATTGATTTTTTGATTGACAAAAACCTCTAGATTGCATTATAAAGAAAAATAAATTATTTAAATACTGAAATATTGACCGTCAAGTGTGACAATCATTGTCATGATACGGCCCGTATAACCGGGTTATACTAAATTACTGAAACCGTTTCGTGACCGTCACGAATCATTCGTGAATGAATTCGTAATTCACGAATTCGTGACGAATCACTGAAATCAACCATATTAGAACAACCGATATTTACAGGAAAATGGCATGCATGTAACCTGGTAATCAACAAAACTTTTATTGGTTTTTCCAGAAGCCAGTACTGTAATTAAATTACATCATGTTAATAATCAATAATCATTCACATATTAGAATTTCGCTTCCATCATCCCATGATATATCAGTGATAAACTATAACTTTTTTAGAATGTCGTAAAGTCTTTCACTCTACCGGCACGCTCAACCGCCACAGAAGACTAAACGTTTGCCGAGCTAAGCAGGTCAAACGGGAGAGCATGCTCCGATGCATGTTTTGCGGTGTGCCCGAATCTTCTTGGTTCGCGGACATCTATGCAGTTGCTGAACATGCATTGAGTCCCTACTGCTGGAACAAAATCAGGAGCAATCGTGTACGAGGAGTCGAAGCAAATTTTCTGGCGCCAACACGAAAAACTTTGATGCAGTCGTGAGAACATGGAAAGGCTGCAAAAAAGCGTTTTCCCTGGCTGATAGACGTCGAAGCAAGCAGTTTGAAGACGAAGAGTTTCGGTTTGGTAAGGTTTTGTTAGCCCTCAGGCCCTGGGTTGCTTTTGGCCAACTGAAAAAAATAATTTTGCAATAAAAAATAACCGTTATTTTAGTGACTGAAATAAAATAAAATAATAAAATAATCAATTGCAACTTGAATGTTGAAAATGATTTTCAACCAATTTTTTTTGTTATGTAAGATTTTGGACTCCAAACTTCGGAAGTCATAGTCAATATAGACAAGTTGTGTTTAGACATGGACGCAGTTGACTCCCAGGTGTTTTATTTGCCCAGTCAACTTCATCAAGCCAAAAAAAATCAACGAGTTCTCCACTGGTAGGAACAGCACAAATGTTGCCAACAACATCCTGTTCAGTGAACCAAGAAAATGCTGAACTTCCACTGGAAGAGGAAGAAGAACCTTCAACGAGTTCTCCACAGGCAGGAACAGCACAAATGGGGCCAACAACATCCTGTTCAGTGAACCAAGAAAATGCTGAACTTCCACTGGAAGAGGTAGAAGAACCTTCAACGAGTTCTACGAAAAGTCCGGGAACTGCACAGGAAAAGCTTCCTCTTGAAGAGGAAGAACTGTTTGAAACAGCTGAAGTTGACTCTGAAGTTGGGGATGTCTTTAAGTTCAACTTGAATCTTCTTGATACAGAAGAACAGCAAAGTTCAACTGCAAACAAGGTAACATTGTTAATCATTAATCTCGAAAAATTCACAAATTTTTTCGAGCTTTTGAGAACGATAAAAAAATTGTAGGCCTGTGAACTGTGAAAAAATGAACTCCATTCTTCATTCAAGAAAAATTATTCTCACTAAACGTGCCAAAAACCAGTACTTTTGAACAAATTTTTTCGAGCTTTTGAGAACGATAAAAAAGTTGTAGGCATTGGCCTGTGATAAAAATTGGCAATGTTTTGTCATTTGACACTGGATTCCGGGCCTCATGGCTAAAGGTTTGAACACGATTTCCGAGATCAATTCCTTGCCTAGTTGACAGCATTCGAAAGTGCCATGGATTCCGGAGAGATATTCATTAGGCCCGGAATCCATGGCACTTTCGAATGCTGTCAACTATGCAAAAAATTGATCTCGGAATTCTAGTTCAAACCTTTAGCCATAAGGCCCGGAATTCAGTGTCAAATGACAAAACATTGCCAATTTTTATCACATGCCAATGCCTACAACTTTTTTATCGTTCTCAAAAGCTCGAAAAAATTTGTTCAAAAGTACTACTTTTGTTGTAGTACATCCTGTAGTACAGGATTTTGGCACGTTTAGTGAAAATAATCATTATTTATGATAGAAATAGAAATATGATATTTCTTGAATGAAGAATGGAATTAATTTTTTTAAATGAAGTCACAACGCTGATTCTTTGGGTTTTTTCAAATGGGTTTGACTCACCCGGACAAACTACCCACTTACTTCCTTTTTTCAGCAAGCAAAACAGACTAGAGTGGATTCTAAGGCCGCTTCCATCTGGCCTTCTGTAAAGATAGTCTTGCCGAGAGACTCACGCATATTGCATTTGAGGCAACTGGAGAGCTTCACGACTATCCAAGATTTACGAAGAGTGTTATCCTGCGTGAGTTTTTTCGTAAAAAATGAAAACTGTTTTACAGAGAAAAAAATTATGTTCACAGGTAAAAATCGCAAAATCGTTGGTAAGGACAGTTGAAGTGCGACATATCGAAAGTGCCCTTCAGGAAGCAGAGTTTTTGAACTCAGAATATGCTGTTTTTGTTCCTGACGCCTTTCGATTCAACGGATTCACGTCAAAAGTGTCACAATCAGTCCTCGACAACCCAAACGTCGTGAAACTTCTATTGGAAGGTTACAAAAAACCATTAACCCTCCGCTCGTACGACTCGAATTTCAGGGTTAGTACTACTAACGCTTTAGTACGCTTTCTTTTCAAAAGATTTGCCAACAAAGGTTGCCAGTATAAAATTTTTATCATGACCGTCATTCATTCATTCACTGAAAGTTGAGGTTGAAATGTCTCTGGATTATTTTCCGAAATTTTTTCAATTCAATTTCTAATTTCTTACTAAGTTATAGTATTGAACCATTCCAGGAACAAACAAGGATAATTGATGGAAAAGAGGTGGATCAGTTGTTCAGAAAAACACCTCCCATGTTTTACATCATTATTGACGCTGATGCCGCACATCAAAAAATCACAAAATTTACCCAACCGTCATTCCTATCGAGTACCTCGCTGGGACACATTCATTCAAAAAGTTTGCCCGCAGCATGTCGGCCCATTAAAGAGTCCTACTTTCTTCTCATTTCTCAAGATGGCGCTGTGACAATGTTCCACCAAGATTTTTCCAGCACATCAGTCCTCTATATTCTACTGAAAGGATGTAAGACGTTCTTCTTGATAGCCCCGACGAGCATCAACCAGGATCTCTTCAACCAGTTCCTGCAGCAGTCCCAAAGGAAATTTTTCTTCGGTTCCCATGAAGGCTTGAATATGGGAGGGTGCCAAGCTATCACGCTGAGAGCGCGACAAGGTTTAATCATGCCAGCGAATATGATTCATATGGTGGAGACGACAGGCGTTTCTGTCGCCTATGGAGTTAACTTCATTTTCAAGAATCATCTTCGTCTGGCCGCTGATACCTTCAAGACAGAACTCGTTCAGAAAACAAAGTTCACTGAATGCTACCCTTCTTTCTCGTTCCTTGCGCTTACTCATAGTGTGTCTCGAGTACAGTGAGTCATTTAACATCTTTGAAAGTTTAACATCATGTTAAAGAGTCAACTGTGAAAGTCTGTGGTTGAAGTTTATAATAATGTAACCTCAAAATCAATAACTGGAATAATATGACAAAATCTATTTTTTTTGAAATTTTTGATTTTGTTTACAGAGATGGATCCGACGCAAATGTCGATGAGCTCGCGGCAATTTTTGACGTGTTTCAAATTCTGAAAAAACACGACTCATCGTTTGCACAACATGCTTCCCTAGTAAAAGACAACGTACGTACAAATTATGCTCAAGTTGAAATATTGAATATTTTTCACACAATTTTATTCATAACGTTTTGGTAAAACTTCTCTGAGTTTATGACAAAATTAATTTAATATTACTCAGTAATATTACTCATCAAGGCTTGATGTAACTTACATATATATTCAATGTATATCAAGTATATATCAATATATACTATATATAGTATACTATATTTATAGTATAAAGTTGAATATATTTTTTGATGTCATCCAGTATTGTTTTCCAGGATAAATTACTTGCAACTGGAAACTCTTCGAACCTGGGTAACAACTTCTCTAAAGTTGAACTTTTGGAAAAGCGAATCGAACTCATGATGATGCTGAGGCAACATGATTGTGTCCTAGTCAGTCCAGCCCCAAGTCCAAACAAAAAGTTAAAGGCAAATCCTTCAACCTGACAGCCGTTTATGCCAACCACTGTATATTACTCAAAAAAATCTTCTGCTCCCTAGCGACCGCATTTAACGTGTTTTTTTTCTCTCGATTATTCGAACATGAAACAATAACATTCGATGTGGAGTCCACTTTCTTCCAAATTCTGTGTAAATACGCCTTTTCAACTCCTTCGCGGCGCGCAGTTATCACTGTGAGTGACCGTCAAAGTGACTTTATGATGATAATTTATAACGTACGTCATTGAATGACGTTATGATGATGATTATGATTATACTGTAATTTTTTTTCAGTACTGCTTGTACTGACACTGTCAAAAAAACATAGTTTAAAGCTTTTACTATGAGCCTCATGAGAAACATTTCCAATTGAAGTGTTTGCAAACAATTTGTTTTCTTTTCATTTAATAGAGAGAAAAAATTGATTGCCAATTTTCGGATTTGAAAAAAGTTACATTGTCAAGGTTTGAAGTTTATGAAACTTTAATTGATCACATTCACGCGAAAACACTGAAACTTTGAACTAGTTAAAATAATAAAAATAATGGGGTTTTGACTGTTCTAAGTTGTGTGAAAAAAGAGTCCGGTAGTCTTCTTCACTTGCGTAGTGGCCTGTGCACGTTTGAACGTTGCATCGTAAGTTGAAACTTGTGAATTCACGGTGTTCTGTAATCCTTAAATACTTTATAAGTGTATCATGACCATTGTCTTTTTGTGCGGGCAACACATCCCACCTGCTACCCAACACAGAATCCCAAGATTTGTGGCAGCCTCGAATTCCTTCGGATATTGCTGCACTAAACTTGACCACTTCCTTTTGGGATTCTGTCGAAAAACCCATTATTTGTCTTGTTAGTTTGGTCACGGGTCCAAGATTGAAAGTGATGGAGTTTTTGTCCCTAGCCAGTCCAACAGCACGTTTCAAGGCGGAAAACACCGCAAACGATAAATTGATTGGATGTTCAATTGCATTGAAGTCACACGTTTCATGCTGAAATGTTACAAATTTAGTCACGTGCCAAAATCCTGTACTTTCGAATAAAAGTATTTGAGTTTTTGAAAACGATAAAAATTGTAGGCATTAGCCTATGTTTTCACGTGCCAAAATCCTGTACTTTTGAACAAAAGTATTTCAGTTTTTGAAAACGATAAAAAATTGTAGGCATTAGCCTGTGATAAAAATTGGCAATGTTTTGTCATTTGACACTGGATTCCGGGCCTTATGGCTAAAGGTTTGAACATGAATTCCTAGTTCGTTTCTCAGTCGTAAGCATTGTAAAACTCCATGGAATCCGGGGCGTGACAAATTCGGAATGTTTCAAAAGAAAATTGTAGGCCTTAGCCTGTGATAAAAATTGGCAATGTTTTGTCATTTGACACTGGATTCCGGGCCTTATGGCTAAAGGTTTGAACATGAATTCCTAGTTTTATTTCTCAGTCGTAAGCATTGTTAAATTTAATGGAATCGGGGACAATGAAAATTCGGAATGTTTCATTAAAAAAACTTTACCTTGAGGTAGTCTTCACAAGCTAGCTGAACCAAGAGTGCAGGCATCCTTATAGAAATGTCCTCGTTATTTATGCATGTCAACTGTGCAAAGGCCTTTTTTGTCCTTCCTTCAAACTCCAAGCTGTCTACTCTGCAATTTTCCCCTCCATGGAAAGCAGTTGATCCAACCTGAGAAACAAAGATTTGAATTTTTATACAAAATATTTTTATCGGGCGCTGAGACATATATTCCTAACTTTATGACATCTGAAAAAATCGCGGCACACACTTCCAATGCTTGTAATTATTTTGTTAACAAACCTTGAGGACACCGTTGGAACAAGGGACAAAGGTCAAAGGCACTATGTCTTCTGTGGCTTCGAGAAGTGTCAGCATGTCAATTTCTTTTTCGTCTTTTTTAGCTCTTTTTGTAGGATTACGTTGATGATCCTGAACCTCACATGGCTCCAAAACTAAAGTAGCCGTGTCACAAAAAGATGTCTGAAACAATTCACGATTTCAAACAGATTATGAATGAAGTTAAAATATGTTTTTCAATTTCAGCTATTCAAAAAAACTTCTTTTGAAGTTGAACTTCTTTCCGAGTGATGTTTTGAAAGATGTTTTTCAAAGCGAATAAGTACCTCAGATGTAAGCGTATCTTCAAAGAGCCCTTGATTTCGAAGTTGATTGTATTTTAGAACCAATATGTTAGCCTCTGGTTCTTCTCGGGGGTTTTCATCATGCTCCGAGTCCAAAGTTCTCAATGTACATTCCCGTTTGAAAGGATCGTTGTACAGTACAACCCCTGTCATCAGAATGCATTTGTCAACGCAATCTTTTTCACAAGCAGCAGAGAAAAAAGCATCTGTATTGCGAGTTAAGCGTCTTGGGTTGAACAGAAATGGATCTTTTTTGTTTCTTCTTTTAGCCCTATCTGGCTCTTCAACAACTTTGATTGTCTTTCTTATTTTCCAATGTTTCATCCTCCGATTGTCGCGAAGGTCTTCTGGAATTGTTATCTGTACGGGTGGACCCTTCCATTCAGTCCATTTGACACTCACACCCCAGTTACTAATGAAACCCAGTATTCTAGCGGCTTCCCAAATGTACGTCACTTCATCAAGAACTTGCACTTCTTCTTTTTCCTTGAACAATGATGGAAGCATCTTGTAGGAGCGATTTTATCTAATTGAATAATATTTAGTACAATCATTGTACTCATGATGAGTAATTGTCATGATGAGTATATTTTTTAACAACCAATTTAAACCTTCATGTTTAACCGCATAAAACGACTATTGAAACGATAATTGAAGTTCAATTGGTGTTCAATTGGTACTCAAATTGGTTGTGATATTATGCCATATTATACTATATTATATTATTGCAGTAATTCAGCAATTAAGAGTCAATTATATACTGTATAATATAATATAGTATAATATGGCATATTATCACAACCAATTTGAGTACCAATTGAACACCAATTGAACTTCAATTATTGAAAAATACTATTATTAGTAAGTTGTTAGTAACACCCTCCGAGGGTGATTCATTCGATTGTGCAATCCTTTCTAGTCACTTCTCATTTCATTCCAAGTTTTGTTAACCTGAACTATGGACTCCGAACTTCCTGCTGTGAATACTGCGCAACTTGAAACTCCTGTTTTCCATAGAGATCATAATGAACATCCATCTAGTCAACAGTCTGTTACTAACAGATGTAGTACATCTCGGAGTTTCGACCAAAATTTTGCACAGCTCCCATCTGTGGAAGTTCCTTTAGGAACCCCCATCCGATTCGGCCCTATGCCCTATGCTGAACCTTGTACAATTATTACAGATGTTAATCATAATGACAATACTTACCACACATTGGACACTCCGCAGCAAGTGTCTTCTCGAAGTGAAGGGTATTCAAACTTCATTAGCCCAATGCCAGTGGTGTACCCACACTTTGATCCCGCGTTTTTTCATAGAAATCAAATTGCCAGCCAGCCCACTGATCATCATGATGATTACACTGCCAATGGAACAGAACTCAGTTGTTTTTTTCTCAACCTTCAGAATCAACTCCTTCAAACCAGCATTCATCAACTTTGTCATGGGAAATACCTCTGTTCACGCCGCAGTCGGCGGCTGCCACTCAGGCTGGCAGTTCAAGTACAGAGCCTCCGACTGAGTCTTCATCTGAGAATATGGCAAAACGAGTTATTCCAACAAACAATGACTCGCAAACCGAGGTAAGATTCCTTTTGTTTTGAAACAAAAAGCATTTTTGCTGCTCAAACCGTGAAGAGTTGGAAACTTTCAGCTAATGTTTTTGTTGACTTTTGTAGTTCAACTAAAAGTTTTTGTTTTGAGTTTAGATAGCTGCAAAACTTGCACGCGTTCAAGAACAACTTGAAGCTGCTTCGTCCAAAGACGACCAAAATGAACATTGCGAGAGGCAAGAAATCGAAACACTTGTTAAAGAGCACTTGGATGTTTTCCAAGAATCGGGTTTTTAACCCATAAACAACGTGTTTCGTTATTTCAACTTGTGACAGCCTTCTTATACTGTTATGTCGTGCCATCAATGCTAGAAAAAACCATAAGCTGCATGTCTGTTCATTCAGTTGCACAAGCGTTTGTGGCATTGTCAGATGAGGAGGATACTTGTATAACGGTTTCAATTGAACCAAGTGAAAGTGAGTCATCTTGAATTTCTTCCGTATAATTTTTTTTCAAAACTGTGAAACTGTTTGTTTAGTGTCTACTGAACGTTCGAATCACATTTTGCCGCGATGGCTCGTACAGGGTTTGAAACTTTATCACACTGAAGTTCGACCACATTTCTTACCTCAGAGTGTCCCGAAAGAAAAGATTTCTTTCACCGGATCTTTCCCTGAGCAACCAATCCAAGTCAAAACAGAATTTTTTTTGTGAACTCCAGTGGAAACACCAAGTTTCGTGTGAATAGAATTGCCGCCACAGTTTCTGACATGGTACGTTTCAACTTTTAACTTATAAGTCTGTGGAAGTTGAACTTCCTAATATGATTTGAACACAACGGGGAATATTCGTTCTAGAAGGATCTGTTTAGATTTCTGCTCAAATGGAGCCTGCTAAGCGACCCAAGACATTACTCGATCGTCAAGTGGCAAAATTCATGCCTTTGTCAAAAGATCCTGCATTTCAACTGGTGAAACACAAAACGCAGGAAATTCACAAGGTATTACTTTGATTTTCCAAGAATTTTTTTAATTTAAAAAACGTTTCGACTCGGAAACTTTCGGAAAGTATCGACTGTTTCAGCTGATTTGTACTTCACAGTTTTTTATACAGTATCACAATTTATCAATTGGATGTATGAATCAATACGCTCACGTTTTTCCAGATTGTCAATCACACCTACAAAGATGTTGAAAAAGCTGTGCGATGTAGACAAGATCAACAAAGATACATTAGACAGACAATTAGAGCACAAGCTTTTGTGAAACAGTATCCAAACTTTGTTGTATCGGAGACGCGCGTGTCGGGTTTTTTTTCCAGCGAAACAAATGGGAAACTCATCACGACCTAAAGAAAGTCATGTCCCAAATCGCCATGCTGCAGAAAGATAAAAGCAAGCGACAACAAAAGCCGCTTTCTGATTCCAGCGGCATTAGTTATAAAGGCACTGGAAACTTTCTTTCATTGGAAGGACAAACGCTTCTGGCCCACAGATGTGATACGCAAGAATGGGTTGGCATTTGTGATGTTGTTTTCCCTACCTTCGGAAGAGGTAATCTTGCGTTTCTTGAAAACGTTGACGACAAGTTTCCAAAACTTTCAAAAGTTTCTTTTTCAAAAAAATTTCTTTTTTGATTCAAACGTTATAGTTTAAAGTTTTCAACCAATACAGTTTTTTGAATTCCATTCAAAAATGCCATGTAACAGTGTTACGTAATATAGAGTAAACTTTAATATGTTGAACATTTTCTGATTCAGGCGTTGTCAGCACACAGGCCTTCCAGAAGGATGATATTATCATGGACTACCATGGGGTTGCTGTGACAGATAAAACATATCAAGATTTGATAAGGAACCGTTCTGTTCCGACTGAATTTGTGCTGGAAATTGGCGCGCCTGTGAAGCGTTTCATCGATGCTTCTTCAGAAGTGTGTGTTGAACATCCAACCAACCGCTGTCTTGGTCGACTGGCTAATCACAGCACGCTAAACTCCAAGAAGAATTTGGATGCGAATAAGAAGATCATAGAAGTTGTTCTTAATGCCTTCGATCCGCCAAAACGATTAGCTGTATTCAAAGCCCGAAGAAACATTGAGCCTTTCGAACAGCTACGATACGATTATGGCGATAAAGTTGCTCGATACATGTTCAACATGTGAAGTTCACAAGTTCAGCTTTTTTACCTTAGAAACTTTTCAAGTTGTGTTACACCCATTCAATGGAAGTTCCATATATTTTTTGTTCAACATACTGTATGTTACATACGTGTAGTTACTACTAGTAATAGTTCAAACACTTGCACCCACAACTTTTTTCATCGAAGTACATGTACGGTATTTCGGCACGCTCGAAATTACTAATTACTTAGTAACTAATTAGTTAGTAGTTGCAACTACAAGTAGCCTACTTATAACTAAGTTTGATCAAACAAGTTCAGACACTGGCAGTGTCTTAACCTCAGTACAGTATTTCGGCACGCTCGAAATTAACTAATTAGTTAGTAGTTGCAACTACAAGTAGTTATAACTAAGTTTGATCAAACGATTGTACCCACATTTTTTTTCATCGGAATACAGTATTTTAGCACGTAAGTTAATAGTTGCAGTTATAATAACTTGTAGGACAAACTAAACAAAAAAGATGGAATAAAATTGCTTAAAAACTGTAAACTTCTGCCACATAAATTCAAAAATATAAAAGTCTTGGATTCCATGCCATTTTTCTCACTGGATTCCAACGTCTTGGATTCCATGGTTATAGTGTATTGAATTTATCAACTATTTGTTTGGCAACTATTTGTTTAGTGGTTGAGTAAAAATGGCTCGGATTCCGGAACCATGTCCTTGGATTCCGAATTCAAGTAATTGTTCGCTATACCATGGATTCCGTGATTTTGCCAATTTTCGTTGGTTTAATTGATTGTCCCGGATTCCGGGATTTTGCGTATATGCCTGTTCGTGCCGCCATGCGAGTATTTGAACGCGGAATCCATGGCATGTGCATGTTATATCATTTGAATTCGGAATCCATGTACACTAATAGTCAAATCTGACTATTGAAATAACACGGATTGGCGACGTAATGAAAACATGGCGAAACAAGTCTTAGCGTACGCTAGAAACGAATCTTATTAAGTTCAAATAAAAATTGAAACGTTTTCTGTTCTTCGAGAAAATCGTGACAGTCGAAACAAACCCATTTTTGTGGGAAAAAGTCTAAAAATTTTTAATGCGGTGTCGAATAAACAAACTGTAGAGCGAAAAAATCGAGAAAATTGAAAACTATCAAGTTTTGGTGGAGAAGGACGAACCATTGGTCAAACACCGTCGAAACATAAGTCGAGTGAGTTCAAAACATAAGTCGAGCACAGTCGTAAAATTCTTCATTTCCGTCGAGAAAGCCGAAACATAGGTCGAGCACTTTCGAAACATAGGTTGAGCACAGCACAGTCGAAACATGAGTCGAGCAATGTCGAGCAATGTCGAATAGATCATCCGGTCACCCAGCTACGTATTAAAATTGATTAAAATTGGGTATAGAGTCTACAATGTATTAAGATAGGGAATACCAACGGTAAGGTTTTATGGTTTGTGTGATGGTAAGATAATGGTAAGAAAAACTATTTTTTTAATGGATTTTGTGTAGAAATGTCTAGTTTTTTGCAAAAATCTCGGCGCGCGTTATCTAACTGGAAAAGTTAACTGTTAATTTTGGGTAGATTGTGAATAGAAGGGCTTTAATGCCAATAAATATCACTTTATTTGCAAAAGAGGTGTTAAATCGCTTTTTATTCTTAATTTATGAGTTTAGGTTGTTTGAATTTAAGATGTGCTCAATCACATCTTCATTTAGCTAATGTATACTAGTATATACTAGTGTATACAACAATGATCTATAATAGGGAACAAAACATGGCAAAACAAGTCTTAGCGTACGCTAGAAACGAATTTTAGTAAGTTCAAATAAAATTTGAAACGTTTTCTGTTCTTCGAGAAAATCGAGACAGTCGAAACAAACCCATTTTTGTGGGAAAAGTCTCAAACTGTAGAGCGAAAAAGTCGAGTCGAGAAAATTGAAAACTATCAAGTTTTGGTGGAGAAGGTCGAACCATTGGTCAAACACCGTCGAAACATAAGTCGAGCGAGGTCGAAACATAAGTCGAGCACAGTCGTAAAATTCTTCATTTCCGTCGCGAAAGCCGAAACATAGGTCGAGCACTTTCGAAACATAGGTTGAGCACAGCACAGTCGAAACATAAGTCGAGTAATGTCGAAACATACGTCGAGCACAGCACAGTCGAAACATAGGTCGAGCAATGTCGAAACATAGGACGAGCACAGTCGAAACATAGGTCGAGCACAGCACAGTCGAAACATAGGTCGAGCACTGTCGAAACTGGGGGAAGGGGGGGTGGTTGCATGTATTAGGATAGAGAATAGATTATCCGGTCACCCAGCTACGTATTAAGATTGATTAAAATTGGGTATGGAGTCTACAATGTATTAAGATAGGGAAAACCAACGGTAAGGTTTTATGGTTTGTGTGATGTTAAGATAATGGTAAGAAAAACTAATTTTTTTGGATTTTGTGTAGAAATGTCTAATTTTTTGCAAACATCTTGGCGCGCGTTATCTAACTGGAAAAGTTAACTGTTAATTATGGGTAGATTGTGAATAGAAGGGCTTTAATGCCAATAAATATCACTTTCCTTGCAAAAGAGGTGTTAAATTGCTTTTTATTCTTAATTTATGAGTTTAGGTTGGTTGAATTCAAGAGCGGCTCAATCACATCTTCATTTAGCTAATGTATACTAGTGTATACTAGTGTATACAACAATGATCTATAATAGGGAACAAAACATGGCAAAACAAGTCTTAGCGTACGCTAGAAACGAATCTTAGTAGGGTCAAAAAAAATTTGAAACGTTTTCTGTTCTTTGAGAAAATCGAGACAGTCGAAACAAACCCATTTTTGTGGGAAAAAGTCTCAAACTGTAGAGCAAAAAAGTCCAAAAAATTGAAAACTATCAAGTTTTGGTGGAGAAGGTCGAACCATTGGTCAAGCACCGTCGAAACATAAGTCGAGCGAGGTCGAAACATAAGTCGAGCACAGTCGTAAAAAACTTCATTTCCGTCGAGAAAACCGAAACAAAGGTCGAGCACTTTCGAAACATAAGTTGAGCAAAGCACAGTCGAAACATAAGTCGAGCAATGTCGAAACATACGTCGAGCACAGCATAGTCGAAACATAGGTCGAGCAATGTCGAAACATAGGTCGAGCACAGTCGAAATATAGGTCGAGCACAGCACAGTCGAAACATAGGTCGAGCACTGTCGAAACTGGGGGAAGGGGGGGAAGGTGGTTGACCTCCATGTATTAGGATAG
Organism: Symsagittifera roscoffensis; assembly: GCF_963678635.1. Taxonomy (NCBI): domain Eukaryota; kingdom Metazoa; phylum Xenacoelomorpha; order Acoela; family Convolutidae; genus Symsagittifera; species Symsagittifera roscoffensis. The sequence goes on along the minus strand of NC_087066.1, from coordinate 16,312,692 downwards.
AGAATAGAGTATCCGGTCACCCAGCTACGTATTAAGATTGATTAATATTGGGTATGGAGTCTACAATGTATTAAGATAGGGAATACCAACGGTAAGGTTTTATGGTTTGTGTGATGGTAAGATAATGGTAAGAAAAACTATTTTTTTTTTTTGGATTTTTTGTGGAAATGTCTAGTTTTTTCGCAAAAATCGCGGCGCGCGTTATCGAACTGGAAAAGTTAACTGTTAATTATGGGTAGATTGTGAATAGAAAGGCTTTAATGTCAATAAATATCATTTTCCTTGCAAAAGAGTTGTTAAATCGCTTTTTATTCTTAATTTATGAGTTTAGGTTGTTTGAATTCAAGAGGGGCCCAATCACATCTTCAGTTAGCTAATGTATACTATTGTATACTAGTGTATACAACAATGATCTATAATAGGGAACAAAACAGGGCGAAACAAGTCTTAGCGTACGCTAGAAACGAATCTTAGTAAGTTCAATTAAAAATTGAAACGTTTTCTGTTCTTCGAGAAAATCGAGACAGTCGAAACAAACCCATTTTTGTGGGAAAAAGTCTAAAAATATTTAATGCGGGGTCGAACAAACAAACTGTAGAGCAAAAAAATGTCGAGAAAAATGAAAACTATCAAGTTTTGGTGGAGAAGGTCAAACCATTGGTCAAGCACCGTCAAACATAAATCGAGCGAGGTCGAAACATAAGTCGAGCACAGTCGTAAAATACTAATTTCCGTCGAGAAAGCCGAAACATAGGTCGAGAATTTTCGAAACATAGGTTGAGCACAGCACAGTCGAAACATAAGTCGAGCAATGTCGAGCAATGTCGAATAGATCATCCGGTCACCCAGCTACATATTAAGATTGAGTAAGATTGGGTATAGAGTATACAATGTTTTAAGATAGGGAATATCAACGGTAAGGTTTTATGGTTTGTGTGATGGTAAGATAATGGTAAGAAAAACTAATTTTTTGGAGATTTTGTGTGGAAATGTCTAGTTTTTCGCAAAAATCTCGGCGCGCGTTATCTAACTGGAAAAGTTAACTGTTAATTATGGATAGATTGTGAATAGAGGGGCTTTAATGTCAATAAATATCACTTTCCTTGCAAAAGAGTTGTTAAATCGCTTTTTATTCTTAATTTATGACGGATGTTTTCAAAAATATTCAAGTGAGAAAGAAACGGTGCAATTTAAAGCATTCAAAACATATGTAAAAATGAGAAAATAAAGATGTATTTTTCAATTTAAGACCAAATTAAGAGCAGCTCTATTAGTTATAATCTGAACACCTTCGGAAGTAGAAATACGCAAGGAAACTTAGTTCCTATTATCTACAATAACTAAAAACTGCTAAAAGAGCGCGTCTCAAAAATTGAGTTACAATCAAGATGCAAACTGGAACAATTGTACAGTTTTCCGATTTTTATTAAGCAAAAATCTCTTTAGTTAAAATAACGAAATGTAGATCTTGAAAGCAAGTTTTTGATTTATGCTTCATGTATCTTCTTCCAAAAGATGTCGGATTGGGTTTACTTTCAGAAATTATCCTCAAAACATCTAATTTTTCAAATAAAGTTACCTAATAAATCAAATGATAACAAATTTTTCCAATGAATTACGCATAAATACAAATCTTTGAGCCTTTTTATGTCGGATTTTTTTCTCAAGATATACTTTTTAAGCTAAATTTTAGGAAAATTATCTCAAAACTCCTAATGAGTTAAATCGAGCTTCTATCTCATTTTAGCATTTTCTCAGTTTCTGCTTCATCTACTATCTACCAACCTAATCCATTTTGAGTAAAATTTTACTTGAAAAATGAATTTTTGTTAGAAATTATCTTGAAGTTTTTAATCTTTTCCAGATCAGTTATCCATTTCTTTTCTGAAATCGACAAAAAGTAAAAAACAGTAGGAAACCATAACAACGCGCAACTGTATGAACACTTTTACAAGCACTAAACCAGGAAAACTTTAAAATAGTAACTACGCAAAACCTTTTAATTAGTCGATATTTTATAAATATCCAAGTTTTACAATTTTCAAACAAAAACTTAACCACTCGTTAGCGTATGTTATGCACTTATACTAGAATTTTATCGCAACACAATTTCCGCAAGCTTGCAATCATTGAAGTTTTTACTGTTGATTAAAGATTTTCGGATTGATTTTCAAGGAAAAATTCACGACAATTTGAACTAGATTTTTGCTGTCTTCTTTATCGTCAATCAAAACCTTTGAATAAAAAAATCAATGAAAGCTCAGGTGCTGTGATGAAAACACTATATAATTTTTACTATAGTTTTTCAAATTTATCTCATTGGTATTTCAGAGTCAGTAACAATTTTTGTTCATAGCGATTTCTAAGTTTTTAATTAAAAAATTATTAACTTTACCTTCTCTTGAAGTTTGGAATGTGTTTGGAGACTGCTGAGCACATAAATAACTTTATATTGACAAGAAGAATGCTTCTTGAAATGATTACTGAGTTCCTCGCTGCTATAAGTATAAAGTTACATTTCGAACACTTCAAGTCACCACAGGTTCTACGATGTCTTGACGCATCTTTACGTGTGTATTCTCTGCCACACTCAAGGCAAGCAACTCTTTCGATTCTACTCAGTGAAATGAGTTCAACAAGTAAAAACAAACTTGGGAATAAATTGGAGATATGGAATGTCCCAAATTTTTTAATAAAAAGAGTTGAATAGCCTCAAAAAGTAAGAAAAAGTAAACAAAACAGTAATTTTTTAACGTATTGTCTTTAACGTGAAAAAGAAAAGCAAATTGGATATCACCCTAATTAGCCAAGCTGAAATAAAAATCATCCAATCTAACCACGGAATTTTCAAAATTTTTTATATCAACCAATCAGAGGCATTTGTGATAAGGAAATTTGTTTTTTTTATATCAACCAATCAGAATCGAGCATTGCTTCACAGGTAATACTTGCGAGATTAACCAATCAGAATTAAGTAATCACAGATTTTAAATTTTTATGAATTTTTCTAACAATTACTATCACATACATTTGACACCAAAGTGAGATAAATGAGATTTCTTGTCTGGTTTATATTATTTTTTCAATACTCAATTCAAATTTTGAAACTTCGATCAAAACTTTTTGATTTGTTCAATTTCTAACCAGTGAAGAGACAAATTACCAAAATATACATTTTTATTGTTTTCTTTTTTGGTATTTTGTAATATAAACAACCGGAAGTCGGATAATCGGATATTAAATTTGGATAATCGATTAAAACATATTCTGATAAATTAGATTTTGTATTTGTATCAAATTCAAAACAGTAATCGAATTGATGTTCTTTATCTCCAATTTTTGTTTCGTAGTCCCTTTTGTCTGAATTCCTTGCTGCTAAATGTATAAAAGTTACAGTTCTAACACTTCAAAACACTACATGTTCTACGATGTATTGACGCATCTTTACATGTGTATTCTCTGCCACATTCAAGACAAGCAACTCTTTAATTTCGATTCAGTGACGGCATTTCAATAAGTAAAAACGCACTGAAGAATAAATGGAAGATTTAGAATGTCTCAAAATTTTAAATAAAAAGAGTTGAATAGCCTCAAAGAATTAGTAAAAGTAAAAAAAAAAACAGCAAATTTCTTAACAAATTGTTAACAGGAAAAAAAACCAGAATGAGTATCACCCTATTTATCCAAGCTGAAATAAAAACCATCCAATCTAACCACGGAATTTTCAAATTTTGTGATATCAAGTAATCAGAATCGGGCATTTTTTATTAGGAAAATTGTTTTTTTTTAATATCAACCAATCAGAATCAAGCATTGCTTCACAGGTAATATTTGCGATATTAACCAATCAGAAAAAAGTAATCACAATTTTTAATTTTTATTGAGTTTTTTTAACATAAATAACATATACAATTGGCACCAAAGTGAGATGAATGAGATTTCTTGTCTGGTTTATATTATTTTTTCGATACTCATTTCAAACTTTGAAACTTCGATTAATTTTTTTTTGGTTTTTTCGATTTCTAACCAGTGAAAAAAGAAATTACCAAATTATACACTTTGTCGCTTTCTTGTGGTATATTGTAGTATAAACAATCGGAAGTCTTTCAAATTTGGATAATCGATTAAAAGATATTCTGATAAATCTAGATTTTGTATTTGAATCAAACTCAAAACAGTAATCGAATTGATGTTCCTTATCTCCAGTTTTTGTTTCGTAGGCTCTTCCGGTGTTCTGTTTTTTACTGATGGTCCACTCAATCTGAGTTCACTCTTCCAAAAAAAAACATTGTTTGTAATTCTGACAGTACGCTTTTTTCTGTAATCGCCTCTCCATCTTTTTAACAAAATTATTGAACTTTCTGTGTATTATACAAGTTAAAACTAATACAATCTCCATCAACGTTATCTCTTGTAGTTTTTTGTGGTAGTTCAGTTTTAAAATCTAGTGAACGTTTGCTTCAGACACTGAAAAAGCTTTTGATAAAAAAAACATTTTTCCTAGTGAAATAAACAAAGAAACTTAAAAAACTCGAAATGTTTTATCATTTTCAATTTATTTTGTAATATTAATCAACATAAAAATCTTCTGTCTCATTTAGAAAATTGATGTAGCCAATCAAAATCCTATCAAATTGTGGCAAAAAAAATATGAAAACAACCAACGAAATACATAAATTCGAAAAATATTGGCAAGGTTTTCAACTACAACCTTGTTTTTAATTTTGTTCAAAAAAGACAAATTTTACTTAAACTTAAGCAAAAACAGCAATTGAATAAGTTTTTCTGTAATTTTTTGAGCACTAATTGGAAAATTAACTGATTATTGGTTGATATTTTATGTTAATTTGAATTAAATTGTATGCTTTGTCTGACTTTTCCTCAGATATCATAGCTCTTAATATACACTTCAAGTTTTGAATCAATAATATGTCAATTAACAAACATAAAAAACATTACAAAGCATTACTGAGGCTTACAATTATCTACAAACATAAACATCCTCAAAATTTGGGATAGTTCTTTGAATTGATTCAAAGTATAGTTGACATTTGCAACTTGCTTCAAGTCTTCATTTTCCTTTGCAGTGAAGAGTCGAATCTGAATGTAGGGCGGCTTGATCACATTGTACTTCTTGATTGTGACACACACCCTCCTCATGCTGTAAATTGCTATTTCATATACTCTAATACAGATTTCGAACTCCTGATCCATAGTTGATTCTTTACTAGTTTTGGCCTCATATATAGGTACGAATCCAAGGTTTTCAGCATTGTGAATTACAGTATTCCGGATACCCGATTTTGCTTATCCTTCTTTTTCACTAATCTAGACTTGTTGAGACTTTCAAATTGTCCCAAATCATTTATTTTTCATAGTTGAAAGCACGGTTTGAAGTCTACTTTCCCCTTGTAGGTTCTTTGGAACCAAAAAATCTCCCAATTCTTTTTTGATTTTTTGAAAATTCAATGTAGTTGGGACTATCAATTTTTCTTGAATCAATTTTTGAAGAGTAAATTGATCAAATGAGGAGAAAACAGAGAAATGATTTTGAGATTAAAGGAAAATGGAAGTAAGCAGTATGAGTCATATGGAATTAGTACCAAATATGGAAAGTTTTGTATGAAGTTCATCTATATGGAAATTGCGTAGGCGTTACTACTACAAGATAAATCCACCATTTTATGCAAAAATTGTTCTTCCCAATGAAAACTGCTATGTGTCAACCTCATCCCAGCTTTCATTGAGATTATAATTGAAAATCGTTAAAGACTAATTTCAACGACTTTTACTAAAAAAAAAAACATTTTAACCCAAGATTATCGTGTGTCTACTCACGACTCTTTCTGTTCCTAAGAAAGTTGCAAGTATCATTTAGTTTTAATAGAAACATTTTTTAGCCAGAGTTTTCAGAATTTAGACAAATATCAATACATAAATGAAGAAACTGATTGACTTTACACTTTGTACAAACTCAGATTCTATTCAAGTATTGTCACATCAAATGGGGAAGTATTCAATCAGTTTATTTGCGGTGTTCAACATAATTTACGATGGAAAGGAGCTAAAATAACACCAAGAGTATCAAAGAAACTACTCGTTTGGAAACAGTTCAAAAACCTGATCCAAAATCTAATAATCAAAATTGTGCATCAACTCTGGGCTCAGCTTTTTTAAACAGAATTTGAAAATTTCGAAACGCAAAATATGAATCTGATTTGTCCAAATTAATGATTGTTTTCTTGATGGTTATGATTCTGTAAATAGTGAGCGTGTCAATTTTTTGGTTACTTTTGAATATTTATAGTTAAAAATCTTGTCAAAGATAATTATATTTCATCTTAAATGCTTTTCAACTAATAAATTTATGTTCTTGTTTACAAAAAAGCAAAAATTGTAATGATTTTTTTAACAAGTAAAAGTTTTCGAGAAAAAATTTTGCATTATGGGACTTTTTTCATGACTCCTTATAAAACAAATGCAAAAACCAAACTTAATTTTCTTATGCAAATGCAAAAAACGCAAAATTTCATTATAAAAAACTTTTTAAATCATTGCCAAAAAGTTTCAACATTTTTGTTTGCGAGTTCTATTCCCTATCATAATACCTTGTTTTTCTGATATTTTTGGTCTACATACAAATCTCCCAATTCTTTTTTGATTTTTTGGAAAATTCAATGTAGTTGGCACTATCAATTTTTCTAGAGTACAATTTTGAAAAGCAAACTGATCAGATGAGGAGAAATTAGAGAAAAAATTTTGAGAATAAACCTAAATGAACGTAAGCAGTATGAGTCAATTGGAAGTAGTGCCAAATATGGAAGGTTTTGTATGAAGTTTCCCTAACGGAAATTGCGTAGGCGTTACTATTACTCCATAAAGACACCAGTTTCTGCAAAAATCATTCTTCCCAATGAAAGCTGCTATGTGTCAAGCTCTTCCCAGTCTTCATTCAGATTAAAATAATAAATCATTAAAGTCTGTTTTCAACAAATTTTACGAAAAAAAAACGTAGTAACCCAAGATTATCGTGAGTCTACTCACGATTCTATCTGTTCCTAAGAAAGTTGCAAGTATCATTTAGTTTTAATCGGAACATTTTCTAGCCAGATTCTTCAGAGATTAGAGAAATATCAATACATAAATCAAGAAACTGATTGACTTTACACTTTGTACAACTCAGGTTCTATTCAAGTATTGTCAGATCAAGTGGAGAAGTATTCATTCAGTTTATTTGCGGTGTTCAACATAATTTACGATGGAAAGGAGCTAAAAAAACACAAAGAGTATCAAAGGAACTACTCGTTTGGAAAAAGTTCAAAAACATTATCTAAAATCTAATCAAAATTGTGCATCTACGCAAACTCTAGGCTCAGTTTTTTTAGACAGAATTTAAAAAGTTCAAAACTCAAAATATGAATCTGATTTGTTCTGTAAATAGTGAGCGTGTCAATTTTTCTATCAGTTTTTGAAAAAATCCATAAAAACTACCGTCAATTTCTTCCCTTTCAACATTAAATCACTCGTTCTGTTTACTCTGTAACTTTTACTCAACTTATTGCTCAAAATGATCTTCTCAGTGCAAAACAGCAACCTTATGTTCTCGGTAGAATTTTTGCCTGATCTAATACAAATCCAAGTGCCAGAAACAGTGTCTAGAGTTTTCTAGCACGAATGGACATCCCAATCCAAGTCTGGCACATGGTGGAGGTGATGCGAAGAGATTTCAAAGAACATCAAATGACGCAAGTTCGCATCACAGAGAACCAACTTGGAACCCTGCAAATGACGGAGGAAGTGTCTGCGCATTGGGATTGAACTACCCCGAGATACCTGATTGCAGATATGTGGCACAACCAGTCAATGATTTCCTCTTTCCTTGGGAGGAAGAGGGATCTGTGGAGAACCCAATTACTATCGAAGAGGATGAGGGGTTCTCTGAGCCAAAAACTCCAGTCAGCGGACCACCAAAACAACAACCAGCGATGGAAGCAAGACCAATTTTGCGCTCCATTTGGGAACTTGCAAAATTTTGAGAACTCAGCTGCTCGGAAGCTCTTTGATTTGTAATTAGTTTGGTTGTTGTCTCGTGTTTTGTATTTTTTTTTGCATCTAGTATTTTTATTTTAAAGAGATAGGAACAAAGAGATAAGGTAAGAGGTTATAGAAAAATTTGTAATACATATTTTTGCACAAATCAATCAATTTTTGCAAAATTCAAAACCCAAAATTTTTTGCAAGATGACAAAAAAATTAAAACAATTTCGTCTTCTTCAAAACTTTTCAGATCATTTTTTACAGACTTTATAAAAAACATCACTCTTTTGGAAAAAAAGATAAAAACATCATCACATGTTTTTGCAACTTGTAGTATTTTTTTTGACATTTCTGCATACTTGTTAAAAAATACAATAAAAACTTGCAAATTAAAAAAAAATTTCATTAAAAGTTTTTGCATTTTAAAAAATTATTATACAACTTTTTCTTGCACTGTTAATAGTTAAAATAATGAATTTCTTTGTCTTTTCTTATCATAATGAAATATATTTTTTGCTTGTATGTTGACCAAAAATATCAGAAAAACAAGGTATTATGATAGGGAATAGAACTCGCAAACAAAAATGTTGAAACTTTTTGGCAAAGATTTAAAAAGTTTTTTATAATGAAATTTTGCGTTTTTTGCATTTGCATAAGAAAATTAAGTTTGGTTTTTGCATTTGTTTTATAAGGAGTCATGAAAAAAGTCCCATAATGCAAAATTTTTTCTCGAAAACTTTTACTTGTTAAAAAAATCATTACAATTTTTGCTTTTTGTAAACAAGAACATAAATTTATTAGTTGAAAAGCATTTAAGATGAAATATAATTATCTTTGACAAGATTTTTAACTATAAATATTCAAAAGTAACCAAAAAATTGACACGCTCACTATTTATAGAATCATAACCATCAAGAAAACAATCATTAATTTGGACAAATCAGATTCATATTTTGCGTTTCGAAATTTTCAAATTCTGTTTAAAAAAGCTGAGCCCAGAGTTGATGCACAATTTTGATTATTAGATTTTGGATCAGGTTTTTGAACTGTTTCCAAACGAGTAGTTTCTTTGATACTCTTGGTGTTATTTTAGCTCCTTTCCATCGTAAATTATGTTGAACACCGCAAATAAACTGATTGAATACTTCCCCATTTGATGTGACAATACTTGAATAGAATCTGAGTTTGTACAAAGTGTAAAGTCAATCAGTTTCTTCATTTATGTATGATATTTGTCTAAATTCTGAAAACTCTGGCTAAAAAATGTTTCTATTTAAAACTAAATGATACTTGCAACTTTCTTAGGAACAGATAGAATCGTGAGTAGACTCACGATAATCTTGGGTTACTACGTTTTTTTTTCGTAAAATTTGTTGAAAACAGACTTTAATGATTTATTATTTTAATCTGAATGAAGACTGGGGAAGAGCTTGACACATAGCAGCTTTCATTGGGAAGAATGATTTTTGCAGAAACTGGTGTCTTTATGGAGTAATAGTAACGCCTACGCAATTTCCGTTAGGGAAACTTCATACAAAACCTTCCATATTTGGCACTACTTCCAATTGACTCATATTGCTTACGTTCATTTAGGTTTATTCTCAAAATTTTTTCTCTAATTTCTCCTCATCTGATCAGTTTGCTTTTCAAAATTGTACTCTAGAAAAATTGATAGTGCCAACTACATTGAATTTTCCAAAAAATCAAAAAAGAATTGGGAGATTTGTTTGGCACCAAAGAATCTACAAGGGGAAAGTATACTTCGAACCGTGCTTTCAACTATTGAAAATAATTGATTTGGGAAATTTCAAAAGTCCCAAGAAGTCCCAAGAAGTGAAAAGAAGGAGAAGCGATATCAGCCACCCGGAATACTGTTATTCAAGATGTTGAAAACCTTGGACTCGTATCTATTTATGAAGCCAAATCTGGTAAAGAATCAAATATGGATCAGGAGCTCGACATCTGTAATAGAGTATATGAAATAGCAACATACAACATGAGGAGGGTGTGTGTCACAATCAAGAAGCACAATGTGAACGAGCCACCCTACATTCAGATTCGACTCTTCACTGCAAAGGAAATTGGAGACTTGAAGCAAGTTGCCAATGTTAACTATACTTTGAATGAATTCAAAGAACTATCCCAAATTTTGGGGATGTTTATGTTTGTTGATAATTGTAAGCCTCAGTAATGCTTTGTAATGTTTTTTTATGTTTGGTAATTGACATATTTATGATTGAAAACTTTTTTTGTACTGAAGTATATATTTAGAGCTATGATATCTGAGGAAAAGTCAGACAAAGCATACAATTTAATTCAAAATAACATAAATTATCAACCAATAATCAGTTAATTTTCCAGTTAGTGCTATTTTGATAAGTACACAATTTGATAAGATGTTGATTGGCGACATCAATTTTCTAAATGAGGCAGAAGGTTTTTATGTTGATTAATATTACAAAATAAATTGAAAATGATAAAACATTTCGAGTTTTTTAAGTTTCTTTGTTTATTTCACTAAATTTTAAAACTGAACTACCACAAAAAACTACAAGAAATAACGTTGATGGAGATTGTATTAGTTTTAACTTGTATAATACACAGAAAGTTCAATAATTTTGTTAAAAAGATGGAGAGGCGATTACAGAAAAAAGCGTACTGTCAGAATTACAAACAATGTTTTTTTTTGGAAGAGTGAACTCAGATTGAGTGGACCATCAGTAAAAAACAGAACACCGGAAGAGCCTACGAAACAAAAATTGGAGATAAGGAACATCAATTCGATTGCTGTTTTGAATTTGATTCAAATAAAAAATCTAGATTTATCAGAATATCTTGTAAACGATTATCCAAATTTAAAAGACTTATACTTTATACTACAAGACTTTGTACTACAATATACCAAAAGAAAGCGATAAAGTGTATAATTTGGTAATTTCTTTTTTCACTGGTTAGAAATCGAAAAAACCAAAAAGATTTTGATCGAAGTTTGAAAGTTTGAAATGAGTATCAAAAAAATAATATAAACCAGACAAGAAATCTCATTTATCTCACTTTGGTGCCGAATGTATATGTTAGTTATGTTAGAAAAGTTCAAAAAAAATTACTTGTGATTACTTTTTTCTGATTGGTTAATATCGAAAATATTACCTGTGAAGCAATGCTCGATTCTGATTGGTTGATATTAAAAAAAAAACAATTTTCCTTATAAGAAATGCCCGATTCTGATTAGTTGATATCACAAAATTTGAAAATTTGGTGGTTCGATTGGATGGTTTTTATTTCAGCTTGGCTAAATAGGGTGATACTCATCTTCTGATTTTTTTCAAGTTCACACAATTTGTTAAGAAATTTGCTGTTTTTATTTACCTTTATTAACTCTATGAGGCTATTCAACTCTTTTTATTTAAAATTTTGGTACATTCTAAATCTCCCATTTATTCTCAAGTTCATTTTTTCTAATTGAAATGCCGTCACTGAATAGAAATGAAAAAGTTGCTTGTCTTGAATGTGGCAGAGAATACACATGTAAAGATGCGTCAAGACATCGTAGAACATGTGGTGTTTTGAAGTGTTCGAACTGTAAAGTTTATACATATAGCAGCGAGGAATTCAGTAATCATTTCAAGAAGCATTCTTATTGTCAACATATTGCTAAATTTTGTGCTCAGCAGTCTCCAACCACACTCCAAGAGAAGGTAAATTTAATATTTTTAAAAATAAAAACATAGAAATCATTATGAAAAAAAAGTTTTACTGAATCTGAAATTAATTGTGGTAAATTTGAAAAGTTATAGTAAAAATAAATAATGTTTTCATCACAGTACCTGATCTGTCAATTTTTTTTCAAAGGTTTTGATTGTTGATCAAGACAGCAAAAATTGAGTTCAAATTATCGTGAAACTTTCAATGGAAATCAAACCGAAAATCTTTAATCAACATTAAAAACTACATTGATTGCAAGCTTGCGGAGACTTTGTTGCAATATATTTCTAGATAAGTGCATAAGATATGCTAATGAGTGGTTAAATATTTGTTTGAAAATTGTTAAACTTGAATATTTATAAAACATCGACTAATTCAAATGTTTTGTGTAGTTACTATTTTAAAGTTTTCCTGGTTTAGTGCTTGTAAAAGTCTCCATATTGTAGCGCGTTGTTAAGCAGATAATGGGGGTTGATTTGTTAAAAATTCTGGTTTCCTACTGTTTTTTACTGTTTGTCGATTTCAGAAAAAAAAAGATAATTGATCTGGAAAAGATTAAAAAATATATGGTTTTGGTAACCTATGAAAACTTCAAGATAATAATATACATCATTCTCAACCAAAAAATTACTTCTTCAGAGAAAATCAGATTTGAAACAACTATATAAAATTATCAGTTTGAGAAAATCATTTAAACACTTTTTGCAAAGTAATTTTGGTTATAATTCTGTTTCGGATTATTGAACGTTCGTTGAAACGATTCATTTTTCGATCTAAAATTCAGTTTTCAAGTAAAGTTTTGATCAAGTTGGATTAGGTTGGTAGATAGTAGACGAAGCAGAAATTGAGAAATTGCTAAAATGAGAAAGAAGCTCAAATTAATTCATTAGGAGTTTTGAGATATTTTTAACAAAAGTTTAGCTTAAAAAGTATATCTTGAGAAAAAACCCGACATAAAAAGTCTCAAAGATTTGTATTTATGCGTAATTCATCGAAAAATGTGTTATCATTTGATATTTTAGGTAACTTTATATGAAAAATTAGTTGTTTTGAGGATAACTTTTGTAAAGTAAACCCAATCCGACATCTTTTGGAAGAAGATACATGAAGCATAAATCAAAAACTTGCTCTAAGATCTACATTTCATTATTTTTACTGTAGAATTTTTTGCTGAATAAAAATGGGGAAATTATTCAATTATTCCAGTTTGCACCTTGATTGTACCTCAATTTTTTGAGACGCTCTCTTTTAGTAGTTTTTAGTTATTGTAGAAGTTAGGAACTAGGTTCCCTTGCGTATTTCTACTTCCGAAGGTGTTCAGATTATGACTAATAGAGCTGCTGTTAATTTTTTCTTAAATCGTAAAAATACACCTTTATTTTCTCATTTTTACATGTGTTTTTGATTTGCACCGACTCTTTTTTACTCGGTTATTTTTGAAAACTTCCGTCATAAATTAAGAATAAAAAGCGATTTAACAATTATTTTGCAATAAAAGTGATAGTTATTGATCCGAAAAGTTGTATTTTTGCTTAAATAGTTCACTGTAGCAACTGAACAAGTGAACGTTGAGGTAGACATTTACAATTTTTATCGTAATAAATAGTCGGTATCAGTTCTAATTTCATCTCTGCCTGCAAATTGATCGTTCAATTGATACTATTTTCCTTCTAAATTTTCCAGTTTCGACTTAATTTTCTTGCAAAGTGTAATCAATAGCAAAAACATGTATTAAATTGAAAGCAAGAATAATCCTTAAACATAGTACATTTCTTCGGAAAATTATGAAAATTATGTTGCAGAAGCAATAGAGAGATAATCATCAGTTATGAGAAAGATTTAGTTGAATTTGAGCCAAAATCGAGTAAATTTTTTTTAAAATGTATCCTATTTTAAGTCAGTTTTAGCAGTTAACTGTTCATTTTTTATCAAAGATTTGAAATTCATTATAGTTAACGTGAAAGAAGTTGTAATTTTTGTACAATTTTGGGTTATTCATTGAGAAAAAACTGATGAGGAGTTAAATCATGGAGTTTGATCTAGAAGTTTCGTAGGATATTGCTTTTAATGTTCATTGGAATTGAGACTCTCATTTCAATTCTCCCCGAATGGAACAAAAAATCAGTTAATCACCCAAATAAAAGGTTGAAAATGGAAAATTTTGTATAGATTTGATTAATTTTTTTTTACCTGCTCAAAAATTACGATTAATTTCAATATTTTCCCGAGAAATCGGAAGTTTTGATTTTGATTCTGCTATTATGGGTCTTCCTATTAATGTTGAGAGCATTATATAATCCACTTTAAGCTCAAATTATACTACAATTTATCGTATTTCAACATTCGAAACATAGGTTGAGAAAATCAAAACATAAATTGGGCATTTCGACCTGGCAAATAAGTTGCGTTGTATTTTTTTATCCAGATCAATATTGAATTCCAACTTTCAAACTTGTCGACTAACATCAAGACATCGCTCTTTATAGATCGTGATAACTGCCCATAGATTGAAGTCGAGATAGTCAAAACAAACCCCTTTTTGGTTGGAAAAGTCGGTACATATTTATGCGGGTTCGAACAAACAAATTGTAGAGACAGAAAGTCGAGAAAATTGAAAATTATCAAATTCAAGAGAAAGTCGAAACATTCAAAATTATGGAGAAAGTCGAAACATAGAAGATTTTGGTCGAGAAAGTCAAAAAATAAATCGGGCATTTCGACCCGGCAAATAAGTTCCGTTGTATTTTTTATCCAGATCAATATTGAATTCCAAAAGAAATATTTCCTATAAACCTCCTAAAATCTGTGGTAAGAATGTTGATCTGAAATTAAAACAATTGTTATGCTGACTTACAATTTTTATATATAACGGTACATTTTGTTATGAAGTCATTTTTATATGGTTTTTGTTTTTCAAAAACTAGCCTTTTTTTCTGTTTTGATTAAAGTAGTGTATTAGTTAATCAGGTGAGCCATGGAGAAACCATACTTTTACCCAAAATTGAAAACCTATTCTTGGTATGTGGAATTGAAAAATTTAAAATTATCAAATATCAACTCAGAGTCAAATCTATAGGTTTAAAAATAAACCTGAGCAATCAGTAGGCTATAGTAACATTAACTCAAGACAGAAATCTGTTTAAAAAACCCTTAATAATTCTTAACTGTTTAAAAACAACGAGGCAGCAAACAAGCCGCCCTTTCCTAAACTAGCTGATGTAAAATCGTGCAGAAACATCTGGCTCTGATGCTCAGCGCTCATGTTTTTTTTTACATGTCTTATAATCAGTTTCTGGTCAAACAAATGTCTTTACTCAATGAAAACCATTTGTTCAAAAAATGTTTTCAATTACTTGAATGAATTCAAAACACACGGTTTAAAATTATATATCATTCTACAACAAATCGGAAAGCTTAAAAGTTTTAGATTTTTTATTAAAATAATTTAAATACTCATTTTGCGTCGAGTCAGAAGTTCTTCCACAGTTCTAAGATAAGCATGCATTTCAAGTCCTTGCAATAGTTACATATTTAAATTCGAAATGTGAGGCCGGAAACCGTCATCTTTTATGGTTAATTAATACTTCTAATCAACCCTTCATAGAATTTGGAGCGCTTTTACGGTTGAGAATCATTGTCTTCTAATGCTTCAAAGAGAAAGTAGAGCGATTTTGTGAAAGGTTTCTCCTAACTGGAGCGTCCCAGTCAATTATATTTTCATCATCACTGAAGAATTCAGCAGTACGAATCAATCCTGGGTCGGGGGTGTGAGCGAATCATGACTCTTACTCTTCAAGTTTTTTTTGTGTGGTCACTAACATGGCATTTCAAGATATATTTGGAGCAGAGTAATAGTGGCACATATCAAGGTTGTAGCTTTTTTGAAATAAAATCCGGAAACTTTCAAACTTGTCGACTAACATCAAGACGTCGCTCTTTAATGATCGTGATAACTGCCCATAGTTTGAAGTCGAGATAGTCAAAACAAACCCATTTTTGGTTGGAAAAGTCGGTACATATTTATACGGGTTCGAACAAACAAATTGTAGAGACAGAAAGTCGAGAAAATTGAAAATTATCAAATTCAAGAGAAAGTCGAAACATACAAAATTATGGAGAAAGTCGAAACATACAAGATTTTAGTCGAAAAAATAAATCGGGCATTTCGATCCGGCAAATAAATTCCGTTGAACTTTTTCATCCAGATCAATTTTGAACTCCAAAAGAAAACTTTCCAAAAACCTCTTTACTTCTATGGTAAGAATGTTGATCCGAAACTAAAATAATTGTTATGCTGACCTACAGTATGGTACATTATGTTTGGAAGTCAGAATTATATGGTTTTTGTCTTTCAAAAACTATAAAGCCTTTTTTCACTTAAGGTTTAAGTAGTGTTTTAGTTAATCAAGTGAGCCATAGAAAACCCATACTTTTACCCATAAATTGAAAATCTCTTCTTGGTGTGCAGAACTGAAAAATTTGAAATTAAATTATCAAATATCAACCCAAACCCAAATTTATTCGTTGAAAAATAAGCCTGAGCAATCATTAGGCTATAGTATCATTAACTTTCAATTACAGAATAATGAAAATTAAACCAGCAAAGAAACAAAAAAAGATCTCTCAAGACAGAAATCTATTGTTTACAACAACCGAGTCTAACTTACAAAACCTCTGAAATCTGGTTTTAAATCTAAATGCTGTTACAACTCTTCCAGGTCTTCATACATATCGTTAGCTCCAATTTTGTAGAACAAAAAGTCTGTGTCCTTGTGCAGCACTCTCAATTTTCGGCCATACACTGATTTAATTTTCTCATAATGAAAATTGCACAGTTGCAATTTGGGTATATCTAACTCAGCTGCTTCAACATGGATTGGTTTGTTCCGTTTGATCATTTTTCAGCACTGTTACTGCAACCTTGTCTTCTCTGAAGATTTAAAAGTTGTTGAAGTTCAACTTGTTGCAGTGTTATTTTGCTTGATTTTCGTATGTCACCCTGAAAAGATTTTTTTGTCGTCGCAAGTTTTCCATCGTTTTTCCAAAGCCTGAATTAACAAGGAATTCGAAGAAGTTCTTCTTGAAATCCGATATTCCAGGCACTTGTCTAATTTTATCGTTGATGTCTATGTACGGTTAAAAAAGTTGACTGGTAGAATTGAAAAAATTTTGAAACTGTAGTTACTTGAAGACATTGTTGAATAAAAAATTTGAGAAAGGAAGAAATGACATGTATAATCAATTTTGTCGATTAAACTTTTCTTTAGTTTCTCTGTTTTGTTTTCATGGTAGGTAAACTGACTCTGGTAAGCAGAGAGAAATATGTTTTTGATCTTGAGTTTCTCAGCAATTAAGCGGAAATCGTTGTGTTTGTCTTGAAGACTCTGGCGGTATTGAATGTCAACCATGACAAAATAACCTTCATGTGCGTCATCGCCCACCTTAAAATATTTACTGGCATGTTTTTGGTCATGGTTCCTACATAGAGATTAACTACGTTCAAAAACAATCCTTACTTCGATGGTTTACATTTGTCATAATCAGAAAGATAGATGTTGTTCGCTTACATAAAAGTTTTTCACCAAATCCATTAAGACGCTCATGTATAGCTTCATCGCAAAAAAGGAGCATATCAATATCTTGAAAAAATTTTTCTTTTTGTTGTTTTTAACATGCCATCCCAAGGTATATTTGGAGCAAAATAGTAGTGACGTGGGTCATTTTTGTAACTCTTTTGAAGAAAATTCCGGAAACTTTCAAACACATTAGCTAACAGAAAGATGTCGCTCTTTAAATAAAGATCGTGATAAACGCCCATAGAGTAACAGTTAAACACCTGCCAAACTTTTTGTGCAAAATTTACATCCAACTCAGTGGCTTCTATTCTTCCCGTCAAAGTGTTGATCCAGTCTCGGCCAAAAGAAGGCAAATTTCATCAAACTTGGAGAAATCTTTCCGGTAAGAGGAGAAATAGACACCTTTCTGCATAAGTGAATTGTAGTGCAGTGGAGAATATTGTTTCAAAATAATGAATGCTTCCACTTCGAGTGATTTTTATCAGCTTGTCTCAGCCTTCGGAAAGAAAACGAAAGATATCAATAAACCTCATTTCCTCGTATTTTGTGGTTACTAAACCCCTTTTTTTCTTGTAGCTACTAACAGGGATATTTAAACTGAAGATAATGTAGTTTTTATCACCGCAAGGTACCACTGTTTTTTTCATTAGATTCTAACACAAGATTTTGTATCAAATGATGTGAGTTTTATTTGCTTACGTTGTGAAAAACACAGATGTAAACGATTGTGTTCTTTGACGTAAATTGCATTTTGCGCCGAACCAAAACTTTCACCAGTTGCATGATCAAGATGAAAAACACTATCATCAAAAATTTCTTCGAGCAGATGAAACAATTTTGTGCAAAAAATTGTGCAATCGACTTTGGACCTCTTTCAGACTTGTAAATTGTCGTATCATTTGTCCTGTCTACAATAGTACCCCAAAAAAAAACAAGACTAATTTTTGGTCACTAATTTTTGGTTGTTCCTGTTGACGCAGGATCGGTCTTGCAAGTTGGTCTTTCTGGTACAGAGACTCTGTATCTGCAAAAATCAAAAAACTTTACTCGGATGTGTTGAACCATTTTGGAACTTTAAGGTAGATCCTCGTAGAGGCGTTTTTGTTTTGGTTGAATCATGCTCACCGCATAGCTTCAACAATTATTTTTTGAATAAAAATTCATGCAAAAAACGCTGACAAAATTGTAATCTATATGTATGTTTTGATATTGTCGAGACATGCAAGCATTAAATTTTGTTTTAATACAATATTGGCAGAAGACTCCGTCAATGATTATGTGATTCGTGGCTGTTTCTTTTTCGACAAGTACGGGATGATTATTTCATCTTGTTCTGGACCGAAAACTTTCGTTGCAAGGTCGTTGTTGCGTTCATAAACGGGAAAAGCCTTTAAAGACATAGAAAATCAGTGTCGTCCAGAATTAATTGTTCCATTTTTTCTTGTATGCATTAGAATCTTGTTTGTTATGGGTGGGAAGAGGATTCAGTGACGTTAAAACCAAATACATGAAAATTTTTTAATCTTTGTTGTAAATATTTAGCAGAAAATTATCGTTTGAAAATATAGCCGGAGTTGGTCTGTAGCTGCTTCCTTTGTGGGTTTTGTACTCGTTCAACACTTGTAATGTGCTGACCATTTGATCAAACATTTCAAAAAAATCTTCATCACTCAATGAAAATAAAACTATTCTGGAGTAACACTTGGCATGACAGGAATCTTTTGTTTCGTCTATTGGCTTTCTCAAATTCGCATTAACAGAAAATTGAACTTTAACTGGACCGTTATCAAGGACTTAACTTTTTCAAAAAGATTGTAATTCGTTTTCATTGTATCCATGACTGCTAGTAATTCAAGTTGGCACTGATTAATCATTCGGTATGAGTGGAAGAAGTTTTTGGTGGCATGCTGTTCTGACTGAAATTGGATGGGTATATTTATTGATTCTTCGTGTTTACAAACAAGATCATGATTTTGAGAAACATTTAGTTGCAAAGTGTCTCGGTCGCTGCAAAACACACATTTTTTTGGAGAACTTTGCTGTTAAGAAGTTTACTAAGGTTACGAAAGACACTCGAGCATTGTTCGAAAGTCGATAAACACAGTCCGCAATTATAATTCGTAATTCGCTTTTTCCTATTTTGACAATCTGCACTTCGTCTAAGTTTTCATCAAGCTTCTGCTTCCTCGGGACAAGAAATACAGGCAAGCACCACCTTTGAACTCTTGCAAAATGAATTGATTAGTTAAACACAAAGCCGTTTCAATAAATTAACTGCAAAAATGTTGCAGTTTAGCACATTGTTTTAGTGTGTTTTCTTTTTCTTAGTATTCTTAAATTTAAAAAAATGTATATTTAAAAATTAGGTCCTCAAAATGATTGATGGAGTGTAAGATTAAAACAAATTTTTTTTACCAGCCTGTGCAAAAAGCTTATAGCTTGTTTTGTACAAAAAAATCATGTTGAACAAAACAAATAACATTATTTAAGAAAAATTAGCAAAAGAACGCTGAAAAGAAATTTGGATTTTTTAAATTGCTTTTTCACATTAAGTAAAATGGTTTTGAAAAATTTTTGTAGTCAGCTTACTTCTAGGACACAATGATTATAGCCCGAGGGCTTACTTTTTGTATCCCATATAACGTAACAATCCGAATTTAAAATTTTTTTTTCAAAAATGTGTGGTTAATAAGATAACAATAATTGATTAGGAACATTTTTCTTGTGTTTTATATAGGTTAAAGAATTTTATTCTAGAATATTATCGACCGTTCTACAAAAAAAGGAAGTTAAAGTTTCAGTTTTAATTTAATTTAGACCCGCAATATGGTTGGTTTAGTGTGTGTACTTCGAAATTTTGTGTTCCAATTTTCTGGAACGTTTTAGTATAAATAGGAAATTTTTCGTTACAGAACGAATTATTTTATTTTGCAGATTTCAGTATTCTGGTTTTTCTCAGTTACAACGTTAAATTAAAATAATTTCGAAGAAATACTAACACTGGCAAAAGTATTTAAAAACAAGAAAAAAATGCAGTTAAATTATTTTGCTTCATTTTTATTGAAGCTGATAAATTGTTTCGTTAAACAAATTTTTATTTTTAATTAGTTTTTACACCACCTTTTTTTTGCGGCAAATTTCTGGAATCAACGCAAAAGCGATATGTTTCAACAAGTAACAACTACATTTTTCCCAGAAAAAAATTAAAAGTGAAAAAATTATATTTGAAAGTGCATTGATAAGATAAAAGAGGACAAAAATTTTCAAAAAAATGGTAAAAACTCCAAAAAAGGTTTTTTTAACGTTTCTGTTTTTGTCGTTTTATTTGACGATTTGTTTCTACTTTCTTTTAAATAAAAACTGGAAACTCAAATTTCCCTTGAGAGCGCCAATATCTGGTTTGCGTGGAAAATAATTACACAAAAGCACAAGAATGGGAAACTTACAGCACCAAAAAAGAACAATCTTATAAGAGAAATGTGAAATTGAACCTATTTGACTCGACCGGATAAACGCAGACTTGAAATTAAAGTTAGATTCTCTGCTTTAAAAGATTCTTGTTGAAAGAAAATCGACACAAAACGGAATTTTTCAAAAATTACGTTCCCAGGCTATTCCAAAAAAGTCGATCCGAAACTCCAGTTTTCAAATTGATCTTTTCTACAGTTAAACTTGAAAAAATCATTGAAAGTAAGCCAATCAAAAACTTTTATTTATCTTCTCTATTTTAACTAATTTCAATTTAGTTTGATTTTGATATAAAATTGGCTAAAAATTTCAACCGAAAGACCAAAAACTTTCATTGAAGTAAAAATACAATCAGGTTATTTTCTATTTCACTTTAGAATCAAAATTTAATCTTCAAAATGTGAAAACTTTTCACTCTTTGTGATCAGAAAGATTTCGAATATAAAGGTAATAAATTTTTTTAAATATCGTGAACTGCTGCTGGTTACTTGATATCGGTTTTTCTGACATCTTTTTTGAAGCACATTACGAAGCCAAACTGTGCATTTTGTGCATTGTAAGGGAATTCCGCAACACGGACACTCCCTTTTTCCTTCTTTTGTTCTTTACTTTTCTTTGATCGTTCCGACAAAAACGACAAAATTTTCACATGTTTGAAGACTTGTCTCGGGAATCCAGGAATATAAAGACACAAAATTGTGCGCCTATCCAGTGCACAATTTGGCCTCGTAATGCAGGATGTCAAAACTGATTTCGCATTATTTGAAGCAAAAGTCGTCAAAAGAGTTTTCACATACTTGTCTTCATTTGAAGGCCATTCAGTAAAACGCTTTTGAGGGAAGGGAGTTAGCTTGAGCAAGAAAAACTATTAACAGAATTTAGATATTTAAGAAAAGTTACTGGTCCTAAAATTTCTTTTTTCCAACATATCTTTTTTAATCAACTTCAGAAACTTTTCGACCCTCCTGTCAACGATGGGTTTTTGACGCAAAATCAAACATCGCTTGATTTCAGTTCCTTTGAATGAGAGATATACAGTAAAATTGAATTTTCCATCACGATAAAGTCTTCAAAGTTTTTTTTTGCAAAAAAAGTTTTCTGTTTTTGAACAATGTGTCCTAAAATTTTGTTTGTTTAAAATGTTAAAAAAAGAACTTTATTAAAAAAGAATTTAATAGAAACCGATTTTAAAGAAACCTACAAAGAATTCAAAAGTTAAACTGCCAAAATTCAAATTGGAACAGCACTGATGTTAAAAAAGTAAATTTTAATAGAAACCAATTTGTAATGGAAACTAGAAAACTTCAAATTTAAACTGCCAAAATTCAGTTTGGAGCAAGATCAATCTTATGTATTTTTGCAACAAAAAAAACTAAGAACAAATTACAACAATAATTGTCTTCACTGCTTTCATCTAACTAAACATAACCAGTTATCAGTTTAAAAAAATCCTTGAAAGTAAAAAAAATGAAAAAAATGACGTTTTTGAAATACTCAAAATTCAACTTTTGGAGAAAAAAGTTTTTGGATTTACAGCTCTTTGAAAAACTAGAAATTTTTATGATAGACAGTTTCGATAAAACTAGTTAAAAGTTTTGTTCCGCTGGAAAATCTTGAAAATACAATCGAAACTGAAAGTTGATCACGTTCTTGTGGCTTTTGAACTTACACTGTTTGATTGCGGAAGCTGCCTTCTTCTCACAGAAAAAAGAAGTGAAGTATAAAGAAACCAAAACACAGGAAGCTAAAAAAAACAAATTCTAGCGTGAACAAATTTTAAGATTTTTTTCTAGCAAAAAATTAAACAAAAAAAATCAACAAGATCTACAAACGAGTATTAACTACGTTCATGACTCTGAACTAGAGAATTATTACTTTTGTGTAAGGATAAATAGCAGACAACAGTTTTGTAGGAGATTTCAAAACGATGAGCACTTCTCGAAATTTTGAGCTGAAACCTTAGAAGTTTTTTGAAAATATTAGAAACTGATTTGATAGAATTTCAAGCTTGCCAAACTCTTTATTATCAAATGATATGATTACCGGACTGAGAAGAAAAATCACCCGGAAAGTGCGAAGACCATTACAAAACAAATCAGTTGTTGACAAAAAAGTATGCAAAAAACTTCAAGGGCACTCGCTAAAACACGTTGTCAAAAAAGTTTTTTTTTTCACAAAGTTAGCAAATAAAACAAAACCACCAGAAGCTTGGAAAAGGTAACAAAACAATGGGTATTCTTTTTTTTCGCTGGGAAATCTAATAATTAAAAATTGTTTTCAAAACTATAAGTTGTTTACTTTTTTTTAAGCTATTTTCCCTTTTTGAGTTGGAGAAGGGATTTTGCCAATATTTTTAAATCAAATGGCTCCGAATTAAGTTCAAAAAATGCATTCTAAATGCACTTATATTATAAAAGCGTTTTAAGACTTTCTCTTGAACAAAAAATCCTCTGTGTATAAATAGAGAAAGTCATTTCAAATTTTTAAAGAGCCGCCAGTAAGTTGAAAAAATACTTCGGTAGACGCCCATATTTGTTTTAGAGAAAGTTTATAATTGTTCACTGTTTCTTATTTTTTAAAACCGTATAGTTGCTTTTTTGTTTTGATTTACCTCTGTAAATTTTACCGCAATTACTAAATTTATATAAACTTGACTTCTTATACTTTTTTTCACTTGAAAACTTTATTCTCCCCAAAATGATTTTGGCCTTTTTTTGGTTTAATGACCTATCTATGAGTAGTTCCAACTCTATTGTTCACCTCGGGATTACAAAAAAGCCGAAACTCTTAGAAAAAATATTATTCAAGTTTTGCATGACACATTTGTTTTCCGGATTTCCCCAACCCCATTTTCCGACTTGATAGGTTTCGCCTTATATTATATTGGCTTATTGGCTTCATTTTGGGTCTTTTAACTAGAAAAAAGTTGTATGAGCGTGTCTGTGTTTTGAAGGTACTTGGTACTTATTAACTTCTTATTATTCGTAACTTAACTTTTTTGAATTTTTTTTGGCTTTTTAATTTTTTTCTTTTTGTTTTCTTTTTTTTTTGGGGGGGGGCTTCATAGGTGTCGGTTGTTTTGATAACGGCTTAGTGATCTCAGTTTGTTTCATTTGACGAGTAAGCATTTGCGCACTTTGAGGGTGAGGTGTATTTAGTAAGAGTTCCAGGTGTTTTTGGCTTTTTTTACCGCTGCGCAAATTATCTTCCGGCTCTATATTCATAATCTATTGTCCTGACCTGTTATTGTTTCAAAATTTGCTTTTTACATTTTCATACATCCATTTTTTTCTTTCTTTTGTATCGCAAGTTGTTCGAAGCTTAGCTTTGCCTCTGTGCAAAATTTTCAGCAAATTTTTTTTAACTTTTGATCAATATCATAATTTCATCAAAAATTCTTATCATTTTTTGTTCTACGCAATCAAACAGCATTTAGATTTAGGCTATCTAACTTTTTTTGCTACTCGCGTATTTTTTTCTGTTTAGTTATCTTCATTGACTCTTTTCCAACTGTCTGTTGGCTATATTGGGGTGCAGAAATATAGTGGATCAATTATCATTAAGATCGATTGGCATTTACGATCCCAATAGTAAATTTACGATCTTCAAGCTAAAAAAATATTGAAATTCTATCATGTTTTAGCTTTGGAGAAAAGCTACCATGTTATGGAATTGAAGGGAAGTTTTTTCACATTTTTGAAAATTTATATCACTTTCGATTAGCAAGCGTTATCAAATCGGAATGTAGACTATTTTTAGGTTATCAACTAGATTATCAAAACAGTTGAATCACTTGCTCAATCTGCTCAGAAATGCTGTTTCATTAAAACTCAAACTTAACTACTGGGGGTACTAGTGACAACAGAGGAGTTTCAGAGGAACTTGAAGTTTTTTTTTAAGTCTTTTTTTTGGCTCAACTGATGTCTGCTTAAGGATTGTCGGCCTTAAATCCTCTTTGTCAGTTCCTAATTTTAATGCCCAGCGCCTATAATTTCAGTGCCTAGAATTCCTGCTTGATAAAATTAAGCTTCATGAAAGTGTATGGGATTGGGTTTTTTATCATACGTTTTTGGGACGCGGAAATTGTTCCAGCTTGAAATGCGTTAAACTCGTTGATAAAACACAGAATAAAAAATCCAACATACTTTCTTCTGTTCAAATTGTCAGAATTCAGCTGTTACAAGTTTTTCTTAGGCCTTGCGATAGCAAGCGTTTTGCAACCGGGTACTAGACTTTTCCCATTTATTAAACTTGATCAAAGGACTCAACATTTCTCTTTTTCTGGACGCTTGTGCTGGCAATAGTGGTCTCATATTGTCTCGTTTCATGAGGCAAAAAAAAAGTTTTGAGGGTGGGGGACTTAAAAAGATTTGATTAGTTTCTTTTTGATTTTTTTTCGGCTCTGGTTTTTCCCCTTTGATTCTATTGGAAAATTTTCTCCCGATACTAGGTTCACATTCTATTGCAAAGGCACGTTTTTTCCAAAACAGTTTCATTCAATTCGATAGATCCAGTTTCTTTGAGATTTTTGATTATTTTGTTAGCATTTCGACCTAGCAGCTTCTGTTGCTCCAATTCGCTTCTCTGTACAGTATTTCGTAGAATTTATAGTCAGTTGTGTCCCAATGTTTAGTTTTATTTTTCATTCAAACTGTTTTTTTTTCTATAATTGAAAGTTGCGTTGTAGTTAGTGAATTTTCAAACTCTGATATTAAGTAATTTTTTTTCATTTTTTCTCGATTACACATGTTCAGCTCATGTTATATCTTATGTTTTTTTTAGCGTATGCTAGTCATTTTATTTTGCATAGGTTGAAGAAAATTTTTTTGAACTTTTTGCATGTTTCAAGAGGGCTGTAAAAGCTTAGCGTTTTAAAATTTGATTGCTCTAAATTTTTTTTTTTTAAATTTTCGTTTTCAGCTTAACTATGTTTCATCAATTTTTTGATACCTTAGTTGCCACTCGGACAATGATTATCAATGCCAGTTAGGGCTGTTTATGAATTTTGTCCAATAAAGGTAGTAATTTTTTCAAGATTCAAAATTTGCCAACTCAGATTTTTTTTGGCTAAACGGGTTCGATTGATGTTATATCGGTTAATTCAACATTTGATTCCTAGTTTTAAAGCTGCTTATTTCAAGGTTATTTCCTTGTTCAGAATTGATAGATAAAAAACTTTCAAACCCGCGAATTGTAGTGTCTTATTACGGTATCCACTTTTCCTAACCTGAGACCAGATATAGGTGCTTATTATTTGGTGGCATATTTGATTACTCATTTCTAGTTAAGTTTTGCTTCCGAGCATCACAGTTTCCTTTCCGTTTTTTTAGCTCCTGTTTCATAGAGCAGATGGCATGAAGTGTTATGTATGAGATGCTTATGGAACTGATGCTTTTTTCGCAAAATTTTTTAGTTTTTCTTGAGAAATAGGATACCGATTTAAAAAAAAAAAAA
The DNA here is from genome assembly GCF_963678635.1 of Symsagittifera roscoffensis. Taxonomy (NCBI): domain Eukaryota; kingdom Metazoa; phylum Xenacoelomorpha; order Acoela; family Convolutidae; genus Symsagittifera; species Symsagittifera roscoffensis. Next base: position 16,286,452 of record NC_087066.1, on the reverse strand, counting down.
AGGTTGCCAATAGATAAAAGGGTTGCTCTGTGGTGTACATAGATAGTCTTTTTGTTTCTTTGTTACTTTACTGGGCGTTCAAGGATCTTCGAAAATCTCAAAGATGGAAAAAAATTCTCGGAAACTACTATGACAAATCAGAGATGAACAATTCAATCAAAAGTGCTTGTTTCAGGGATATAATTTGAATTAAATTTTTTTTCAGCTCTAAATTTCATTTAAAAAATGAATTGCTTCTTTATTCTCTTCAATAAATTAAAAAGTAAGGTTTTAAATTGTACGGCAAGTGTTGCGATGCTCCGATTCGCCTCTGTGTAATAAAGAGCATCAAGTTGTTTGAACTAATAAAGCTTCCGTTTACGCGTGTTAAAAGAACGTAATATTGCGCGTTAATTATCCCAAAAGGGTCAAATGAGCAATTTTTAAATCTCATAGCTTTAGGAAAAACAACTACAAGAGACATGGCTAACTAAAACACAGCTCAGTTTTTTTCAGATGGTTTTAAAATGGTCAAAATGGGTTAAAAAAAGTCGAAATATCTGAAAGAAAGCAAACCACCCCGAGCACAAAAATTTGTTTGAACGTCGGGACAAGGAGACTGTTTTTTTCAAGGCTAACGGATGAATAGTAAGAGTGCTCCCCAACCATTTGCAAATTTTTATGGGAAGAAATTAATGAAAAATCATAAGCTTTATACACTATCAATAGTTAAAAGATGAGTCGTACGAGGTTAATAGCACGTGGTGAGGTATAGCGGTTAGTTTTCACTTCGAGAGCATCCGATTGTGTACTGTATCTCCTTCAATTGCTATGATAGTGTGTAGGAATGAGCTTTAACTTAACCTTAAGATTCAAGTTTACCACAGCTTGACCAATTTCGGCCGTACTAGTGGTACCACAAAAAATCTTATCGCAAAATAACGGCGTTCAGTCGCAAAGAAAAACATTGCTGAAAAAACCAATCTAGGTTGTGGGAAAAAAGAAGCGGAATATGTCTAGACAGAGTAGGTAGCTTTGCATTGATCCTCTGCGAGTTGCAGAAAGCACAGTTATAGTAAGAATTGACTCTGGATTCCTGTTACCTAAACAGTTTGGTCTCGTAACTATTAAAATTTTTTCTAAGATTTTGTACTTTTTTGCTTTCTTTTTCCATCTGTCCTTTTTAGCGTTTAGCGTTGTGGTTGTGCCATTATTGACAGCCTTAAATAGTATAAAAATACCGCATTTTTGTTAGTTTTTAGAAAACTAAATGTTAATACAGGAAAAAAGTTTTATTGTTTTCCTAACCAACGGTAAAATGCTTTAGTATGACTGTGATCACATTGCAGTTTTTTTGTCTATGATCTAGCATTTTTTCGATGATCAGCAAGTGGTTGGTTTTCCAATTTAGTTTTTGATAAATTTTGCTTTCAACATCTTTTCCAACTTTTGTGATAAAAATGCCCCGGTACAAAATTTTTTAAATCAAATTTAGTATTAAAAGCTGATTGCTTTTTCAACACCGCCTTTTATACAAACAAGAACTGACCTTTAGCATAAGTGGTAAACTAACTTGTTCCTCTTTTTCGAAAAAGTACTTTGCAGATTTCTTGTTCAATAGAAATTAGTCAGATAACATTCGACGGCTAAACTCGAGTTTTGACTGAATTTTATTTCCTTAAATTGATCAAAACTGCTAGTGTTTTACTTTTCACATATAAAAAAAATCTAATCAATTAGTTTCCTTGTATTTATACCTGAACTGAGAGTCATCAGAAATATTTGCTATATGTATTTTTCTTTTATGGGAAATGTATGGTTTGACTTTTCCGTTTCATTAAAAACGTTGCGTTTGCGTTTTTTGAATGATTATTTTATAGTGTAAAAGATGAAAAAATCTAATGAAAAAAAATTAACTTGAATAACAGAAAAAACAAAACGCTCAACAAAAAAACACAGTGTTGAATACGGGCAAATAAGAGAATCAGAGTTTTGTTGGCTTTCAAAAGTTTTTTTTTTCAGATAATTTTATTTGAAAACCATACCCACACGCTATGTAATTTATAAAGTGATTTTTGTTTTTGAATCTGGCACAGTATTAAAAGACTAAATAGGGAGCCTCAGGTCTCATTTTGGATTTTTTTTAAAATCTCCGCTTACGCGTTAGTAGCGCGAAGTATATCGCTCGTTAATTATCCTATATTGGCAATTTTTAAACCCCATAACTCTACAGCAAGACTACACGTATATGGGAAAAACCCTAAAAATTTAGACTGCCCGTTAACTGGTCTCGAATAAGTTTTGCTTATTCACAAATTATATTGACAAACTACGAATTTTAGGCTGATAATATCAAATTTCAGGAGCTGAATTTTGAGCAGTGTATAGAAATAAAAAGAACAATTAGCTTGCCTCAATTAAATATGGAACTATAATGAAAGTTCATAGTTTGCTACGCACAAATATTGTGCGAATTGAAACCATCATTCGAGCAGCAAAGCCATCCATATTCTAGTCTAGTGTAAGTATACTCGCTTGAAAATCTATAGCTTTCCAAATCGATAACCATAACATGTAGAATTTTGTGAAATTGATCTAAAAAAAACCGACCCAGGCATATATAGCCCTCACTTTCTTCGAAATTCGAAACAAAAAATATGACAGTTGAAAAATCTTTTAAATTTTTTTCATGTCAAAAACTGATGGTTAAAAAGTCAAAACTTGCTTGGAGAAAACAAATCAACCCAAGCGTAAATATTTTGTCACTGTCTACTAAATTCCGAGCAGTAATTCAGCCAGCCAATATTTACAACAAAATGGTCTACAAACTACGAACAAAATTTGTATTTTGTACAAAAACTGTCAAACCATAATCGACTTAGTTCAAAAACTAATAATAGGACGATTTCAAGCACAAAATTGGTTGAGCTTAGTCAGGTCAAAAATCGGATAAACTCTGAGCAGAGTTCATGCGCATTGAAAAAAATAGGTTCAGCTTATTCAAAACATTAATTTCGAGTTTTTTGTTAGAATTTTTGCAGCAACTGAGCCACTTCAAAAAAAATGAGGATTACATCTCTAATTTTACAGATAAGGAAATTCCATGATGAAAATGTTTTTGGAGAAACATTTTTGTAAGTTTTTCAATTTGAAGATCATGAGATTGTGTATTCATTCAGCTACTATGGCAAGGAAAATGTGTAATGATGAGTTCTCGCTTGACCTCTAGCTACAGTTTAACCACAGCCTGAAAGTTTCGGCTGCTATAGTGGCACCATTTGGGAAAACTAGAGGAAAAAAAACGGCGTTGAGGAGCAAAAGAAAGAACTTTGCTCATGAAGTTAATTCTGTCTGAAATGTGGGGAAATAGTACCAAATGACATATGCTTAGACAGGCTGCATAGCTTTTTATCTATCCTCTGCAAATAAGAGAAAAATCGATTTCTTTTTTATTAATACGACCGATTAGCTAGCCTTCATTCGATTTGGAGCAATTTTGTAACGCGGGATAACTCGCTGCCCAAAAAACATTTTGTATTACTTTTTCAGTATCATAAATTAAATAGAGGTTTCACTTATAAATTTCTCATTTTCTACTAGCTCTGTAGAAGTAACCATATATATTCGATTTCCTAAAACTTCATTTTGGCAATAGAGGTTCAACCGTAGACTTTTTATTAACTATTAAGCTTACTTGATCATGTTGCTAGAATGGCGTTGAGATTTTGTCGAGACAATCATGAACATAGAAAACAACCAGAACTTATCTTGTTTTGTAGCCCAGTTGTATCCGCAGCTGAAAATTACTCTCTCTTTCCTTCTTTCTCGCTGAACACGTGGAATTATTTGCTTGAGTTTGAGTTAATTTTGGTTTTTCTCCGTTAGAGTGTGAGAAAATCTGCGGGAGAATTTTGATCTGTTGCTGTTAGGGGTTACAAACAAACTTGGAAAGGAATTTGCTGGAGTGGTTAACTTTGATTTTGAAGAATATACCCTTCACACTGGTAAAATTATAGTTATTTCCCTTGGTTATGTCTGACAGTGTTTTGAGGCACTTTGCTTTTCTTGATCAGAGATAAATTTAACATCTGTTCAGAGTGAACTTCTTCTGGAAAATGAAATCCCAGTAAACCAAAGTGTATTCTAATCAGGTAAGTTTTTAAAATAAATCGCACAATGATGCACAATGACGTATCTAGCTGCATTGAATTTAAACCAGTTAGAAATCATCGTTTTGCGGCATGATTATAATTATAAAAGCTGCATCAAATTGTAACATGTTAGCTTTTCTAACCGTCGTTTTTTGGTACGCTTTTGCTTTTGGGGTTCGGGTTCAAAGTAAAAATTATACTCGGATGTAATCAGTCTCAAACATGTCCTATTTACCTGCGCGCCGAGAAAAGTTTTCAAATTTTGGGTAAACGAATGGGTTCTCTATGGCTCAGCTGATTAACGAATACGCAATTGAATAAACTATTCTGAAACGTGAAGAGAAGCGAAAAATCAGTTGAAATTTAAAACGTCATAACCGTTTCTAGGCTGCTCTAACATTTTTATTTATGATTGCGATTTTTCACAAAACTTTGCAAATTTTTAAAATGGTAATTTGCTGATTTGGCACTCACCAGCCAGGTTACAAAAAAAAACAGTTTTAACCACTTAAACGTTTTTTGTTTAGTTAACCGCACGTTCTTTTTCATAAAATACATTAAAATTGTTTTTTTTTTGCAAATATGAAATGTTTACTCTACTATTTGCAGCATTTTGCAAAACTAAAATCCGAACAAACATGTTCATCCACGAGTACCAGTTTTCACAACCCCCTACCACATTCCATTCCACTCAACCCCACACACACCCTAATACCTAAACCATCAAACACCATTCCAGACCAATTCCCGCCACACACACACCACACACACACACACACACACACACACACACTTCCACCCCTTCCCAGCAGCCCCTTCCTCGTCCCTATTTACGTTTCACGTTAATCCCCTCCCCCAATCGCAGATGGGAGATGGTTAACGTGTGGGGAGAGGTAAACTAGGAGAAGGGAGCGATGGGGGTAAGCTGGGAGGATGGGGCTAAAGTCTTCGAGGGTGCAAACGGGGGTGGGGGGGGGGGGGCGAAATGATTGGGCGTTAATTTCATCATAACCAAAACCCATAGGGGAGAAGGGATTAACCTAAAAGGGGGCTTAACAAGGAGGGAATGAGGGACGTAAGTTGGGAAGAAGTCAGTAAAAACTAGACAAAATAAAACATAGAAAATTTTGAAGGGAAAAGTAGTAAGCAAAATAACATTTTCCCAAGCCAAAGCAAGTCTCATTTTTGCAGTTTTCTTGGAAAAGTACGGTAAATCTGCTGCCAATTTGTAAAAACATTACACTGTGTTGATTACTTCAGACTAAATTTAGAAAATAGTTCAAATAATCCATTTTAAACGAATATAGACGATTAAAAATGGATTGTATTGATTTGTAAATCAATTTTTAATTGATTATAATTAATTTTTTTTTGTGGAGACTGACTGATAGACTGAAAAAAAAACTTTTTGCTCAGAGACACATTTGCGAAAGGTCATTTTGTTTTCGATTGTAACATTGAAATATTCGGCAAATCGATATAATCCATTTTTATTGACAACACACTGCATTGTTTCCACAAATCGTCAGCAGATTTATCGAAACAAGATCAAACATCTCAAACCGGCTAGTTTTACTGTTCATATCGGGTTTTTCGTATCGGTTTTTTCATAAAATTTGTTTCAGTCACCCCTGTCTTGACTCAATATAAAGTTATAGCGTTGCTTGCAAATTTTTTTTGTCTTTTCCGTGACGATATTTTAATCATGAGTCGCACCTTAATCATGATGTTTTAATTATATCTCCCGGGTCGCAATATTTGCCTCAATCACTTTTGACAAAGTTTGTTGCGTTGCTCGCGTTTTTTTTGTTGCGTTTTCTGTGACGGTCTTTCGACCTGTAATTGTCTGAAATTGGCAAGTCGGTCGGCAAAGTCTGGATCTACCGAGACTCGTTCGCGAATCTTGACCAACCGAACTTGAGCTGCGCCGGTCTAACCTTAAAACGCAGAGCTCGACGAAGAAGATAAAACCAATCAATAAATCAATCAATCAATAAAACCAACCAATCACATAAAAAATCAATAAAACCAGAAACAAGACTGACCGTTTCAAGGCAAAGCCCTGAATGCTCCAACTGCCTTTTAAAATCTATGGAAAAATGTACGCATTATAAATTCGAGAGCTTTTCAAATCATCCCCCACACGCTGTCTAAAGAAAATAATAAATTCGCATACATCATAGCAATAAATTAACCTTTTATCATGCCTAACTTGAATTGGGAACATTTTCTCAGACAGATAAAATCTCCGTTTTTGCGTCAATATCACAAAGTATATCGCGCGTTCACTTTCTCTAAAATTTTATTTTAAATCTTCATAGCGTTCTGCAAATAGGAGATGGAATGATCACAGGGTTGTTTAAAAATTCGAGCTCAATAGTTTCCAATGCTCAAGAAAAGTTCACACAAAATTGACAAGTCAACACGTCGAATTTTGCCTGAAGAAAAAAACACCACGAGAACAAATATTGCATCAAGTTCTTCGTAAGTAGAAACAAAAAGAGCTGAAAGGTATACAAGTTACACCACTGGTTTTAAAATACATCTTAGCGTTACTAGTTTAGCAGTTCCAGAATTGCATGTTTGTTTGTTGGACACTTACTTGATCCCGATTAACCCACTTGATTGCGATCATCGACTCATAAAAATCCGATTAATTATCGAACTAATTTTAAAATTTCAACGCTTGTTTTCCAAATTTTGCGAAACTACCACATGCCAATTTATCTACGGAACATGTTGTTGCCTCTGTTGCGTAATGGAAAAACCGGTAAATCGGTACTCTAAGTACGAGGAAAACAAAATCTATCCAGCAAACTTTTTCTTTTCTGCTGCTGCCGTTTGGAAGAAAATTCCAGAAGGTGTTCGATGTGTGCAGTCTTTATAATTTTGCGAAGTCTCACGTTTTTGCAAATAACTCTTAGTAAACTTATTAGTACTTTGTGTAAAACTGTAATTAATTCTTATTCTTATATAAAACTGCCAGGCTGCTCGTATCAGGTCAAAACTTTAGGCTGATCTTATTAAAATATAGGTTTTACATTTGAGTCGCGCATGAAAATAATAATTTCAGTTAGCTGTCTCAAATGATTTTGAAACGACTTAGAAGTGCGAAATAACTCGCCACGCGTGTAAATTATAAAACAACAGTTCAGATAGAATCCTGGAATGTTACTATAGTGGTGTGCGCAGTCGGCTGGGCCCATGCAGATCGACCTCCCGTGGGACCAGAGTTTTGTAAAGTTCGTCCAGAAATAAAAACCGATCATATATTTTTCTCATTTTCAAAGAAAGTTGGAACAAAAAAAAAGAGAAATGAATGTAGTTTTTTTCGGTTTTTTCTTTAATATACTTGAAATGGACTATTACGGTAAATCTGCATTTTCCCTATATCTTGAAACCTATATACCTTAAGTGCAATAACAATACCTGGAAATTTTGATGCCGGCTCGATATGCTTTGCTTTGGTCGTCCAGTTCTCTATTTGACAGAATTCGTTCAGCCGTAACAACAGTCTTAATCACTCTTTAACAATGTCCTTCTGTAGTTCTTATGACAACTAAATGAACTTATTGATTGCTAAAGTATAGTTTAACTATACTAGTGTTTGTTCAAATACTTACCGGCTTCAGTTAACTAAAATGAGATGGCTTGTTTTACCATTTTTTACCGTTTATTTTTCATTGAATAATTTTGTACGAATTTATAATGACATCGTTGTATCTTCGACTGTTACCCCAATTTGGACATCGATGGTTTTTATGATTCCCGTCGATTATATAGACAACCATCAATGGCGAATGTGCAAAAAGTACAGCAATTACTACTGCCTGGTTTCCTTTATTACAGATGATAGCAGTATGTACCACAGATTATCAACAAAAGGAGTTTTGTTGTTTTTCAAACAAAAAACAGAAAAAAAATTGCCTGTTTTAGTAAGACAAAACCCTTGCACCAAACAAAAGTTTTACACTTTTTTGGATATTGTAGTCTCAAAGCATGCTTTGCGAAACAATTAAAAAGAAAACTAATCTAAACGAACAAAAGGTAAAATCAGTTGTTTTTTCAATCTGTTGTTTTTCCTACAATTTTGATTTAAGATAAAGCAAAAAAATTTTGAAATTGAGTAAAAATACCTACTCATTTTTGTATATCAAATTTTGATGTACAAAAACTGCTGTTGCAACCACATTAAGTTTCGGATGATTCGGTGGAATTAATCTTAGGGACGCAAATCGGGTGCTCTTTTTTTGTTTCGACCGTCTCGGCCAAAACTCGGTATTTTTCGACCGTGCTCGATCGTGCTCAACCCAGGCAAGATATGTTTCGACTGTAATCGGCCGAAAAATGTGTAGTCGCTCGACCCAATCCGAAAGTTTTTTCGACCGTGCTCGACCAAAAAAAGGGCTTGACTCTGCTCCATCTAACCCGGGTCGAGATCCCGCTCAAAAACGGTAGCGGTTTTCCAGCAAAATTTGAGCGGTTTGAGCATTTTTTTACATAAAGACTGCTCAAACGGCTCAAATCTTGCTTTAAAAAAGACTATCACAAGCCGCTCAAGTCTTGGGGTGGTTTTTGAACGTTTTTTTTTAGGCAAAATTTGAGCAGTTTTTGAGCAGTTTTATTGAGAAAACCAATCAAACGCATCAGAAGGCCCGTAAAAAGCAATGTGACTCTAAAAAGCAGTTAAAGCATTTCCCGGGTCGAGGTGCTCTTTCTATGTGTCGACCGTCTCGACCAAAAATTGGTATTTTCAGACCGTTTTGATCAAAATTTGGTATGTTTCGACCGTCTCTACCAAAATTCGGTTTGTTTCGACCAGGCTCGAGGTATGTTTCGACCGTGCTGGAGGTATGTTTCGACCGTGCTCAAGGTATGTTTCGACCGTACTCGAGGTTTGTTTTGACCGAGCTCGAGGTATGTTTCGACCCTGCTCAAGGTATGTTTCGACCGTGCTCGAGGTATGTTTTGACCATGCTCGAGGTATGTTTCGACCGTGCTCAAGGTATGTTTCGACCGTGCTCGAGTTATGTTTTGACCGAGCTCGAGGTATGTTTCGACTATGTTCGAGGTAGGTTTCGACCGTGCTCGAGGTATGTTTTGACCATGCTCAAGGTATGTTTCGACCGTGCTCGAGGTATGTTTCGACCGTGCTCAAGGTATGTTTCGACCGTGCTCAAGGTATGTTTCGACCGTGCTCAAGGTATGTTTCGACCGTGCTCGAGATATGTTTTGACCGAGCTCGAGGTATGTTTCGACCGTGCTCGAGGTATGTTTCGACCGTGCTCAAGGTATGTTTCGACCGTGCTCAAGGTATGTTTCGACCGTGCTCAAGGTATGTTTCGACCGTGCTCGAGATATGTTTTGACCGAGCTCGAGGTATGTTTCGACCGTGCTCGAGGTATGTTTTGACCATGCTCGAGGTATGTTTCGACCGTGCTCAAGGTATGTTTCGACCGTGCTCGAGGTATGTTTTGACCGAGCTCCAGGTATGTTTCGACTATGTTCGAGCTAGGTTTCGACCGTGCTCGAGGTATGTTTCGACCGTGCTCAGGGTATGTTTCGACCGTGCTCGAGGTATGTTTTGACCGAGCTCGAGGTATGTTTCGACCGTGCTCAAGGTATGTTTCGACCGTGCTCGAGGTATGTTTTGACCATGCTCGAGGTATGTTTCGACCGTGCTCAAGGTATGTTTCGACCGTGCTCGAGTTATGTTTTGACCGAGCTCGAGGTATGTTTCGACTATGTTCGAGGTAGGTTTCGACCGTGCTCGAGGTATGTTTTGACCATCCTCAAGGTATGTTTCGACCGTGCTCGAGGTATGTTTCGACCGTGCTCAAGGTATGTTTCGACCGTGCTCAAGGTATGTTTCGACCGTGCTCAAGGTATGTTTCGACCGTGCTCGAGATATGTTTTGACCGAGCTCGAGGTATGCTTCGACCGTGCTCGAGGTATGTTTCGACCGTGCTCAAGGTATGTTTCGACCGTGCTCAAGGTATGTTTCGACCGTGCTCAAGGTATGTTTCGACCGTGCTCGAGATATGTTTTGACCGAGCTCGAGGTATGTTTCGACCGTGCTCGAGGTATGTTTTGACCATGCTCGAGGTATGTTTCGACCGTGCTCAAGGTATGTTTCGACCGTGCTCGAGGTATGTTTTGACCGAGCTCCAGGTATGTTTCGACTATGTTCGAGCTAGGTTTCGACCGTGCTCGAGGTATGTTTCGACCGTGCTCAGGGTATGTTTCGACCGTGCTCGAGGTATGTTTTGACCGAGCTCGAGGTATGTTTCGACCGTGCTCAGGGTATGTTTCGACCGTGCTCGAGGTATGTTTCGACCGTGCTCGAGTTATGTTTTGACCGAGCTCGAGGTATGTTTCGACAATGTTCGAGGTAGGTTTCGACCGTGCTCGAGGTATGTTTTGACCATGCTCAAGGTATGTTTCGACCGTGCTCGAGGTATGTTTTGACCGAGCTCCACGTATGTTTCGACTATGTTCGAGCTAGGTTTCGACCGTGCTCGAGGTATGTTTCGACCGTGCTCAAGGTATGTTTCGACCGTGCTCGAGTTATGTTTTGACCGTGCTCGAGGTATGTTTTGACCATGCTCGAGGTATGTTTCGACCGTGCTCAAGGTATGTTTCGACCGTGCTCGAGTTATGTTTTGACCGAGCTCGAGGTATGTTTCGACTATGTTCGAGGTAGGTTTCGACCGTGCTCGAGGTATGTTTTGACCATGCTCAAGGTATGTTTCGACCGTGCTCGAGGTATGTTTCGACCGTGCTCAAGGTATGTTTCGACCGTGCTCAAGGTATGTTTCGACCGTGCTCAAGGTATGTTTCGACCGTGTTCAAGGTATGTTTCGACCGTGCTCGAGGTATGTTTTGACCATGCTCGAGGTATGTTTCGACCGTGCTCAAGGTATGTTTCGACCGTGCTCGAGTTATGTTTTGACCGAGCTCGAGGTATGTTTCGACTATGTTCGAGGTAGGTTTCGAACATGCTCGAGGTATGTTTTGACCATGCTCAAGGTATGTTTCGACCGTGCTCGAGGTATGTTTTGACCGAGCTCCAGGTATGTTTTGACCATGCTCGAGCTAGGTTTCGACCGTGCTCGAGGTATGTTTCGACCGTGCTCAGGGTATGTTTCGACCGTGCTCGAGGTATGTTTTGACCGAGCTCGAGGTATGTTTTGACCGTGCTCGAGGTATGTTTTGACCATGCTCGAGGTATGTTTCGACCGTGTTCAAGGTATGTTTCGACCGTGCTCGAGGTATGTTTTGACCATGCTCGAGGTATGTTTCGACCGTGCTCAAGGTATGTTTCGACCGTGCTCGAGTTATGTTTTGACCGAGCTCGAGGTATGTTTCGACTATGTTCGAGGTAGGTTTCGACCGTGCTCGAGGTATGTTTCGACCGTGCTCAAGGTATGTTTCGACCGAGCTCGAGGTATGTTTCGACCGTGCTCGAGGTATGTTTCGACCGTGCTCAAGGTATGTTTCGACCGTGCTCAAGGTATGTTTCGACCGTGCTCAAGGTATGTTTCGACCGTGCTCGAGATATGTTTTGACCGAGCTCGAGGTATGTTTCGACCGTGCTCGAGGTATGTTTTGACCATGCTCGAGGTATGTTTCGACCGTGCTCAAGGTATGTTTCGACCGTGCTCGAGGTATGTTTTGACCGAGCTCCAGGTATGTTTCGACTATGTTCGAGCTAGGTTTCGACCGTGCTCGAGGTATGTTTCGACCGTGCTCAGGGTATGTTTCGACCGTGCTCGAGGTATGTTTTGACCGAGCTCGAGGTATGTTTCGACCGTGCTCGAGGTATGTTTTGACCATGCTCGAGGTATGTTTCGACCGTGTTTAAGGTATGCCTCGACCGTGTTCGACTGTACTCGATTGTGCTCGATTTTGCTCGATTGTGCTCGATTTTGCTCAACTGTGCTCGATTGTGCTCGACTGTGCTCGACGGTGTTCGCTGCGCTCGACCGTGCTCGAGGTATTTTTCCAATTTGTGCTCGGCCCAAGCCCTTGTCTCGACTATTCTTTTTCGGTCGAGCACTAACATGTACTCGGTGTGAAAATTCGAAACATAAAATGAGCACCCCGACCCGCGTACTTCGGTCAAGCTTGTTGGCGAAACGAGCGAGAGAACCCCCTTTTTACTGTGATCAGCTAGGGGAAACGTTTGTGCAATACAACCTATATAATTTTGAAAAAAAAATAAAAATCGTGGTCAGTTTAATTGGAGTTTATACAGCCTATTCTACTGAGTTTATTAAGTTTCCCCATTCTACTGACAAAATTCCTGTCATCAATAATTTCGGTCTTTTCCAATAGCTTTTTTTCATAAATTTGCCGTCTATGCATCTCGACCCTAATTTAGAAAAATAGAGTATAAAAATAGCTTGAAAAATAAAACGCCAAAATTATTGAATGTCAAAATGAATTTTTTTAAAGAAAGTTTACGAACCAGTAAGAAAGTTTCACAATCTAGCCATTACGTAAATGTTTTTAAAAAAAACTTTTCATGTGCAATGTTAAAATTAAGTAAGTTTTCCTTGGGGGATATCAAGTTTAACACAGATTGGTACACGATTATGTTCTGTATGATATTGATAAAAAAATGAATTTAAAATAATACGTTAATAGTAAATAGCAAGTGAATTCAAGTTTGATTATAAGATGAAATCAACACGTAGTAATCTTAGTATCAGACTAAGTAAGATAATACTGGCTAGCAACAAAGCAACAAGCTTGTCAGTATCGTTTTCAGACAGCAGAATGATTTTTAATCACAGAGTTAATAAAAGATCAGGCAGGTAATATAAAGTTTAAATTGGGTTTTTTCTTTGACTTTAAAAAAAAACGTATTTTGAAAGTAAGGGCTTAAATTAAAAATATATTATTTTCTCTATTAATAATTCCTGCCTCCGTTCCATACGTAGATCCAGTAATCTTCACAGTTTTCTGTCAAACTCATCTGAATTAAGTTTTTTTAAACTCATCTGAAATACTTAAAAAAATGTTCCATTCTGCTATAATCAGTCATTCAATTTGATTTTTAAGGAGTGAATTAATAAGGAGTAATTTAATAAGGAGTGATTAAGAATTTGATTAATAAGGAGTGAATTAATGAGATTTGAGTGATACTTCCAGCAGTAATTCAGATCAAATATATATGTAAATCATCCGCACAAAGTTGCTAGAACGAATGACTAAAGTTCATGTTTCACTAGCTAATTTTAACAAAAATCGGCAAGTGATCTTTCAGTTTGAACCAAATAAGAAAGATCAATTCCAGTTCAGTTGCGAAAAGCCACCAATACCCCGTCTTTCAAATTAGCTGGTTTCTAGTAGAATGTCTCAGAAAAATGCAGTTTTGAGTTTTCCCAAGTTTTTAAGCAAAGCGTCTGCATGTAAGATTGCGGTTTGTAAAAAGGTTATTGTCACCGTCTTCCGTTCAACTAACTCTCGAAGGAAGTGTAGTTTTATGGCAAAATACTTCGTCTTTCCATGGCTCATTGAATGTTTACTGAGGACAATACAAGCTTGGTCGTCAACGAAAACTTCCAAAGGCCTATTACATATCATGCCTAAGTAGCCGCTAAGTATGCCCTGTAATTGAATTCCTTTCTATACTGTTTTGACCACAGCATTGTGTTCTGCTTCGGCTGTTGAAGTTAATACACAACGCTGAAGTCTGCTAGACCAACTTATTACACCTGAGTTGTCACTGAGTTTTATGAAACATCTTGAGGTACTTGACCTATTGTCTATGTTTTTAGCGCAGTCTGAATCCGAATAGCTAATAAGATTCAACTCCTACTAACTAGAGGTAAACTTTTTGTTCCTAGCAGATATCTTGGACATTTTTTTCCGGTTTTCCAAAGCTTTTCACCTAGGTTTTCCACAAAAAACTTAGACGGTTTGCTGCAAAGCAAATGTCGGGTCTACTTGATAAAGCTAAGTAATTTAGGCAACCAAAAAGTCCTCGATAGTCATCTTCTTTCATATTTGCTTGTTCTATGCTACCTTCTAAAGGACACTCATCTTTGGTCAGTCTTTATTTTCACCAAGAGGGGTTGTTATCGGTTTTGCTATGGTCATCTTAAATCTTGATAACATCTTTCCAGACTTATCCTTATTTCAGTTCCTTAGTAATCAATTTTCATTCCTACGAACCATTTAAGATCAGTTATCTCGCTCATCTCAAATTTTGCAGAAATTTTGTTTTCAAACTTGCTACAGATACTTTTGTCCGCTCCACAAACCACTATATCTTTGACCCACAAGCAAATTAAACCTTCTATCTTTCCCTTAATCCTCCTAACAAACAAGCACTCATCAAAAACTGAATTTTCAACCACTAACTCCTCGAGATAAGCTTTTAGAGTCCTATGCCAGTTTCTACCGGACTGCTTTAAACCATAAAGATTTTTGTTTAGAAGACAAACTAAAGGTTTTCCTTCTTCATCAAATTTCTAGAACCCTTCAGGTTGCTTCATGAAAATATCTTCATCTAGTTTGGCATTTAAGTATGCGGTTTTAATGTCTAACTGTCTGAACGCATATCTATTTTGAACTGCTAAGCTTAGAACTATTCTTATGGTCGACATCTTAGTTGTGGGCGGATACGTTTCGTGAAAATCCCCTCCCTCAATTGGCTTAAACTTTTAGCAACAAACCTAGCCTTAAAGCGAGAAACTTCGCCATTAGGTCCGTACTCTAATGCAAAATGCCATCTGGTGCCTATATGCTTCTCTCCTCTTTTTCTAATTAGTTTCCAAACTTTGTTTTTCTCTAATGAATGAAACTGTTTTTTCATTGCTTCTTGAATGACGGGGTCTGTTAAAGCTTCCTTGGCCTTTTTTGGTATATTTTCGAGAACTTCTCTAAAAAATATTACATCACCCAATTTTTCTTCTTCATTAATTTCTATCTTTTTTCTCAAAATAGAACTTAAATTCAATTCGTCAAAACTAACGTTTCTAGGCTTTTGCACTTTGAGTTTTCCTTCACTCTCAAATCCTAATGGATAAGATTTACTATTATCCAATTTTCCCACAAAAATTCGCTTTTTATAATTTTTGTCTAGTTTTTAGCGAAACTGTTTTTCCACAAAACTATACGCTACACATCCAAGAGTTTTCACAAATTAAGTATGGGTTTCTCTCCATACATAGACTCGTACGGTGTTTTGCCTATAGCAGAATGAAAGCACTTGTTTTCGGGATTGGTAGCCTTATTAAGAGCATAAGGCGAAAAATTTTTAACTTGCATCAAAAATCATGCAGCGAGCCATTGGAGTAATTGTTCCCCACACATCCCTTTCTATCTTTCCGTTCTCTTGAGGGGTATAAGTAGCCGACGTTTCCAGTCTTTTTTTTCAGTTTCCAACAAACTCGCCTAAAATCTTGACGAATGGACTCTCTTGCGCCATCTGAAACTAAAGTAGGAGAAACTCCTAGGTCTGCTTTGAACCTTTCCATTTTTTCTGTTGCCTCATCTCTCGTCTTCATGAATTAAGTTTTTAAATATCTAGAAAAATTGTCAGCAAATCCTATAATATATCTATGACCATCCCCTGCTATTGGGTCGATAGGACCTATAATCTCTGTGTGAACAATATCCAGTGTCCTGGTTGCCCTGGTGTAACAATCTTTAAAGACTGCATCATTCAACTCACAAGTTTTACAATTCTCAATTTTAAAATCACTTATCTTCATGCCTTCAACTTGTTGCTCTAAATGACTTAAGTCTTTGAAATTATTATGACTTATCCTACAATGCCACTGTTTCAATGTGCTAACTCTATAACACTCGTCTTTTCCTACAGAAGTGTCCCACAAAAAGAGACCACTTTCCTTTCTTATTACGTAATCTGAACCATTTTCCTGACGAACAAACAAAATCGCACTAAAAACAACTCCTGCTCCTGCTTTCTTCCTTCTTGATACACTCAGCAAGTTTCTTGAGTTTTCAGGAACGTACAAAGTATCCTTCAGCTCAATCATCTTAAGCTCACCTTTCTCATCTTTCACTCTGAATCTAACTTCACCTTTCCCTCAGAGAAATTTGCTTCGCTAACCGATCCATGTGCCATTCTGCCAAGTTGGCACAGCGCAACCTTCCGGCGAGACAGAAAAAGACGACTAAAGGCCTGAGTAACGAAAAAGTGCTGCGAGGGAGAGTAGGAATATTCTAGAATTTTTATTTTTAAAATTTCGATCGAAGAGTGAATAGTTCTGAGAAATACAAAAAAAAGACGGCCATTTTGACGAGAAAGAACAAAAAAAGCAGAACAACGACAAATATAGTGAAAAACGGTCGTACGGGATTACGAGAGTAACGGAGCCTCTTATCATGGCAATAACACACGATAAGATCCTTAGCAGTAGAAACTAGTGGAAAAGGAAGCTTCAGTGGGGAAGGAATATTCCGCGGAACCCTCCCGTGCCACAAATTGGGAGAGATAAGAACGTTATCTCGAGAAGATTACGGGAGCGGAGGCTTGGTCCCCCAGAGACTGTTGTATGTTGAAGGACTGCATAAAACTAACTTTTTAGCTACTCTGATGCCATAGAACTTTGAATTAACACCGATATGATTTGATATTTTAGAGTATGAGTAGCTAGAAAGAGGAAAAGGTCAATCCATCTCCAATGGATTTAATATAGAACTGTCACACAAAAACATATTAAAATAGGGTATTCGAGCCGTGTTTTTAATAGCAATCACGTAGTCTGAGGATCCGAGACTCAGCTATGTGGTTGTGTTCGCATGTAAACGAAAGCTGGTCAAAAGTCGTTTGACTGATGGCCTAAAAATAGTAACTTTTTACTTAGCCCTACACAGACCAGAAAATCAACTGGCAAGGTCGAGACGGTGAAAAACGAGTAGAATTAAGGTAACTGACGCCTACCGGTCGTTACTAGGTACTTTTTCTACGCTCCGTCGCTGTGTAGTATTTGGGCGAATGTTACATAGACGTTTTTATGGCGCTCCTGGGTGTGCCTGTCAAAGGCATAATACCATCATGATCAGCAAGCGTTTCAGCGACGAACCCTCCGCTCCGGGTGTATGCCCGAGTTAGAGGCCTTAATGACCGTTATTTTACTAGGGGGAAGGTGCGTACCCTCCGCCTAGTACTATTTAGCTTTTTAACCTAGTTAACACCGAAAATTCCGGGGGCCGGAGGGTTAGGTGGGAAGTCATGAGCCCGTTTATCTCATGGTCCCGGGACCAAAAACAATTGAAGAGAAAGCGTAAAACGAAACAAAAATAGTGTATAACCAAGAAAAAGCCAAAAATAAATTTATTTGAAAACAAAAAAGTACAAAACAGTACAAAACAGATCTGACCTTCCTAGTTGTTGTTGTTTCAGATTGATTTATATCATTTCTGATAGAAAGATTGTTTGTTTTGGTGAAGGGTTGGATACCCTCCCTTGAGTGTAATTTGAGTATTTAAGCACGTTAATGGTGATTTTGCCGGTGACCGGAGGGTAGAGTGGCAAGCTGACCGACGTGTTCCACACTCAACAGGACATAGGGACAACATCCACAACGACTGTTGGGTATCGTTGAAACAATTTTAGTATCGTTCGGGTACTATTTCATTAAAACTTAAGTGGTGGGGGGCACGATTGGCGCGGTCCGATTGTACCCTCCGTCGATCACAAACTTCCGAGTTAAGGGTCTTAATTCGGGTATTTTGGTGCAAAGGAGGGTATAGTAATAATCACTAACGACTGCTAATAGGTTAATGTCCTTACTATATATTACTTATCTCCTATTTAGACCCGAGAAGCACCCACATTTTGTCGAAAATTACTGCTTTTCGACCAAACTATAGACCCCCAAAATTTTGGATATCCGAGCTTTTCCGAACAGCAAAAAGCTTTTATATAGGGAGTAGCTACGTAGTTCAATCCCCCTGACTAAAGAAACCGCGTGAGAAAAGACTCAGTAGAAGTTGAGAAAAACGAAAATTTTTGATCAAAATTTCGATAATTTTCTGAATTTTGTCAATCTGTTTCGGCGATCGAGTTTTTGAGTTTTTAGAGTTAGAGCAAGAATTTTTTTTGTGTTAGGAGTGTGCTAGCATAACGTGTTCGGTTACTAGAGAAATTTTTGAGTAACCCTCCGACTAGCTCCGTGGATAGAGCTAACGACTTAGAGATTGGAAAAGGAAGGAATCGGAGGGTCCAAATTTGATAGTTATTGGCCAAATTTTTGTCTCCAAACCAATTTTGGTCCGGTTTTTTGCATTATTCCAGTGCCATACAGGGCTACTACGCTCGTTTCAATTATTTTTAGGCACTTTTCATAGGAATTGCGGAAAAAGTTTCTCAGAACCTATATAGGTGGTGAAAAAAGGCCATTTGGACAAACACGTTTTCGGCGATTTCTGAAAGACTAGCCAACCGATCGGGATAATTTTGGTACCATAAGTCGACGTTCTAGACCACGTTTCTGGACCGCAACCGTTTTTGGGTTGATAACCTCGGAAAAGAAAATTTTTTTTAGAAATTGTTGGTTCGGAGGGTCCAAATTAGAGGTAACCCTACGAGCGGCAGAAAATTTTATCAAAACACCTTTTTATCCTACTGGGAAGGTTGACCGTGTCAACCAACCCGGTTTTAAGTAAGTTATACCGCATTCGAAGGCTTTATTGCGGTAAGTTGACCCTTTTTCCTGATTTTTGCGGAACCCTCAGGAGTAACCCTCCGGAGTGACTTAAGCCCTTTAGCAACCCTCCTTAGTGAAGATTTTCCACGGGACCCTCCGAAGAAGTTAAAACAATCCCCCATAGGGCTTTTAGCTTGTTTTGACGCTATTTGAAGCTAGTGGAAGACCCTTCTAAGAAGGTTCAAAGATTTGAAAAATTTGGAAGAACCCTCCGAAGTAACCCTCCGGAGCGTATTAAGCCTCTTATTGACCCTCCTTAGTAAATTTAGGGAGACCCTCCGAAGTAACTTGGGTGATTAAGGTACCCTCCGAAGTAACCCTCCGAGGTAGGCTAAGTGTCTTAACGACCCTCCGAAGTAACCCTCCGGAGAGACTTAAACCTTCTGAAACTTGAGGAAACATTCTGTGGCAATTTGGGAAACGGAAAATATCCATTTAATTAAGATCATATTAAGATATCAGGCGTGCTTATTAGGATCATAGGAGTTCATTTTGACCCGGAAATTCGTGATCAACTTTGGATTTTAGATCGGGTGTATCAGAAGTACCCGAACCAAATTTTTTTTTTTGATTGTGATTTTGGTTGTGTGGTTGCCTTGAGCTACTTAATAGGAAAGCTCGGGCAATCCGGGAAAAAATAAATGAAAACCCCGGTGAGTGTATTAGGCAAATAAACACTCACCTGAGAAGAAAAGTTGTTCCCTGCTCTCGTGCACTTGGAGCGTTCCGGGTGTGGGGGAGCTTTTTCATAGACTTTAGAAATTTTCGATCAGAGGTTGCCTTGAGCTACTTGGTAGGACAGTTCGGGCAATCGCAGGGCACCTAAAAGAAGACCTCGGTGGGTGTATTAGGCAAATACACACTCATTTGAGAAGACTGTGTCCTGGGCTTCGTTCTTTCGGATCGTTCCGCTTGAGGGAAGTCTTTTTCTTTAAGACTAAGTTTTATTGATCTGTTTTTGAATCATCGTTGCTTTTTACCAAAGATTGTTTTATTTCAACAAAGCAGTGACTTGATAAGAGTGTGGCGGTAAATTAATACTGACGAAAGGTCGCTGTCACCTGTATGATATTCTTATCTGATTATCAATCGTGTTTTGTGTATTGATTATATCTTGTGAAAATTTTGTGATACTGTTATACTATACAATGGAGTTGAGTTAGCACTGTAGCAATACCGAGCGGGCCCTGTGTGTAACTTTAGCTGAGTCACTAGTATTGTCATTAAGAAATCTAAGAGACATTTTGATACTAACGGAATTGAGTAGGCAGCGTTAGGTAATTTAACTTGATCCTGTTTGCGGTACGTGTGCATCGCCATTAAATTATACGAATATTATTATTTGTTACAAAGTATGCAGCGCAGGGACTCGTTAGGATCGACCACCAAGATTCCCAGTCTGAGCAAGGGAAGCACGCGAAATTTTTTTTTTTTATTGTGATTTTGGTTGTGTGGTTGCCTTGAGCTACTTAATAGGAAAGCTCGGGTAATCCGGGAACAAATAAATGAAGACCTCGGTGAGTGTATTAGGCAAATAAACACTCACCTGAGAAGAAAAGTTGTTCCCTGCTCTCGTGCACTTGGAGCGTTCCGGGTGTGGGGGAGCTTTTTCATAGATTTTAGAAATTTTCGATCTGAGGTTGCCTTGAGCTACTTGGTAGGACAGCTCGGGCAATCGCAGGGCACCTAAAAGAAGACCTCGGTGGTTGTATTAGGCAAATACACACTCACTTGAGAAGACTGTGTCCTGGGCTTTGTTCTTTCGGATCGTTCCGCTTGAGGGAAGTCTTTTTCTTTAAGACTAAGTTTTATTGATCTGTTTCTGAATCATCACTGCTTTTTACCAAAGATTGTTTTATTTCAACAAAGCAGTGACTTGATAAGAGTGTGGCGGTAAATTGATACTGACGAAAGGTCGCTGTCACCTGTAGGATATTCTTATCTGATTATCAATCGTGTTTTGTGTATTGATTATATCTTGTGAAAATTTTGTGATACTGTTATACTATATAACGGGATTGAGTTAGCACTGTAGCAATACCGAGTAGGCCCTGTGTGTAACTCTAGCTGAGTCACTAGTATTGTCATTAAGAAATCTAAGAGACATTTTGATACTAACGGAATTGAGTAGGCAGCGTTAGGTAATTTAACTTGATCCTGTTTGCGGTACGTGTGCATCGCCATTAAATTATTATTATCATTTGTTACAAAGTATGCAGCGCAGGGACTCGTTAGGATCGACCACTAAGATTCCCAGGCTGAGCAAGTGAAGCACGCAAAAATTTAAAACTAGGCGTAGCCGATTCTCGTTTAGCAGCGCTTCCGACGTGTTTGCTGAAGACGAATCGACTAAAGGTCAACCTGATCTTTCAGTGAGCGAAATGAAACTAAGGAGCGAGAAAAACCTCGATGGCGATCAAGGGCGGAGCGCCGAGGCCGGGCCCGCGAGCGAAATGCTTGTGGACCCCTTTGACGAAGGGGAACGGACGCTTATTTGACGCGACTTTGAGCCGAGCGAGGACCTCGAGCGGGAGGAAGTTGAGAGGACGGAGGAGACCTCGGAGCGTTCAGAGGTTGAGCCGCGAGAGGAAGTGTTATTCAGGCGAATGTCCAAATCAGAGACCAAGAGTCATAGGTGGAGGAGAGAATTTTCACATCCAGCTAATAACCACTCATCTCTGGCCAAGCAGAGCAACAACGCGATGATGTCGAGTATAAGCCCGAGTGAAGAACAACCGGGTTCGAAGGCCAAGAAGAGCTGGAAGTCTTTGTACGATGAGCGCATGGCGTCACTACGAACTGAAGGTTTATCTTCCAGTTATGACCACCCGGAGATAACCCATCCGGATGTGAACTTCACACCGTGCCCAAGGAACGACATGAGCAGGAAGGCGTCGTCCGCCTCGCCGACCAGGCCCATGTCAGATGGGATAACGACGGGAGCGTCATCAACGTTCGACAGACTGATGACGTCGATGAGCAAAAAAAAGGCGGTGCGTCATCAAGTACCAGGCTGCAGCCGCAGTTGACCTCATCTTCTCTGGGGCTAACCCCGCCATTGGGGGCAACTGGCGATATAAGTGACATTTTCGCTGGCGTAATGAATGGTCTGGTTGAACTGAGACGGGACATGACCAAGAGAATAGATCAAGTTGACGAGAGAGCTCACCAGGGTCGAGAGAATTTGAGAGACGAACTAACGCACGTGAAGTCGCAGGCGAGGGTTGATCAGGCTCAATTGATTCGCAACACCGATCAATGCCTGGCGGAGAGCCTGGCACAGGCAAACAAGGAGTCAGAGGAAAGAGAAGGTAGGATGACAAGAGAGATCGAGCGATTGTTGAACGATCATGATAATACCTACGCCCATACGATGAATAGCCTGGAAAAAAAGTTAGATGCAAAATCTGACTTTAATGATGCGGAAGCTGGACGCGATCTTGAATGGGAGCAATTGGGAGGAGCGTTCCAACCCAAGAGAGCACTCACGCCATGCGAATGATGGAGGTGGTACGGGCAGCTATGCCAGGGCCCAGCAAACTTCGAGAACGAACTACGAACCTAGGAATAGGGAGCGGCCAAGGGCAGCCCCGTCGAGGCTGGACAAATCCGGTCCCGCCGGAGGCAGATGCTACTCCGGAGACAAGGTTGCCAACTGTGCCATAAGTCAGTTCAGTGCCAGATCTGACTATAGTCTCACAGGGCACAACGATTTATGCCTCGATGTTTGAGCCTCTGAATAGATCTCTCGAGAAATTCATCACTAAGCTCTCGAAGTCAACCGAGAGAGGAGAGAGGTCAAGAAGGACACTGAAAAAGCCGAAGTCGTGCAAAGACGAGTCAGACGGCTGCATTGACACTTGGATAGAAGTGATGAAGTTGCACTTTGAGGAAGAGAGTCTCTCCAAGATACAAAAGTGCAGCGCGCTAACGAGCAACCTGGAGGGCACTGCACCAAATTGTGTAATGGCGAAAAGAACCAATGAGAGAGATAGCGCTCGCAAGATATTCGACATCCTGCTGAATCGTTTCGGCTCTGGAGTACAAGGGCACCAGGCTATGGTGAAGTTCGAAAAGAGGCGTCAAAGAGATGACGAATCCATAGACAAATTTTTGGACGACCTTGAATTGCTTAGGAGGAGAAGCAACCCCGATGAGAAAATATCCGAGCGAAATTTGGCGATTGCTTCAAAGTTCATGGACGGAGTAAAGAGTGAAGAGTTGAAGACGATGTTGGCCACACACTTCACCCTGTCACTTGACCAGGTACCCACGCCCGATGATTTGCGTATGAAGTCACGCGAGTATTTACTCATAAAACCGAGGGCGCAAAACCGTTACAGCAATTATGGTAATTACAGCGGGACAAACACTGGTGCGAACTCCAGTTGGTACAAACCTCGCGATGACATGGATAAGAGGAGGTCGTGTGCGAATTGTGGTTCGATATACCATCAGGTTTCCGCGTGTTCTGCATACAAACAGAACATGAAGGCAATAAGCTACTTTCTCGACGACGTCGACGCGACCGACGAGGATCACGAAGAGTACGTCAGAAGGCTCATCATGAAATATGGTCCTAGGTGCTTTTTCTGTAATTTGGAAGGACACTTCAAGTCGGATTGCACTCATTTTTGGGATGCAGTGGCGGACGCGAAACATCCCCGCCACGAAGAGGCACTTTCGGGTGTCAAGGCCAGTCGAGCACGTCTGATGAACGAGGCCGAGTCTCGGAGAAAGGAGACGACACCGAGCACCTTTACGACTAAGAAGGTAAAGACACTGCCTGACGAGGTGGTAGCCTCGAACCTGGAGGAAGAGTCGGCTAGCCCACTCAAGGTGGATTACGGTCTGGCGGCAAGGACAGCGTTGCAAAATGTCAAGCAGGAGCTAGCCACCAAAGAAGTGGAGCAATGGGTAAGGTCGGAACTGGAGAGCACAGATTTTCGCGAAAATTTTAATATTCTGGGTAAGACGACGGAAAAAGAAAACAAAGAGGAACCCAGGAAGCAGGGACTAAAACTGAACGTCATATCTGGTAGAACTTTCGGCATGACGAAGGAAGGGACGAATATAATGTCCATTATCTCAGTCGCAGGGCACCTGGTGGTCAAGAACTTGAGTGAACCATCCGAGATTACACTAGTCCACCTGGACATTTATGCAGACTACCTGAGGGAGAAAGATCCCAAACTGGACTCCAGGGCAGTGCGAGCGCTGCTCACGACAGGAGGTCCGAGGCTGATGAATGTGGATGGCATCAATATCTACACAAAAGCTCATGTAACTGATGCGAACGATCAGATTGGCCGGATATACATTGGTCAAGAGGAGCTGAAGGTTAGACGAATCGGACACAACGCCATGCTCGAACAAGATGCGGTGCATATAGGTTGCGAAACCGATCTGGCAGCACATGTGTTAGATGTGCAGGGCAGACAATTTTCAGTGAAAGGACTGTTAGACACGGGTGCAGTGGTAAGTGTCATGGCAGTCAAAACCTGGACTGACATGGGCTTTGACAGGTCGGATCTGATACCGACAAACATAAGACTGGCAGCTGCCAAGCAGGGAGCAATCTTTGTGACTGGACGAACCCCGATCATTTCACTGCAACTTGGAGGAAGACATCTTTGGATGAGCTTCCTAGTAGTGGAGAATTTGGACGAGTCCGATCAGTTCATCTTAGGGAGGGACTTCGTACGCAACTTTGATGTCACGATCGATCTCAATGACGGGTTGATTAGGATCAAGGATCCTGAGAGAAAGAATGAAAAGAAACCCCTTAATAAGATCTTAATTAACCAGGCCAAGGTGCCAATTTTTCTGGATCGAAAGGTTAGATTGAAACCAAACCAAGCCGTAATAGCGACGTTTAGGATGAGGAACTTGAATGAACTCAGCAATGACAGACAGGTGTGTCTGATACCAAATCCAAACAGTAAAAGCTCGGCTATTTTAGGAAGAAGCTTCTCACTCACTCAGAGCGGACTGTGTGTGAGTGTGTTGTTGAACACAGAAGCAACAACAGTGACTATACAGAGGGGAAAGAAACTTGGCTATGCTTTGCCTCTGAACACAGACTTTCAGGAGTGTGGAGAACTTGAAGAAGTTTGATGTAACTAAGTGTCCCTTGCATGCGAACCAAGAATGTATATTGAAGAGAGTAAATGAATTGAAATCTTCTAGGAAATTGTTTTCAATGAAGTCGGAAACAGATGATGGGTTGTCGAGTTGTTCCAACTTTCCCGAGAGGCCGACAGAAACAGAGTTAGCAGCGAATAAACCGGTCCTACCTGAGATAGAACATTTGAAGGGTAAAATATCAGACAAGGAACTAGATTCGCTCAGGGCGGTGCTAAGTCGGAACGCAGACGTCTTTTCGAAACATAAGGCCGACATAGGTTGCTGTAACTTTGTAGATCACGAGATTGAGATAGAAGAGGGCTCGGTACCTCATAGGGAAGGGGCGAGAAGAATGACCCCTCACAAGTCAGAAGCGTGCAGGAAGGAAATCGAGATGTTAATGGAGTATGACATGATCGAGCCGTCGAAGTCCCTGTGGGATTGTGGCGTAGTCATGGCGAAAAAGAAAGGGGGCAACTCAGGTTTTGTTGTGATTTCCGTTATCTGAACGCAGTGACTATAAAGGACGCACACCCAATTCCCCGCATCGATGAGAGCCTATCCAAGCTGGGAGACGCGAAGTTCTTCACGACGTTGGATTTGGGCTCCGCGTTCTGGCAAGTGCCACTCCGAAAGCAAGATCGTGAAAAAACAGGCTTCGCGTGCGAGCTGGGATTGTTCCAGTGGAAGAGGATGCCGTTCGGGTTGTGCAACGCGACGGCCACATTCCAGCGACTGATGGCTCAGGCACTCACGAGCGTGACTAAGAAATACGGGAATCTCATCATGTGTTATGTCGATGATGTTGTGATTGCAACACCAACCTTAGAGGACCACATAGAGAGGTTGGATGAGGTGTTTACTTGCATGAAGCAGGCGGGCCTGAAATAATGTAAACCCTCTAAGTGTGAAATCCTCAGAGACTCCATAAAGTATCTGGGCCGCCTGGTGGATAAGCATGGAGTGAGACCAGATCCTGAAGCAGTCGAAGCGGTGTTGACCTGGAAGGCACCTAAAACAGATACACAACTAATGAGTTTTTGGGATTTGCTAATTATTATCGAGAATTCATCAAGGGTATGCTGACAAAATATACCCCATTCAGCGGTTGATGAGAAACAAGGGCAAAAAGTTCACTTGGGCTGATGAGGCACAAGTTTCATTTGAGAACATCAAACGTGAACATTGCGAGGCACCGGTCCTCGGCATGCCAACAGAGAAGGGGATGTTCGTGCTGGACACGGATGCATCGGTGGTTGCGATACCAGGCATACTTCACCAAGAGCAAGAGTGGAACGGGAGAACGGTTCTCCGTCCAATAGCCTACGGAAGTAAGGTCTTGAGCGATACCGAGATGAATTATGTCGCACCAAAAGCGGAAATATTCGCGGTGATCACTTTTGTGGAAAAGTACAGGGCTTACTTGGGGAGTGCTCCTTTCAAATTGCGTGTGGATAATCGTGCCCTTGCCTGGCTGAAAACCTATTCGATGGACCAAAGTTATATTGGTCGTTGGATCGTGCGCCTGGATGGATACCACATGATCATAGAGCACCGTACCCGTGACAAGCATCAGAATGCTGACAGCCTCAGTAAGAAGACAGAATTCTATGAGCGCCTCGAAGAGAAGCAGGCTAACCAAGCGGAGATCAAAGACGGGTTTTCATTCCTAGACGAGGAAACCTACGACAAACAACCATTCACTAAGTGGCTGGATAAGTCAGGGCACCCTATACCAGGACACCCTGAACTTCCAGTGGAAATGGCCGCTGAGATAAAGGTTTTAGCCAGGGGTGAACCCGTTCCGCTGGATCTGCTAGTCCGATCCAATCTGGTGCAGCAGGAGCTTACCAGGCTGGGTATAAACAGCATAGCTCTGCTAAATACGACAGTGAATGTGGCGCCGGAGTCATGGGGAAACTTCGTGACTTGCTAGATAGAGAAGTCGACAGACATGATCGTGAGTGGATGGAGACCATGCAGCGACTGACCGTAACTGAGAAGACGGAGAAGAGGCCGGTGGTCATTCGCGGTCGCGATGTGGAACGGGATTGCCGGTCGATAGTGAACCAGCTGGTGACCTCAATGCCAAAGGATGTCTTGTTGAGGACTTCGTTCCCAGAACGTGGGAAACCGATCCCGGTCCAAATCACTGAGGAAGTCAAGGTGAAATCGAAATCCAGCTTCACGAGAAAAGTACATTTCACAGATGCAAAAGCAGAATACGAGCCGGGCTCAGATTGTTCTTCCGGGGACGAAACAATGTCCGGGGAGTCGGACATCTTCAGGCCCGTACAGGACGATTTGTCCGGGGAGAGGTTGATGAGACCACCTAGGGACAGAATTTTGTCCGGGGAGTCGGATTCAAAGCGACCAATGGACAGAGTTTTGTCTGGGGAGTCGAGAAACATCACAGACAGAGTGGAACGCAGTCGAGGCCGCAGTCCTGGGACAACACATCCGAGACTACTTCTAATTCTGATGTATCGGAGATTGCGATTCATTCCTTGTTGCTGGACTGGAAACAACGCGGGCTGGACAGGGAAATGCATCAGGATCCGGACAGAGACAGGTACATCTCCGATGAGGAGGGCACCGTGGTGGATAATGCCGCCGATGAGCTCGAGCTGATAGCAGTTTTGAAACGCCCAACCAGATTACTGCCACATGGTACGGTCGTCCATACCAATCTGGAGCCATCTGTGCAGGAAGCAACACCTTTGAAGAAGATATGGTGCGTTAAGTTGATGGACGATGCCCATGCCCCGGAGATAATGAGCGGGCAAATGAACGTGGTAAAGACGTATTTGAAAGCCAGGTACAGGCTGTCGAATCTCCTAAGGGCTCAACAAAATGATAGAATGACGAGCAGTCTGAAGAGATGGATCGAGAATGAAGCACCTGACAAGGGAGACTTGGAAGAAGACAGCTACAATATCTTGAAGCAGTTCTACCTGAAAAGAAAAGATTTGTTGTACCTGAACAAAGACGGAATCGTAGCCTGTAAACGCAGAGAGGAGGACAAGGTCCTTTACAAGTACAACTCGATAGTGTTACCACAGTTATACCAGACCAAATTGCTCTTTCGTTCACATGACCAAATGGGCCACCAGGGAGTGGACAAAGTGTATAACAGGATACAGAAACGATTCGAATGGCCTGGCTTGAAGAAGGCATGTGAAAAGTGGATCTCTGCGTGCTTGTCATGCCAACAAGCGAAGGACCCCAGGAAACTGAGATTCCCTCTGCAATCAATAGAATCATCAGGATTCAATGAAGTGGAGCAGATCGATCACCAGAAGATATGCATGACAGCCACGGGCTACAATCAGGTGCTGGTAATGATTGATCATTTTACGAAATATGCAGAGGCAGCACCCTGCATGACAGCATCAGCGGAAGAAACGTGCGATCACTTGATAAATGTGTGGATAGCGAGGCACAGCTGGCCCATCACATTCCAATCGGACAATGCCAAAGCATTTGTGGGTGATCTCACAAAGGAGTTAATGAAAAGGTCGCAAGTAGCACAGGCCCACTCGACCACTTATCACCCGCAAACGAATGGCCTAGTCGAGAGGCAGAATCGCACGCTGGTATCCATGTTGAGAGTTTATTGCTCACGCTACATGGATGACTGGGAGAGACACTTACCGCAAGTGATGGGTGCTTACAACAGCACAGAGCATTCCACCACGGGAATAAGTCCGCATATGATGCTAACGGGTCACGAAAAAGCGCTTTTGTTGACGTTTTTCTACCCTGAATATGAGGGGAAGAGAACAACACCGCAAACGTACGTGCGGGATGTTATTAGAAGACAGCAGGAGCTCAATGACTTATGCAGGAGGAACACGCAACAGGCGCAAATTAGACACAAAAGGAGGTTTGATAGAAGGACAGCCGATGCAAAAGCCTACTCAGTTGGCGACTACGTCTGGGTGTTCCAGGAAGTGGTTCCACCAAAAGGAACCAAGAAATTGTTAAAGAAATGGCGTGGTCCATTTCAGATAACAGAGGTGCACCAAGGATGTCGTTTTTATCGGTTGAGCACTGGAAGAGCAGCTCACTACGAAAACACCCAGCGGACATGCAAGAAGGAGACTATTTGATAGTGGATCCTGCTTGTGAGGTGAATGAAAGGGGTGCTCGCGACAAAAACGACGGGAATGAGGTGGTGGACGATTGCGACCTACCACTGGACCTGGAGTTGACCGAGCGAGTAAAGGTGGACATTGAAACTCTACCTTATGCCGAGGAAGACTGGGACTGCCCGGAACAAATTGAAATTGACAAAGGAATACAGCCTGACTTTCCTCTCACCATGGAAACACGCCGAGCAAGAGAGGAAAAAACTAGAAGAAATACACACCGTACGGCGAGGATTTCGTCGTGGACAGGATAGTTGTAAGTGATATGATGGATTCGCTGGTAGGACTGGACGAAGTGGCGGTGCAAGAAGATGTCGACTTGGTGAATGACATGGATCAGGATTGGATCGATGATCGATCAGAACCGGAAGTGGAGTTCGAACCAGAAGCGGAACAGACTCATGAGCAAGAACTAAAGAACTTGCGGGTGCTCGAATGGCTCCATGATCTGCCGACAGATCCAAAAGGGACGATCCTGACTATTCAGGAGGTCGATAAAGACGGCATCAAATACGTCAGTCATGACAATACCGAGTCCAACTGGGTCGCCCCAGATGCTCCTCTACGTGTTCCACAATCCAAACTCGATCTCCTAGACTTTGGGCGATCAACGGGGACGTCGATGGATATTTTTGTCCGGGGAGTGGGGGTAGGACTCACCCACACCGAAAATCTGATAATAAAAAAATTGAAATCGGCAAGAGAAACCGGAGAACTAGAGACAGAGGGCGAGAATGCTAGAAAACCACCTTTTGGACAAATTTTTGAATCGTATTTTGACCTACCGAACCATTATTCAAACAATATCGTCATAACGGACAGCGATTTCATACTCACGGAACGCACATGTGCTATAGCGATAACCGCGGACGTAAGCTTCAAAACAGCACTAGCGGCTGATTTCAAAAGAAGGTATAAGAACATCGAATTTTTATGGAAACAGAGGCCTGGTGTGGGAGGGATGATAGCGCTGCCCCCTGTTGCATCACAGATACCGGGGAAATATTTGTGTTTCCTGGTTACCAAGGCCACTGATAGGCAACACGTAGATCCAGAGAGCTTGGTATTGGCCTTGACCCGACTTAGGGATTTTCTGGTTGAGAGAGGAATGACCTCTCTCTCGTTACCAGTATATGATCCTAATAGGGGAAAGCTACATCCGAGAGAGTTGTACGCCCTTGTACATGTGATTTTTTCAGATACTGACATAGAGGTTTACTTACATAAAAAAATACTATCTGAGCATATGCTAGGAACTGCATTCGGCGATAAGTGGTTTTCATTAAGTTTACTTGATAGGAATTAGGGTCAAGTTTTAGATTAGGATAAAGTTTAGCTTAGCTATTAGGGATTATGTTCGTATGTGATAGTGTACATGTATGAGGTTTATATTTTATGTTATTGTTATGATATGTTTTATGTTTTGTGTCATGAAACACCTAGAATACTCCAGGTAGTCAAGGTGACAGCGCTCATTTGTGCTACCCTGGCAAAGATGCCGGTGGACGATCCACCTTGGTGCTAAATTTTTAAGTCAGAATCGAGAAGAGAATTTCAATGAAAAGTTTTAAAGGTTTGAATGATGTCTTATCCAAAAATGATGAGTGTAAGTCGCGAATTGTTTTTTAGATCTTGATTGATCAGAAATTGTTTATTGAATTCATTGAATCAAACGAGCCGGAAGAAACTACACGATAACAAGAAACAACACGATAAGAAATGGGTGACACGAACGAACTAATGGAATTCCTCTCAGCGAGTCTAGGAGCGACTCTAGACGAGATCTATCAGCGGCTGATCGATTGTGACTTTACACGAGAAGACCCGGGGCTGGCGATGTTTGTGGTCGCGCTCCTAAATGCGTTAGGACGAGAGGGTCGAGGGAATTGCCCTACAGAAGTGGTGTAGATATTGGCCCTCGGCGAGTCCGGGACCGCCGAGAGAGGTCGAAACCGACTGATGAGATGGCGGCGTGGAGAAATGTCTGGCCACGACCTAGCTCGTGAGCCAGGACTAGGTGAACAGAGGGACCACTGGCTAGGTGAGATGCCCTTGCCGATCCAACCTGCGCAGCCGCTCATCGGAGGGAAAAGACAACGTGATGGGCCAGGCCCGTCACATTCAGTCGACTCTCCAACAGCTGCTCCTCCTCCGAATAGAGTGAGGGTGAGCGAAATAGAGATCCAGACGTCGGAGACGATTGAGACGTTGGAGAAGAAAGAGAGAGATCAGAGTGAGCTGTGTGCCAAACTCCAGGAGTATAGGGCGATAGCTCGAGAAAGAGACGAATGGAAAAAGAAGTACGAGGATCTGCAGGTGGCCTACAAAGAGGATGAAATAAAGCACCTGAAGGAGCTTTATATGGCAAAGGTGAGCCAAGTGTCACAGGAGGTTCTGGCGACAATGAAGTCCTCGGAGGGATCCAGGGACACACGCCCCAAGACAAGAGTACAGGAGCTGTGTACATCGAGAGGGCCCGAGGCTCCTCAGCAGACACAACAGTCTGCTCCCAGTCAGAGGAACACGATACCAGACCCTTCTGACACCTATCTCGCTCCCCAGTTCCAAGAATCATTCAATCGAGTGGCCAGAGCAACAATGGATGAGATCAACAGAACCACTGGGCGGACATTGGGTAGGATCATTCCTTCCCAACATCGTGATTATTCATCCAATAGTTCGGAGCGAGCACCCCGCACGGTAGCGTCCTCGGGGACTGCGCATGGCGGAACCTTTCAAAAGTCACGCGTGGTAGACATTAGGAAGAATCTGATGGCACGTCACCAGTTCACGCAAGTGGCCGCGGAGCATCCTCGATCCTGCCTGAATGACATGAGCTGGAACCCCGCTACGAGCGACCAGGTAATTCCCCCAGGGAATCGCCACTTGATCATAGGAGACAGCTTGGTGAGGGATCTGAATGAGATCTTCGTCTATGGTCAGACTACCGCTCTGTCCTTTGGAGGAGCCTCAGTGGCTCAGGTCATCAAGATGATGGAGTTCCAGAGCGAAGATTACCTGGATACGCTGGTAATAATGCTGGGAACCAACGACGTCTCTAGAGCCCCAGTGACTCCGGAGAGCAAGTGGGAGCCTCTATTGGTATGCCTCCTGAACGAACTAAAGGAGAAGTATAGGCCCAAGCTTGTGGTGCTGTGCACGATACCACAGAACCCGATGGTGGGCACCACAGTGGCAGATTTTATGAATGGCAACGTGACACGATGGAACGAAATGATCCGCAGTCTGGTGAGAAACAACCCTGGCGAGCTGCGACTTCTGGATCTCGAGAACATGCTGCGCATGATTGATCACATCGCGCTTACCAGAGATGGAATACATTTCAACACCCAACAAGGGAGACACTGGATCAATGACGTATTTCAGACGCAGTTGAGGGAAGTGGAGCAGGAGTCGAGGGCGACCAGTTCTCTGGCTTGGACCAGCTCGACCGGAGGAAATAGAATAAGGGCGAGCGTGCCCGAATCCCTCGTCAACCGCCTAGGGCCCTTGGCAATGGAGGCGGCTACAGCTGCACCCATAGCTCCGAGCTCAAACGTAAGAGAGAGGCTAGGGACTGCTCCTCCTCCCAGAACACAACCGCTTGAAAGCCGACTCGGGAGATCAGTTGATCAGAACAGGAATAACTCCCAGACCGTGTCTAGGAGGAACGACCCGCCCGCTACGGCGAACCCTGCTTCAGTAGAAGGACCGTCTACGAGCGCCGTGCCAGCGGAGGGAGTTGAACCAGGCAGCGTGCTGCTTTGGAACCGATCAGACCCTAGTCATTGGGGACAGTACAAGACGGACATGTCAACGAAGTTGAACATGAATACCTTGACGTGCCGGGAGGACGCAATGAGAATGATCGGCGGAGAAGGACCCACAGTGTCGCGACTATATCGAATACCAGGTGTGGATTGGCTGCTAGCAGATCAGGAGCAGTTCAGTTCCACGACCACGCTCCAGCATGCAGACTTGAATGGATTGCCTCAGGACAACAATTTTGGACCTCTGAATACCCGGTCTCTTACGGACGTCCGCCAGAGAGCCAGGGAACTGACGCCACCTGATCGTAAGGGCAAGTTTCAGACAGATAGCAAGCCTAATTTCAAGCATCACAAGATGTACAGGCAGTTTGCTAAGACACCCGGTCAGACGCCTGGCGAATATTCAAGAGACTACCCCCGAGCGACCACGGTGGATGGAGATGACAGGAGATACGGAGAAGTGAAGGCCCCAGTCGGTGATGGCCTGTTTTCCGCTTATGATCCCTTGGATATGAAAGCTGCCAAGTACCTGATAGTGGCGAGTTCGGACTATCTCTACACGCCCCGTTCTCTGTTTTGGCCCGACGTGATTTTCTTGACGGCGCCTAAATTGGACTGGGGACAGTCAATAGGCATGATGATAAGTGTGCGAAGGGTGGTCAGCATGGAGCCGCAGGTGATAGTGGTTGCAGGCTCGAATGATCATCTGCAAAGCAGGGGGTTGTTGTCCCGTCTGACGGATGGGTCGATCCCGAGCAATGAGGTCATAGGAGAGGCGATAAGGACATTGCTCTCGGCGATGGCTGAGGTAGAAACAGCAGCAAAACAACGTTTCACCCAAAATGTAGTGAAGGTGGTCTTTGTGTTGTCACCCGGGTACGCTGCGTTGCCAGAACCCCTTCAGTTTGTGTACACGATGGTCACGACGATCGCGGAGGGACGGTTCAACGTAAAAACTCCTGCCCCGAACAGAATGGTAGACCCTAACAATTATTACCCATCCCGATCTGAGCTTCCTGCCGTTTGGGCTGATATTTCCAACGCCATACAGGGACTCAAAGATTGTAGCACAACTCGGTTGGTGTTAGATGAGGTTCTGGGGTTGGAGCTGTCCAACTTCGCCAGGTTGCTGAAGTTAAGACCAGGGGTAAATGACGATCATCTGTTAGTACAACAGGTGGCTGATGATCTCTGGTTCAGGCAGATGGATCACGCAGAGAATGAGCAGGGAAGGACAGTCAGGAAAAACATGACGTCAGCGGAAGAAGATCTCATGGCAATGGCTTTGCGCACGAAGCCGCACAACAACTTATGGTTGTACTTGTCACCAAGACTGTGTACCTTGGGAGAGGACGCTTTCGAGCATGCGCCGGTAGTGATCAAAGAGATACACGCGTATTTGAAGAACTTGTTTGATGCCCGGGAGTTAGCCGGGTATGATGTTGAAATTGATGCAGGATGTGAACACGATGTCGTTGGACAAGTTCCAAGCTGACGTACTGGTCACGAGGGCACAATATGAACGATCAGATGCTATCTTGGGTGGAATGGGAGTGGGATGGACGCCATCCTTCCTGTCGACGTGCTATCCGAGGGCATGGCGGAACCTGATCGCGAGCTTCGTCAAGGATATCAGGAAGCTGTCGATTGGCCTGATATTAGCCCTGTACGTGACATTTGGTCATGAGAATTTCGTGAAGGGGCCGGCAAATCTCTTTACCCAAGCGTTGGCAGATTTGAGATTGGATGGACTCCTGACTCTGATTGCCATGACCTATGGTCGGCTGGGTGAATTGCTTGTGCTGCTGCGTTACCCCGAACAACTCCAGTGGACGAGTCGTGAGTTCAACGCGCAGTTGGAAACCGCCTCGCTCAGGAAAAATAAAGACTGGAGGACTCTCCTGCTCCAATATATCTTGCAACAGAACAGAAGTGTCACGGGAGAAGATAAGGTGGCGACGGATGCGAGTGGGTGTAAACAGTATTGTGGCATGCCCTTGCTGACAGATCTGGCTGTAATGATGCGGATCGATCCGTTGGCTCTGATTCACGGACTGCGGGAATTCGTCACGATGGTGTATGGACCGCTGATGTCTTTCGTGTTCCCGGACGTGCAAGTCAAGGCATACAGGAATTCTGTGTTTAATGTCAACCTGGTCTCAGTCGTAGATTGTTCCGTGCTGAATTGGGTGGAGCAGAAGGAGCTGAGAGGGCTGGTCAGCGATGATAGGCTGTTCGATTCAGGAGCGGCAATGAGAGTACCACTTTTGCCAGAGGCCTACGCACACGTGAAAGAGAACCAGCAAGCGTGGCTTTCCGGGTCCAGGTCGCTGCCGGATCATTGTCCTCAATACCCACCGATAAGGAGGATGTTGTTGGGAGCCACATCTCCCATCATTGCCCCTCGCATCGGAGCAGCTCGTGATGCAGAGAGGAAAATGCTGAAGTAGAGTGAAGGGATGGAGCCGCGCTTCATCAGTTGGAACGTTGCAGCCGCGCACACATTTGACTTCACATTTCCTGATGTTGGAGCAGGAAAAAGGTCAAAGAACCACCTTCCAGGAGACCAGAGATCTCGGCTGAGGTGTGAAACGAGGTGTATGCTCCCACAGATGACTTATCAAGACTGAGGTGGTCAGGAGAAGTGAAAGTAGTGATGCTGGAAGTGGCAAAGGAGTGCAGAGGAGGCTCATACATAACGATAGAGGACCTGGCACCACATGGCGAGGAGTCCGTAGAATTCCTGGTGAATGATGAATTGTTCTATCACGCAGGAGACCTGACCGTACCGGCGCGGCCGGACTCGGGCGTAGACAGACGACAAGGCCCTTCAGGACCTAAGCCAAAACCTGATGCGGATGACGATGAGTTGATGGATCAGGACGATGAAGACATCGGGGGAAAGACAGAAAAGCCGGGTGAGACGGATCTAGGAGCGTTAGAGAGAGACTTCCTGGAGTACCGGTTTAGTGAAGACGACGACGGGGAAGTCGATGGTAGTCTGTTTCTGATGACGCCATCGTCTTTCATGTCCCCTACAAAGGAGGCGTCGGCCGACTTATCCCCGATGGACCCAATAAGTCAGGCGAGAGAGTGCCGAAATAGGGATCCACAGAGACTGCTCCATGAGTCACCAAGGAGGAGAAAGATTGAAGAGTCAATGAGGGTATCCTTCCTGAGTACGCTACCGGAAGAGGAATGGGAGAGATACCAAAGTGAACTAGAAAGCAAGACAGGGGCAACCTGGAACCGAGTGAACTTCATGTAAAGGTCATGGGACGTGATACGACGATATGGGACGCAGTCCATAATGAAGGTGGGATTGAACCAACCCATTATGCGTGAGGTCCTGGAGAAGATAATGAACTCCATAGAGTCTGATGATATAACCGAGTCAGTTACAGAGGACAGTGCCGATGACCAGCAGGTCACGAAGAAATTACCTGTCAGACGAGCCAGAAAAGGGCTGAAGCGACTGAAAGGGAAGACAGGAAGTCGAGCCGTGAATCAGAGGGTGGTGAAGTCGAAAGCCAGTACAGTGGTGGCCTCTTTGACGAGCGCAGGTCGTTCAGGCGAGAGCGGGCAAGGAGATGGTGCGACACTGACCGGGGTTAGAAAAAGAGAACCTGATACCCCCTATGCTCTTGGCAGGTCTGACCACAACAGCCACGAAATCAAAGAAGACTGCACGAACCCTAGCAGACACTAAGCTAGAGATGGAGATCATCAGTCAGTGTGGATCTGGAGGACTTGATGATCACAGGACCTCGCGAACCAACATGGCCAAGATGAAACTAGAGGGACAACTCGACGTGGTCGAGTACAGTCGAGTCACTGTGCCGGAATCGGTCCACATGGGAGATCCAGCAGGGGGTTATGTGGAGATGTTGAAGTCGAGGAACTTCGCGAGAGGACACCTGATGGCTTGGAGCGAGAAACGAGCCATGCAGGAATATCTGAAAGGGCTTACGGAGTATTCTAACTTAAATCGGAAAGAATACGGCACGATAATGTCCTCGGAGGCGAACGAAATCGGGCTGGAAAAGCTACTGGAAATCTCTTGGAGGGCGGCCCTCCAAAGATACTTCGACGAGACGATGCATGCACCTGCGACGGTGGCAGCGTACCTGGCTCACCCGTGCATGAGAACTGACCTGCAAGTGCGGTTGGCTTGGTGCTTGATGGGCATCAAGAAGGCGGAATATGAAGCCAGTAATGATTTGAAATCAAAGGAACAGGAGCTGGAGTTGATGGAAGCCCTGCGAGCGTTGATTTCAAAAGACGATTCTTCGATAGCCTGGGCTAAGCGTAAGGATGCCCTTTGCTTTGTAAGGTTCGTGGTGGATCGTATCCCCACTCCTGTTTTGGGAGAATGCATAAAGATCATTCGGCAAAAGGGAGTTGATTGCGAAAGAAACTTCTTTAGGGCACTCCTGGAGCTATATCAGGATATGCCGCTGGTTGTACCAAATAGGGAGTTGAACGACATGGAGAGCTATCGCAAGTTGGAAGAAGTGAGAAGATATTCCAACAAGGGATTGAAAGTGAGCCGGTAGTTGATTGAAACAGCCAGGAGACAGAAAAACTTTGCAGCACTAGGGAAACTGAAGTCGTTCCAATATGTGTCTGGCATACCGGGGATGGCGTATAATCCCTTCGTGAATGAAGAAGCCAGGGAAGCGTACTTCGACTATGAGCAAGTCATAGTGCTCAATTTCTGGGTCGAACGGATTAAGGAGATTGGAATGCTGATGGTGGAACAACAGAAGCTGGGAATTGTTTTAGAAGAACGAGTGGTCGAACCCTCGGTTCCCGAGCTGAAGGGGCAATTGAGTTTTGATTGTGGTTCTTGGGACGGTCCCTTGAAAACCAGCCTAGTGACCATGTGGGAACTCATGAAGCCTTCTTGGTGTCCCCATCCTAACGCCGGTTTAATCTGGGACATGACGGCGGATGTCACGTTAGACCTGGATGATGACGCGAGTCTACATGATCTGGCCATGATACACCATCTGCTGGCCATGAGGGTGACGAAGCGAAAGAGCAACCCATCCACGGAGCCATCCGAGGAAAGTCAATCGAGCAATTGGTTGAGGCCAGGCACCTGTTTAGCTCAACATAGTGGGATGGAAGGACATGTTTGCAACTTGGGACACTGCCTGATCACGCTGAGCGAGCAGCATTGACAACTGACAAGATTGTACGGAAGATTGAGCATGTCGGATAAGAGTGGCATGGAGTTGGTCGCGGACTGTCATGGGGTGACGGATGTAAACTTGACCACTGCCTTGGGATTTTGTAGCATGACGAGCTCGATAGAATCGCTTGAGCGCCTGGAGCGTGCCCATGAGCTAGTGACGTCACTCAGTGTGGAAGTATTCCCTGGAGCATTGCAGACAGAGCAGAAGATTGGAGGCTGGCGAGAAGCTCTTGAAAATGAAATGAATCTGAAGGATAGTGAGGCCTATCATAGACCTACTGGTTCAAAATATCTGGTGGGTTCGAGCTCCGCACCATATTGCACCATATTGTAGGTATCCTTCACACATGGTGGTGATGGATGCCGGGACGCAGCAGGTGTTGATTGACCAACGTTTCTCTGTGCCAAAGTGCGTGAGGTTGGCCAGAATGACGGAGACGTCATATGATTTGTTGGCAAAGATCTTTTGGGCAGTCCCGAAGAGATCTGAAGGCGAGTTGCAAGGCGTAGTGGCTGAAGAGTTCATGAGGTTGAACGAAGGTAATGTGAGCGAGTTCCAGAAGCAAAAAGCGAGTGGAGCGTTACCCACTGAATTCCCCACCATAGAAGAAAAGGACGAGGTGCATAGAATAATGTTGGAAGTGGAACCGTTGCTGGGAGCCTCAGGGTATCGGACCCGAGGGAACATACTAATGACCCATGGGGAGTATCCTTGCCACTGCTTGGCGCAGACGTTATGTTACCCCAAACGCGGGAATCTGATGCGGAAAGTATGGGACGTGAAGGAGTTGTACTCTACGGGGTTGCCCGATCAGAATCAACAGGTGTCAATCGTGGTGGTTAGTGCCATGCTGGCAGTGAGGTGGTTGGAGGCTAACGCGGACACAAGTAAACAGGAGACGGCCGTGCCGACTCCTGAGCAGCTGAGCAACGTAAAAATGAGCCGCAAATTGGATCTTTTCAGAACCACCTGCAAGGTTCTGAGAATACACAAAGCCA